>NC_139019.1:90507139-90924015 GCF_964374135.1 Grampus griseus
ATTTGTACAAGAGACACACACTTTAAGCTTCCATAGCTTTCCAACCCTCCTTATCTTCTCTGAATTCCCTCTTTGCCCTAATGGGCAGCTCTTTGCTGTGCTGAACAGGGTAATTAAGCAAGAATGGAATTGGAAGAAGACAAAGAGACTGAGTAGGTATATATCAGAAATGGTAAGAAACTGCAGTTTCTGTGATGTAAAGGTCTTGTTGGTTGAAGAAAGGGTTAGGAGAGAAGTGGACTGAAGACAGAAGCCAGCAGAGAGGTTGATGAACTGCTAATGTAGCATGAGTGCCTGGAGCACAGTAAATTCTCAATAAATATTTGCTGCATGAATGAGTGAGTAAGCAACTGCTACAATGAATGGACTCTGAGGAGAAAGATACCTAAGGGTTTAGAATGTGTTAGGAGAAGAGCGTGCCCCCCCTTCCTCCCCACCCCTACTCCACCCAGTTAAATTTACTGCCTCTTTAAGAGCTTCCAAAAGTCTTCGTATTGGTTTTCAAAGTTCCTTTCTGCTTTTAATGTTACCCAGTGCAGATTTGGATCTTCAGATAGGAAGGAGCAAAATGGCCTTGATTGGAGCTACATATGTATCTTCAACATTTTGTTCAGATGTATATTAAAGTTTCCTTAGAGCAAGTTATGTGAATTTATCAGATTTTAAAAATTGTAGCATTTAAACTATATTCATTCTTTACAAATAAATGAATCACCTGAGGGAAGTAAGCATAGGTAGCCTAGACATATATTGATACTTCTTCTTATGGTATTTGGCTCATAGTCAGTTGGACTCGTGGTTTTAAATCCTGACTTAAGGAACAAATAACTAACATAGAGCGGTTTGCTTAACTTCTCTGAACCTCAGAACAAATTTGAAGCTGTACTATGATCCTAAGGAGGCTGAGACACTCTGATCCACTATAAGGATAGCCTTATCCTAAAACTGTCATGTTCCCATATGCTTAGTTAAGACTCTTCTGGACTAGTTTATTTGAATGTTGCCTAAATTTGCCAATAATTGGTCCTTTTTCAACACCTTTTTAGCTGACTTCTTTCATGGACATATTCCTTCTTTAGGTACATTAACAGAGTCAATTTATAGTTAGATCCTGCTGGCTCTGGAGCCGTGAGATCTTCCTAAGGAAGACTTACATATTTCTCTGCTAATTATGGTCTAACAGAGAAAAATCTCCTGTTCTTTGTAAATAATTGCAGGACAGGAATTTCACAATGAAGTTGTCATCTACCAATGGCACTTCCTATTTACCTTCTAACCTCTGTTTGTTTAAATCATTTTGGAATCAGGAGTCTCTTTCCTTCCCTTCTCCCCAGCCTTTCTGGTTCTCTCATCTTGCAGTCTAGTTGATTTTGATGGAATAGAGTTAATTCAGCTATAGGTAAGAGTGAAAAACTAAATGCTGTTGATAAATTTCATGTACAGTGATAAATGGATGAAATATTCAGATTTAACAGAGGACATCTGAAGAATGGCAGGCAGCCAGTAGAGCACTCAGCTACTCTATAAACTCTTAGTGGTCGTACATAATAGACTTTTTTCCCCCTGAATGTTGTTGTCCACATATCTGTTGCCATTAAGTTACTTAATTCTACAGTTATCTTTAAATTTGAATCAAACTGAAAATATATCCTGCATTATTATCCATTTATTTCTTTCTTGAGAGTTAAAAATCAAAATATGGTCTCTGTTTCCTGTACTTAGGTCAAAAACCAAACATATTTAATTGTAATGATAGAAATTCATTTCTGGTCTAATGATGACTCTAATAGTATCTAATGAATGAACTAATGGAGCAACTGATGAAGCGATAATTATGTTAGTCCACTATAGTCAAAATGGTTGTATTTTATTAACAAAAGATCTGTTCTATGGTGCTCCTAAAAACCGAAACATGGTAAATCCAAGTGGAATCTGCTGTTTCATGTAGAGTATGAATAGTAAATTGCATAGGACAATGGATTACAATTTTAGGGATTAAAATCAGTGATATTTTGTGTCCAAGATAATCCCCCAAAAAAATTTCCACAAAATTATGATATCATGGAAAAACCTCCAGAACATTTTCTGTTCCATCTCAATCTAGTCACAATTCTTATAAATTTATTGAACTTTTTAAGTGGACAAGTTCTGAGGTTGTTTAAGAGTAAATTTTCAAGTAGTTTTTTTCCAGAAAATGATTGTATTTTAAGACAACTAAGTTAGCAGTGTCCTTCTGGTCTTCTAATTAAACTTTTTTAAAGGTTGTTTTTTTTTTTTCTGATTTTTGTCTAACTCCAGTATCAGAATAACTTGTGAATTTTTAATTGTCTTTTTTTTTCTGTTTTCTCCTTGTGTTTTTGCGTGCTAGATTATGTTTGTTCAAATGCTAAACATTATGTATAAAAGGTTTTAGAATTTGAGGCTTTAAATGTTGTTGCCTTCCAAAAGAGCAGATTTTATTTTGCTCTAACAGGCAGTTAAGGTAAGGAACAGATCACTTTAACCTAATCAGGCAGTGGACTGATTCAAAGCTGGGCTTCCTGAGGGTGGATCTATTTCTTGTCAACTGTTACTCATAGGGTTTTGCTCTTTAAGGGTCCCAATTTAAGCCAGGGGATTTTGCGAGGGCGCCCCCTTCCTTGACAGACAGAATCTAAATGCCAGCTTCTGTTCCCTCTACCCTGTGAGATGACCCCATCAGTTACTGATTTAGAATCAGTAAATGCTTTTAAAGGGAAAGCATAGGCATCAGATATCAGGGTTGTTTTTATGGGTTTTTCTTCTCTTCTAGATCTTGGCTCCTTAAGCCTTAACTTCCTTCGTAACTCTGAGATGTCTTCAAATATACTTTAAAATATATTTTATTTAGCTTGTTTTCATTGTTCTTGGCTGTACGCTTGTCTACCCCACCATTACTGAGAGCAGAAATTCAGTACATGTGGTTTTAAGAGTTCTTTCACAGACACTAGTGTGTCTTCCTGTTTTATGTCAACCCTTTGGGGCAAGCAGATGAAGAGCATTGTCCCCACTATACAGATGTGGAAACTGAGAATGAGTCAAGGTAAATGATCTTCCCCAAATAGGCAGCTGGTGTGTCTTTTCGTCCAACTCTTCCTCCTTATATGGCCTCACTGTCTTTCTTATTAAATCCAGTTAGCACCTTTTAAATCACTTCCAAGGGAATAAACTATTGTTTATTGTGTTTATGGAGAATCCCTGATGTATTGGTTGGTCCTATGCAAAACTGTGTATGATTTAACTCACTCAATCACCCTTCATGTTTTTCTAAGGCATTATTATCCCCATTTTTTTCAAGAACACCAACTGTAGAAATTGATAAGTCATAAAGTCAGGCCTGAAACTCACATCTGTCTGACTACAAACTTTCTTTTTTCATTTCCCAAAAGTGAAAATATTCTCTTTCCAAACAACAAGCCATCAACATGCAGGAGAAGTAGTGCTTATGTTTGGGGATTATGAATTTACTCCATTAATTACCTGACAGAGTCCTATTGTATCAGTCCTAATAGTCGTTTCTACTTCAGCATTCCTGGGTCTCTTACTCTTGGTGGAAGTAAATGGAATTTTCAGGACATTGTCATTAGGAAAAGATTCTAGAAATGGAACTTAGGTCTTTTCTCCAGTCTCCATGGAGTTGTGTCAGGGTTGGTATTCTTGTTAACCAAAATCAGAACACATCTGAATTTGTGAAGACTATTGTGTCAAAAATTAGTCATTAATGTAATTGTCTAAAGTGAAGACCTATAAAATCTTATTGTCTAAAAGGATAATTGGTCACTATAATGAGGGCCATTTGTGAGTGCCTTTTGGGGTCCTGGCAGTGGCAGGGCAGTTTGCTAACCATGATCTCATTTAATCCTCACAGCAACACATATACAAGGTAGGCCTTGATATATACATTTTGTAGACCAGATAACTGAGGATCAGAGTGTTCCGTTAACTACCATTAGATCACTCAGTTTACATTGGATCCAATAATTAAATGAAACTGGACTCAAGTACATTAGATTCCAAAGCATATGATTTTTCTACCATGCCGTGCTGCTGCTATGTAAGCAAATGCCAGTACTCTTAATACTTAAAAATAAAACTTCAAATTAGTAATGTAACATTTTGTTCTGCTTAAGTGTTGGCTTAACTTAAACATTTTTATATACATATATATATATATACTTGTTTTTCAACCATGGATATTTTAAATACGTCTTCCCTTATGCAGTTTTATCTGGCTACATATGAAGAAAACATATACTTTGATTTGGACTAGATTTAAAGTCTACTTTTCCCAGAAGCTTGGCTCTGAAGGGAAAAATAAAAGTGAGGTAGTAGAAAGGGACACAGGATAAATGGAGGCTTATTTATTATTTTAAGCTGGCACACTGGTAACACATTAATTTGCTGATGGGAAGGAGGCTACAGGATGGGGAAGCAGGAGAGATCTGTGTGAGAAGGACTTTTATTTGGAACATTCCAGAGAAGACACTGAAGGAATAAGATCTAGAGCCACATAAAAGGATTTGTTTTAAAAAAAGTTTCCCTCTTCCTCAGAAGCATAGTCAAGCTGCAGCAGAATCAAAGGACCTACAATAGTCGCAACAATGTTGAAAAAGAGGACTTAATATCAGGGCTGGGATATAATTCTAGCCTACTTACAAACTAACAAGTTAGCCTTGTACACCTTCATGGATGTTGGGAAAAGATATGAGACTCCTGGTCAGAGTCCCCTGGGGGCATCACAGCAGGCTCAAATGGATGCCTGCAGACAGAGTAGGGTGTGTTCCAGGAGAGGAAATAACTTATATTGTCCATAAACAGGCAAATGAACAAACAAAATGTACAATGGAATATCATTCACCAATGAAAAGGAATGTTCCTTTGATATATACTGTAACATGGATGAACCTCAAGTACATTATGCTAAGTTAAAAAAAAAAAAACAGACAGGAAAGACTACATATTTTATGACTCCGTTTATCTGGAATTTCCAGAAGGGGCAAACCTATAGAGACAGAAAGCAAAGCAGTGGTTGCCTAGGGCTGGGAATGGGATTGTGTTGGGGGAGAGGAGAGTGTAAGAGGTTTAAGTAGCTCAGACTTGATAAGCTTTATTCTTTCAGTATTGTTGAAGAGAAATTGATCTCCTAACAATGGCTGGGAGAGAATGGAATAGGACACTTGAGGAAAGAAGTGGTAAAGCTTGGAAATGTGAGAACAGACAAGAATAAGGACTTTCCAGAAGCACTAAGGATCTGCCGAGGCCAGAGGCTATGTGTTTTTGGAGAATCTGGTCTGTGTTAGTTTATATTGTTGGTTAAATCTCTCCATATCTTTAGTACAGTTTTTGACAGCATCTTTTTCCCTTGGTTTTTATCTTACTTTTTGGTTTTCTTTATCTTGATCCCTTTCTTGAGTTCCTCTTCCTCTTTTCATCCCTTAAATGTCTGCCTTTCCTAAAGTTATTCATACATTCTCCGTAGGTAAATTGAATGCTCTCTTGTGGCTTCAGTCACATTGGTGACTGTTGTCTCAGCAGAGATGGAAACAGTATTTTCAACAATCTGCTGGACATTTTCACCTGCAAGTCCCATAGGCACCTCTAAATCAATATGTCCTGAAATGAACTCAGCATCTTTCCCTCAACTCTCAATCTTGCTTTTCCTCCCTACTTCTGTGAACTGACCTAACAGCTAAGCTAATCACTGATTTCTCCCTCTTCCTCTCACTTCTCCCTGCCCCACTCCCCATAATTCTTTCTGTGAGCAGCTCTCAAATCCATTCCCTCTCCCCTTTCCCATTGCTTCTGTCCTTTTGAGACTTCACATTCTCTTTCCCATTGCAATAGACTCCTAACTGGCATTAGTTTCACTCTCTTCCATCCATCTATGTTTAAAGCACTCATTTGATCACAGATCAGCCCAGAAGGCTACTCACTACTTTTAGTTCAAGGAAATTCTTTTAAACATGGCAAACAAAACCCCTTACAGTCTGGCCTCATTCTACCATTTCAGATTCACTACCCACTTTATTCTCTTCTCACTACCGTGTTAACCAGAGGACGTTATCTTCACCCTCAAGTAGCTCACGGTCTAGAAGAGGGAAAGTAAACTGTGATATGGACCCAAATATTACTTTTAATACTACCATCACCTCCAAAAAAGTGTACTAGGCTTATAGAGACAACCACACTATGACAAGATAAAAAAATAAAGGATGACAAGGGACTAAAAAAATAAAGATAAGAATCAGTAGTACACAAAAAACCTATCACAAGATACTTTGCATTTGCTAGAGACTGGTCACAAATTTGGCTGTAAGAATTCATGTGGGGAAGATAAATGCTATAATTGGGGCATAAACACAGTACATTGGTTACAAATTAAGGGGGTCTTCTAAGCCAGAAATGACTTCAGGGAGCTAATAGAGCCTTTTGAGCTGAATCTTAAATGGGAAATAGAAAATTAGCAGGTGAAGGGTAGAGGGAAGGGCAAAGTGATGGCCAAGGCAGAGCACACTGATGGGGGGTTAGATATGAGTATCTTCATGTGCATCTTAGAAGCTGTTCTGGACAGAAAGCAAGCAATTTTTAGATATTTGTCAGATGAATGATTGAATAAACTCTATGCTCTTGGGCAATTTATATGTCTTTGGGTCAGGCTTTTCATTTATAGTATGAGAGAATTGGACTGGGAATCCCTTAGGCCCATTGCCAGGTCTACAATTTGATTTGGCCTCCTCTTTCTCCTATGCTGTCAACTCTTCGGCCAGCACCCACAATGAGCCACAGTTCCCTCACTCTCTCCCTAGCTTCTCAAATTTAACAGGTGCTAGTAGTCCCTTTGAAACTGTTTTTTTTTAAAGCATATAAATTTAATACTCTTTGGGAGAGTTCTTAGAAAAAGCACCAATACAGACAAAGGTGACATGAATGTAATAAGAAAAAGCAGTGAACGAAGCTTCTGTAGGAGGGGTAGATGTACACAGGGTACAGCAGAATTCATTTAAATACAGTTTTGTATGTAGCAGCATAATGATGTACTGGCAGCCCTTAAAACTTGGTTCCTGAAACTCATATTATTAGGGGCTTTTACCCTGTGTCATTCAATCCTTCAGTACACATTTTCACCAGACCAATGTCTTTCTCATATAAACTTAAAGTCATCTAATAACATGTCCATTTAAGAAAAAGCTGCCATTGGTCGGGAGAGCAGTAGGGCTCTTAATCTTTGTGCCAGGAAGTCTGAGGGCCTCAGGATATGATTGGATTAGAGCTCTTCAGCTGCATTGTCTGTGCTAACTGCTGGACTGGAGATGAGCTCAATTCAATTTGCAGCAATTAAGGTGACAGAAGCAAATGTACAAAAGTCATATTTTAAAGCAGATCCTTGGAGAGAAATAGGCATTGCCTGTGTTTTCTCATCCTACGAGTTTAAAATGATGAGAAGAAAAACAGTCCCAACTGTGGGAAAGAGCATGTGGGCCAACATAGCAAACAGTGGAAGTAAAACGCATGGTCTTGGAGTGATAACGCCTATCGAGGCCAAAGAATCACAGCCTGGGAGTCGAAGGAAACACACCCCATTGTGATTCCTTCCCAGATCTCCAGATGTAGCTAGGCCTGTTAGTGACTGAGAGACCTGTAGGAACTGGGACACCAGGGCAGCCTTTTGGGTCAGTGTTGTGATTAAAATCCTAGGAGAGATTTTATTTTTAGCACAGCTTACAATGGAGCAACAGGAAATTGTGCAGCATAGCTAAAAACTACATGGCCCTGGACCTTTGAAAATGATCTTAAAACGCAGATAGCATCTTAACTGCCTTCTTATTATGTAAGAAACATGAAAAGGAAATTACTAAATCTGAAAAGAAATATAGCGATAAGTATGTTTAAATACAAAAGACAAAAATATCAACCAAAATTATTCTTCTATTTTTACAGCTCTAAAACCCCTATAATGATTGAACGTATTGTTTCTTCTAAAAATTGAAGTCACTAGTGTATTTTGCATAAAGCTATAAACTCTTAACTGTGTATATGTGGTTCAACTTACTTGGCATTTTTTTTTAATTTCAACTAAATTTTTTGTAGGAATTGTTATTTGTTGCCTCATGAAACAAATACTCTATTTTGCTGAATTGAATCACTTTGATTTTGTTCAAAATAAGTTTCTAAAAAGATCCATGTTATTACAATAATATCTAGGAGCTATGTAACTGTGAGTTTATTCCTAAGGACAACAATCACGTTTCTACCTGTTGCATGTTGCTTTGGGAAGCATGTATACATACAGCAGTTCTCCCTCTGGATCCATGGCCAGTGTGCTTGCAACAAGTGAGCATCACTTCCCAGTCCAGTACTTTTGTTCTACATGATAAGGAACATAGGCAAAGGAGTTGTCCAGATGTCCACAGTCTGAAATTTTTCTGGCATCCATTCACCTAGCAATTAGTATTGATTCCACAAATATTTATTGACCGCCTACTGTGAGCGAGACTTGGAGCGAGGCTCCATGGGTGATCAAAGCAACAGTCTAGTGAGAAGGCCAAGAATTTTTCCCACAATACCCAGCAGAAGACATCGACCAAACACATCTGCTATAGTCTTGCTACCTAAATGAAGAGAAAAAGATTGCACGATTTCACTTTCCTTTGCTTGGTCACTAATATCTTCACCTACAATCTTAGCTCTAAGTTACAAACCTGCATTTGCAACTTGAGAAGTTCCCTGCTATTGCTCTTCCCAGTCAGTCATGGATGGCCTGGCTCAACTTATAAAATATTTTAAATTGAATGTCTGAGTTTCAGAGACCTATCCCTGTGACACTCTGATGAACAAATCAGCTGGGAACAAAATTCCTTTTAGCAGAAGGAGCCTGGAAGAGAAACAGTTGAGTTCTGATGGTAGGACCAAACTATGGTGTGCAGAGTTCACGTGAGACGAGGTGGGGGAGGCACCTGCATTTGTGCTCCTGCCCCACACGTCTGCTCTAGAGATGTTTCTGACAAAAAAACTAATAAATTTCTTGGCTGTACAAACCTTAGTATAACATATATTACATCTATGATGATGTATTTATTAGTAATTTCTCTACTATCTGTGGTCTCATCTGGGGCAGAACCCAAATCTTATTCTTTATTAAATCCAGCAAGTACCTGGCTCACATTAGACAGTTAAAAATATTGATTAAATATCATTACCCCATCCTCACAATCTAATCCTCACTGTAGTCTTGGTCCTTTCTCTTAGAACAGTTTCCCTTCTCTCCAATCCCATACTCCTCCCCTACACCTATCCTACCGCCAGTTCCCACTCTCCCTACAGCTAGAAAACTTCTGTACATCCTTCAGGTCTGAACTACCTCTGGAATCCTTTTCTCACCCTGCATAGCCTCCAGAATAAATTGCCTGCCCTTTCTAGGAGCTCCCAGGCCATTCTCTAATATCTCTATCACAGCGTTTAGCACACTGTGTTGATTGTTGTCTGTCTACTCATACCAAGAGAAACCCCATGAGTGCAGAGGCCGTGTCTGGTTTACTACTGAGCGCCCAGCACATGGTGGTCATTCCATAATATTTATTGAATAAATAAATGAATGGATATATTTGTTAGAATGCATCCTCTCCATTAATTAGATGAAGTATATTACTAATTTAACGTATATATTATAGAAAATTAATGAAATTTTCACCATTCTTCTTATACCTACTATTCTTACCTCTATGCTACCTGAAAACAGCTCCCAAGAAAGTTCACTCCTCCATCCAGCCAGTCACTAGACATCACACAAGGACATGTCCTGAACACAGGCATTTAACCCTAAATTATATCAAAATGAAAATGCATAAATATCATATTTAGGTCAAAGCTTGAGAATTCATAATAAAGCAAATGATAGGAAATTCTAGTGGCTGAAGCACTTCCTGTCTAAGGGGTGGGGATGCTCATAAGAACTCATGTGTATTTAACAGACAAGGAGGGATTCCCATCAGGAAGGCCGCACATGGTTGTGCAAGTTGGTTCTGTAACAACCCCAAAGAGTACTTCTTGCATAAACTGAGCCATGAGTAGCACTCCCTGGAGGGGTATCACAAAGCTGTTGTGGTAAAGCTCTAGTCCTGAAGAGTGACCATGGGAAAATCCACACTGTTTATGGCAGGCAGGAGGTAACTGATTCTCTCCCCTTCTGGGGAGAATGGGAGATGGAAAAAAAAAGTTAATTATCAGCCATTCTTTTCCATCATCTTTCCAACATCTTTAACAACTGGAGAAAACCAAGCAGGTGCAGCACACAGAGGACGCACTAATTACATTTGTGTTGGCTGATGGATGTACCACAGAATCCACATTTAGAGAGCAACGCAGAGGATAATGCAATGGTAGCCGAAGTTCTCAACTTACACTGACACAATAGTCCTTCTTTTCCCCTTCTCTCATACTCTATTTAACAATGTTCAGAAAGTATAGTTCAAGAAACCATTTCAATTAAAATTTTAGTAAGTAGATGATGTAACTTAATCATGAGTTGGAAAAATTCGTATTCTAAGGAAATATCATATGAAAACTTATTTTTAAGAACCAATTAATATTAACTCCCTGAATATTTTAATCTATTCTCACATTTTATTTGACCCTGGTGCATAACAGGTATCCAATAAATAAAAAGGTGAGGAGGGATATTCCATCTTTCATCCTTTAAAAATATGATGAGTTTGTGTTTCTTGGCAATGTTCAAAATAATTGAATGGAGAAAGTCAGAATTTTTGCATCAATATAGCTTTTCTTGTTATACATCTCTTTTATTTTGTCCTATCTGTTCTGTTCATGCCCTATTTTGTAAACATTTTCAAAATTCAGCTTCTAACACCAGCTACTTTGAGAACTTAAAACTTCTTGCTGCAACATTAAAGAAAGAAGGTACTTTCTGAAAAATAACTATACTATTTGAGGTACTAACCATCTAAGAAAAATTTCAATCCAAAATTACAAAAAGTCAACAATTTTCTAGAATTGTTTTTTGTTGTTTTGTCTCATGTTTTGAATTGACCTTTTTCAAATGTCTTTACCACAACTTTTTGTCAGCTGAAAACATCTTGTGCAAGTTGGTGATCTACAGTCTATCAAAAGTGTTTTCTCTTGAAATTCTGGGAAGACAGAAACCACAACAAAGTAGTCTTTCAGTCTTCCCAAATATCCCCATAAGAATAGACAGAGAAACTAGGACTAAAAAACCAAAACCTCACTGACAGTATCTATAGCAAAACCAGATGACAAGGTATGTCCATGAAGCTAAAATATGAGTGAATGAGGACAAACTAATGACAATTTGCAAGAGCCACATGGTATTAGCATTAGAAGAAGCAAAGGAAGCAAGAGAGCATGTGATGGAACTAAGAATAGGAGAACACTCAAATCTCTAAAATCTCCAAATCTTTGGGAGCAGGATGGGCCAGTATAAGAAGAAAGCTGAGGGATTTTCTTTCTTTTTTTTTTTTTTTGCGGTACGCCGGCCTCTCGCTGTTGTGGCCTCTCCCGTTGCGGAGCACAGGCTCCGGACGCTCAGGCTCAGCGTCCATGGCTCACGGTCCCAGCCGCTCCGCGGCATGTGGGATCTTCCCGGACCGGGGCAGGAACACGTATCCCCTGCATCGGCAGGCGGACTCTCAACCACTGCGCCACCAGGGAAGCCCAGCTGAGGGTTTTTTGGAATGCAAATTTTCGAGAAGTGCGAGAGCTACACCCACAGTAAGGTTTGAAGAGACTAATGCAGTCAAGGCCCTGTGAACTCATGAAATTAATATCTAAAGCCTCTTTGGGGGGAAAAAACCCTGTGTTTAGGAGAAACTTCTGGAAAGAGACTTTAGTAATCAGAGTAGAGATGGTAGAGGAAAGGGAATGATGTTCCAGATAGAGAAGAGATCTCAGAAAGTATGTTTCCAATTTTTGAATGCTTCATGAAAGTAACCGGAAAGTCGAGAGCCATGAAACTAGAATAGATATCCTGACCTACCACTCTGTCAAAAGGTTAAGAAAACAAATTTAACTGAGATGTGGCTCAGTTAATTACAATACAAAATGATTATAAGAGGACAGAAAATAAGGAGTAGAATAGGGTCCCCTTAGGCAGTGAAAGCATGTCGGGAGGATATGCCCACAAAATAGATGAAATTATAACTTAATATTGCAAAATAAACTAAAATTAAGAAAATCATAGTAAAAAGAACAATGTAAATCAAAAGTAGAAAAACTTTAATTAAAGTATGCTTGTTTTACAGTATTAGTTTCAGGTGTACAACATAGTGATTAAATATTTTTATAGATTATACTCCACTTAAGGTTATTACAAAATAATGGCTATATGTACCTGTGCTGTTCAATATATCCTTGTTGCTTATCTGTTTTATACATAGTAGTTTGTGTCTTAATCCCTCACCCTTATCGTGCCCCTCCCTTCTCCCCTCTCCCCACTGGTAACCACTTGTTTGTTCTCTTTGTGAATCTGTTTCTGTTTTGTTATATATATTAGTTTGTTTTATTTTTTAGATTTCACATATAAGTGATAGCATAGAGTATTTGTCTTTCTCTGTCTGACTTATTTCACAAAGCATAATTCTCTCTAGGTCCATTCACATTGTTGCAAATGGCAGAATTTCATTCATTTTTTTAAAATTGTTACAAATATTTATTAAAAAGTGCAATTCAAAGTTTAGGCAAGAACATCATTGCAAACCACACACACACAAAGGGAAAACAAAAGCCCAACACAAACAAAAAAACAAGATACAAACAAAACAAGAAAAAAAAGTTAGCATGCTAAGGAATGGACCCCAAGAGATGAGGAGACAGAAGTCAAAGCTAGAACTCTACCCAGATGTTGCTGTGCTTCCCAAGTGCAAAAGAAGGTGGAGAGGAGAGACCTGCAGCCTCTACCACTAAGTGCTGGCTCTGGGTTCAGCTGCTACTTCAATATTAGGTTTTCATCAGGGAGGTTATAAAAGTATCCTATATACATGTGTACACTGGAGGCGTTTTAAAAGTCATCAGAAGCTTGAAGTGTATAGTGTCTCAGCAGTTTCAGCTACTAAAGCCCAATTAAAGCGTCTGTCATTTAAATTTGGATTGGCTTAGTTATTTGAATGGATGATAAAATCGAATTGTGAATGAAAATGGCTTAGTAATATTCCATTATGTATATATACCACATCTTTATCCATTCATCTGTTGATGGGCACTTAGGTTCCTTCCATATCTTGGCCCTTGTAAATAATTCTGCTGTGAACATTGGGGTGCATGTAACTTTTTGAATTAGTGTTTTCGTTTTCTTTGGATATATACCCAGGAGTGAAATTGCTGGATCATATGGTAGTTCTATTTTCAGTTTTTTGAAGAACCTTTTTACTGTTTTCCAGTATGGTTGCACCAATTTACATTCCCACCAACAGTGCACAAGAGTTCCCTTTTTCCCACATCCTTGCCAACATTTGTTATTTGTGGGTTTTTTTATGATAACCATTCTGTAAGGTGTGAAGTGATATTTCACTATGATTCTGATTGGCATTTCTCTGATGATCAGTGATGTTAAGCATCTTTATATGTGCCTGTTGGCCATCTGTAGGTTTTCTTTGGGTAAATGTCTATTCTGGTCTTCTGCCCATTTTTTAATCAGCTTGCTTGTTTTTCTGATATTGACTTTTATGAGCTCTTTATATATGTTAGATATTAATTCCTTATTGTTCATATCATTTACAGATATTTTCTCCCATTCAGTAGATTGTCTTTTCATTTTGTCAGTGGTTTCCTTTGCAATGCAAAAACTTTTAAATTTAATTAGGTCCCATTTGCTTACTTTTGCTTTTACTTCTTTTGCTTAGGAGACAGATCTGATAAAATATTGCTATAATTTATGTCAAAGAGTATTCTGCTTACAATCTCTTCTAGGAGTTTTATGGTTTCAGGTCTTACATTTACGTCTTTAATCCATTTTGAGTTTATTTTTGTATATGGCATGAAGAAATGTTCTAATCTCATTCTTATACAAGTAGCTGTACAGTTTTCCCAGTACCACTTATTGAAGGGACTGTCTTTTCTACATTGTATACTCTTGCCTCTTTTGTCATATATTAATTGACTGTAAGTGTGTAGGTTTATTTCTGAGCTCTCTATTCTGTTCCACTGATCTATGTATCTGTTTTTGTACCAGTTCCATGCTGTTTTGATTACTGTAGCTTTGTAGTATAGTCTGAAAGCAGGGACCGTGATACCTCCAGCTTTGTTCTTTTTTCCCAAGATTGCTTTCAAAACTTGGGGTTTTTTATGGTTCCATAGAAATTTTAGGATTATTTATTCTAGTTCTGTGGAAAATGTCATGGGTAGTTTGATAGAGATTGCATTAAATCTGTAGATTGCTTTGGGTAGTATGGAAATTTTAACAATATTAATTCTTCCAATCCAAGAACATGGGATATCTTTTCATTTCTTTGTATCACCTTCAATTTCCTTCATCAGTGTTTTATAGTTTTCAAAGTATAGGTCTTTCACTTCCTTGGTTAAGTTTATTCCTAGGCATTTTATTCTTTTTGACACAATTTTAAACAGGATTGTTTTCTTCCTTTCTCTTTCTGGTAGTTCATTATTAGTGTATTGAAAAGCAATAGATTTCTGTATATTAATCTTGCATCTTGCAATTTGCCTGAATTCATTTATTAGTTCTTATAGTTTTTTTGTAGAGACTTTAGGATTTTCTATATTATAGTATCATGTCATCTGCAGATAGTTAGTTTTACCTCTTCTCTCCCAATTTGGATGATTTTACTTCTTTTTCTTGTTGGATTTCTGTGGCTAAGACTTCCAATACTGTGTTAAGTAGAAGTGGAGAGCATGGACATCCTTGTCTTGTTCCTGACTTTAGAGGAAAGGCTCTTAGCTTTTCACTGTTGAGTATGTTATTAGCTATGGGTTTGTTTTTTTTTTTTATATGGGTTTGTCTTAAGTGGCCTTTATTATTGTGAGATATGTTCCTTCTATACCCAGTTTGATGAGAGTTTTTATCATGAATGGATGTTGAATTTTGTCAAATGCTTTTTCTGCATCTATTGAGATGATCATGTGATTTTTATCCTTCCTTTTGTTAATGTGGTGCATCACATTGATTGATATGCAAATATTGAACTGTCCTTGCATCCTTGGAATAAATCCCACTTGATCATAGTGTATGATCCTTTTTTATATATTGTTGAATTTGGTTTGCTAATATTTCATTGAGGATTTTTGCATCTATATTCATCAGAGATATTGGCCCATAATTTTCTTTGTTTTGTATTGTCTTTGGCGTTTTAGTATCAGGGTAATGGTGGCCTCAGAGAATAAATTTTGGAGTTTTCCCTCCTCTTAAATTTTTTGGAATAGTCTGAGAAGGATAGATATTAATTCTCTTTTATATGTTTGCTAGAATTCCCTATGAAGCTGTCTGCTCCTGGACTTATGTTTGCTGGGAGTTTTTTTTTTTTTTTATTACAAATTCAATTTCAGTATTACTGATCAGTCTGTTCAGATTGTCTGTTTCTTCCTGATTTAGTCTTGACAGGTTGTATGTTTCTAGAAAATTTTCTATCTCTTCTAGGTTGTCAAATTTGTTGACATTTAAATGTTCACGGTATTCTCTTATGATTTTTTTTTGTATCTCTGTGGTATTTGTTGTTATTTCTCTTCTTTCATTTCTTATTTTGTTTATTTGGGTCCATAAAGTAGAAAACCTCTTATATGTGTGTAATTGCATACCCCAAAGAAGAAAACCAAAGCAATGGAAGAAAATAAATATGAAATATTCTAACTCAGGAAAATTCTTGAAATTAAAAAAGGAAAGACTTTAATTTCAAAGAATAATTTCTTGCCCAAATCTATACAAAAAGAGCAAGTCATTTATTTGGAAAAGAAAAGCAGATGAGAGAAAGTGAGTGAGGGAATGGGAGAGAGGAGCTACAGGTAAAAAGAGAATAAGAGACATATCAACCAATCAATTGCATGAACCTTATTTGGATATTGATTCAAAAAAACAAACAAACAAATTTTAACATGTTTAATACAATTAGAAAGTTGAAACACTGCATATTTGATAATGTTAAGGAATTGTAATTTATGGACATAACGGCATTGTAGTTATGATTTTTAAAAGGTCCTTTATTTTTAGAGATACCTCCTTAAATATCTATAAATGAAATTATATGATGTCTGATATTTGCTTTAAAATAATAAAGGAGGAAGGGAAGTAATTAATTAGATAGATAAAACAACATTGGCCATGAATTGATAATTGCTGAAGCAGTGTGACAGTTAAATGGGATGGTTCATGGTATATTGCCTACTTGGTATATGTTTTAAATGATTTGCAATACAAAGTTTAAAAAGAATTTTTTGTCCTCAATAGGATGGAAACTTCAAGCCTAGGCAAAATAAACCTAAAGACTTCTAGAGTGCCAACTTATGGAAATCTTTCCCCTCGTGTCATGGTAGCCTGCTGCAATTGTTTAGATAAATCTTCTTTAACGTTAATTTAACTTCTTTTAACATCTACTCAACTGGATGCATGTGTCTGAGAAGGATTTCATGGTTTTTTTTTTAGGATTGTGGAAAAGGGATATTATAGTGAACGAGATGCTGCAGATGCTGTCAAACAAATCCTGGAGGCAGTTGCTGTAAGTATGAAGTGACAGCAATAGTGTAACTCTGGGTAATGTCTTCCTTTTACAGAATCATCATTTAGGAAGTGTATATCTGTGACAAGCCGTAAAATTTACAGAAAAACAGTATGAAATATTTACTAGAAAATGTTGAACAAATTTATATTTTCTATTGATAACTCAAACTCTGAAAGATGCAGTCCTCATATGTAATGCCATAAGTTTGTGAAAATCATTTCCGTTCTATTATTATGAATCAGATCAGACTTTGGTGCCTATAGTTGTTCTTTTCTCTCTCTTTCCATTTCTTTAGTTTATCTCTTTATTGTTTTTCTTGTTTGGTAAGGAAGTGGAAAAATGTTCAAGGAGATAAATATAGACCTTAGAGCATAGAGATTATTAATTTTTCTTTCAAGAGAAGAAATGAGTAAATTAGGAGAAAAATTCTGACAATTTTATTTTTTTTAAAGGGAGAAGTATGTTAACATTTTAAACTGGAATAAAGTTTTGTAAGTTAATGATGGAAACATGGACACACATTTACCAAAAAATATATATATATAATTTTGAGAAGTTGGTTTGTATTGAATTAATAAGGAAATATTTGCCTGAATAAAACAGACTCGACTGGTGCAAATCTTCCTATAGATTAGTGGTGTCTAGTATGTCCTGGGACACTTTGGTGATTTATTTATTGACTATAAATCCAGAACAAATTATTCTCTGAATAAACAGGATGGGGCCCAAAGGGACATATTTATTAGGATCAGTTAAAGAGACAAATCTATAAAATATACCCAGAATTAATATATATTCTATTAATCAGAGTCAGTTATATAACTAAAATCATTAGTCAATATCTTGAGGAGCCACAGTGACACAAGTACATGTCCTGTGAATTTTACCTACAACCAAAACAAGAAGGAGGGAAGGAGGAAGGAAGGAAGGAAGGAAGGAGGGAGGGAGGGAGGACTCTTGATACCTAACAAGCTTATGTACCAATTGTGGGTGGAAAAAAAAAAATCCAGTCTTCACAATCTTTGCATAGGGCTGCTAGAAATAGATCTGTGATCTAACAAAATCCATTATTGAGATATCAATGCCAAGTTCGTATGGCTTTATAACCCAGACTTTCCAAATTATTTTTTCCTATAAAGCGTTTTGATCTTTTTGCTGTGGTGGGGGATTAAAAGTTTGAGGGCTTCCCTGGTGGCGCAAGGGCTTCCCTGGTGGCACAGTGGTTTGGAGTCCGCCTGCCGATGCAGGGGACGTGGGTTCGTGCCCCGGTCTGGGAGGGTCCCACATGCCACGGAGCGGCTAGGCCCGTGAGCTGTGGCCGCTGGGCCTGCGCATCTGGAGCCTGTGCTCCACAGCGGGAGAGGCCATAGCGGTGAGAGGCCAAAAAAAAAAAAAAGTTTGAATTTGGGGTGGATAAAAGCTGGAGAAGATGCCATGGAATTTTACTTTAAATACACAATGCAGTTCCTGATTATATGAATTTTGAATATCAAATTCATCTTTCACCACACCTAAAATAACCACTCCATTCCAGATTTTTTATCAGATAAAATATATTTACCATCTTGGCTTCCTAAGCTTGCCAAATTGGGGATCGTTTTTAACTTTTCCATCACCTTCTCTCCTCACATCCACCTTCCCAACTTCAGTTGAATCTCTCTTCAAGTATCCATGAACATAGTCCTGCTCCCTATGTCATGCTATGACTATTTCTAGCATGACTTTAAAAAACACTTCTGGTTGCTTCCAATTCCTATCTCTAAATATACATCTGTATATGTCTATCAATCCTCCTTTGCAGTCACTGTTTTCATTTTGTCCCTTTTGAGTTCAGTAATGGTAGTTTTATGGCTTACTTAAATACTCATTTTAAATCTTCTTTTTTCACTACTGTGTTCCATAGATTATCTATTCAAGTAAACTTGCTGGCAGTTGCCCACTATCACTTTCCTCAAATCAGGCAGGCAGCTGGTATAGCAGTTAAGAGTACTTTGGGGGCTTCCCTGATGGCGCAGTGGTTGAGAATCTGCCTGCCAATGCAGGGGACATGGGTTCGAGCCCTGGTCTGGGAAGATCCCACATGCCGCGGAGCAGCTGGGCCCGTGAGCCACAACTACTGAGCCTGCGCGTCTGGAGCCTGTGCTCCGCATCCAGAGAGAGAGGCCCGCGCACCGTGATGAAGAGTGGCCCCAGCTCGCCACAACTAGAGAAAGCCCTCACACAGAAAGGAAGACCCAACAGAGCCAAAAATAAATTAATTAATTTAAAAAAAAAAGAGCACTTTGGGAGTCAAACAGAGCTGGGTTCCGTTTCTAGATGTGCGAGCTTGGGTCTATCACTAAATACCTCTGAGCCTCAGTTTCCGCATGTAAAATAGGCATAACATTCAACCTAACAGGGTTGTGGAAAAGACTAAATGAGATAAGGTATGGAAATCATAGCAATCTACAAAAAAGAGGGAAAGAGGATAAGCAACTTAAGACTCAGAATATTCATTTAAAGATGTATTACATCTTATAAATCTATATATACATATACACTCCACAGCTGAGTACTAAAATAAAAGACAAATGACAATGGTAGGTGCTCAAAAATATTTGCCGAATAAATAAATGAAAATTTATCAAAATAGTCAGAAATAACCACTATTCTATATTTTGTCTTTCTAGATGATGTCACATTTACTGAAACATTCTTATAATCATTTTTCTACTCAATTCATATGAAACAAAACTATGTAATTTGCTTCCATTCATAAGATTCTTTTCTACTCCCTTACTATCATTTAATTCTTTTCCTTTCATTCAAAACTTACCTTCTTCAATATGCTTTTTCTGGTTGCCTCCATCCATTTAGGTCAGCTCTTGACTCTTTAGGCTTATCACAGTGGGCATGCTTCAATTTAGTGATACCTCGGGTGGCTGACTGGGAGAATTCTCATTCAGTGAATGAGAAATGGATGCTTTCAGCATCAGGATTTTCCCCCTGTTGGAGTTACATCAATTGAGGGATAAAAGAGCCACAAATAGTGATGGAGATGGAGGTGCTCCACATAGAACACAGGGACTAGAGTTCCTAGAACTCTGTTTGTCTGCAAAGGTGGATTGGTTAGTCTACTGCTAATCTTAAATTTAAAACAAAAACTGTGTTATTTTACCTACTCATAAAGCTCTACAAAGCTCCAGTTTAGGAAGCAGGTTACCGCATTCAAGTCAAACATTCTTTGAAAGAAGTTTTATAAAAATCAGAGTTTCTCTGATTGCTGCCCCTAAGGGTTAACTTAGAGAAAAAAATTAATTTCCCTCAGTGTTTCACAGGTAGAAAGCAAACAATTTAAAACTTGTGAGAAGTAGCTGACATTTATTATATAGTTTATTGTCAGCTACATGGCTATAGATAGCTATAAAAATAAGACAGTTGGGAACTCAAAGTAATCAGTGATATATCTCACATTTCCCCTGAATCACACACTTTTAAGACTGTATCTAGGCTGGTTTTTGAAAGCACAGAAGTAGAAAACTTCAAGATTAAAAATTTCTTGGGAAATATGTCACAGGCATAATGACACCCCTTAGGCAACAAATCTTTTAATCCTTCTCTTCCTCCTCACTTCATCCCAATTCTTGCCCCAAATATTTCACACTATTTGTCTGACTGTAATCTTACTCCTTCTGCATTTTAGCTTTAAATAGCATTTTTGAAAGCTTTTAAAATGAATATGAAAGATGTTTCCCGCTTTGCGTTTGAATTCATTCAGTTAGTCTTTAAGTGCAGATCTTTAAGCCTTCTTGAGTAGTCTATCTTCCTGAAATGAATTCAAGGTTGTCCCAAGTTAAACGGTCCAGTCAGTCTGGACATTCAGGAAGGGTCATCGTGTCATGTGTCATAAACCACAAGGCCAAACCTTAAAGCCCTCCTTTTCCATTTACTTGTAGAGATAACCAGGGACTGTTTCATCTCCTCTGGCAGCTCACTATTGCCACCACCTCTAGTTCTTTCCTTGTTATCATTGCTATCCTACTGTCCCTCTGTTTTCAAAAAAATTACTGTCCTTCTCTTTTTTCCACCCCTAATGCTGCCTCCCCTCTTTTGCTAACCACAGTTCTCTTGGGAATGTATTAATTTCAAAGCCATGAATTTGGAGCCTGGAGAAACTTGTAATATAGGAGTATACACTGAACTTAATAAAATAAAAGGAAATGGTTGAAAAAATATTAAATATGTTTGCTATCCCAACACAGAGATTTTTTTTGTTCAAATCGTTTTAAATATTATGGTGATGGGCGTGAAGAGTTGCAGACAAAAGCATCTCACCCTTTAAGGTTATGGAAAAAAATATGGTATCTGAACAGCAAAGAAAAACAGGAGATGGACATGATTATAAGGATGCAGAAATAGTCGAAGCTCCTTTTGGTAAATTTTTTAAAACCTGTAATCTCCCCTAAAAAAAGAACAAATTTAGCCTATTAGAGAATCAATCGATAAAGAACTAATGACTAGATAGTGAAGAACTGGAAAGGCAAAAGGGGAACACTAAGCTAATGTATTGCAGAGGGAGCAGCTTCGAGAAGCAGCCTCCTCTTGGACTGGAGAAACCAAGTAAAGAAGTTGAGATTATTAAAATTTAGAAGTTTAAAGGAGGTGCTCTATAGACCTGTGTGAAAGTTCACTGCTTGGCTAGGCTGGTGTCTCTTTTCTGACATCAGAGGCATTGCCCATGCAGCGGGCACTCAGACCTTTGAGAACGATGTTCTGGCCAGCTAGTGCTGGTGTTACTGAAGAGGGACTCTGGGATTGGTTCTGTGAGCACTGGAAAACTACAAACTGGAATTAGCAACTGCTATCGGAATGATCTGCCACTGCGGGGTTAAAAAGTGTTTCAAAGGTACATGGGAAGAACAAGCAGAAAGACAGACTCAGAAAGGGAGCAAGTCCCTTCATCAGCTTCAAGGCTTCCACTCTCTTCCTAGTGCCCTCTAATGGCAGAGCCAAACAGGAAGCCAGCAGAGGAAAAGTGTCACTTGTAACTCAAGTCCCCACTTCACAAAGTGGACTATAGAAGGGCAGATATAAAGTTGAGAGACAATAGCTTAGTAAATGGTACCGGAAGTTATTTGAAAACAAAAATCAATTCTCAAAATTTCTGTTTCTATTCATAGATTCTTTAAAGTCTTCATAGTCTTTACTAATGTGTGTGAAATGGTTCTAGAGGTCAATGAATTCAAAACAAGTGCAGCAGCATTAAAAAAATTACCATCGGGCTTCCCTGGTGGCGCAGTGGTTGAGGGTCCGCCTGCCGATGCAGGGGACATGGGTTCGTGCCCTGGTTCGGGAGAATCCCGAATGCCGCGGAGCGGCTGGGCCCGCGAGCCGTGGCCGCTGAGCCTGCGCGTCCGGAGCCTGTGCTCCGCCACAGGAGAGGCCACAGCAGTGAGAGGCCCACGTACCAGAAAAAAGCAAAAACAAAAACAAAATACCATCTAGGGACTTCCCTGGTGGCGCAGTGGTTAAGAATCCGCCTGCCAATGCAGGGGACACGGGTTCGAGCCCTGGCCCGGGAAGATCCCACATGCCGCGGAGCAACTAAGCCCGTGCGCCACAACTACTGAGCCTGTCTGCCACAGCTACTGAAGTCCCCGCGCCTAGAGCCCGAGCTCCGCAACAAGAGAAGCCACCTCAATGAGAAGCCTGCGCACCGCAGTGGAAAAGTAGTCCCCGCTCGCCGCAACTAGAGAAAGCCTGCGCGCAGCAACGAAGACCCAACGCAGGCAAAAATAAATAAATTTATTTTAAAGAAATTACTATCTATATTTACTACCAAGTACTATGCTTGATAACATTTATAGGTTTAATGGGCAGTATATATGTCATTCAGCTTTACATTATTTGACATGTTTAAGCCTTCTTCCACCTGACCTCTTATTCCTGTTGACAGAACCAATCTACTTTTATAAAGATGGAAAAGGCTAAAACTTCTTCTCCCACCCTCCCTTGCAGCTAGTCAAGGGCATATGACCTGATCCTCACCAATGAGTTTTGATGGGCAGTCTGCTTGTGAGTTATTAGAAAAGTTTCTCTTTAATAAAAGGAGAACCAGGGGAGGAAAGGTCTTTTCTCTTTTTCACTGTCATATTGGAGTCTGTGTATGAAGCTGGGAACTGCTTTTGCTGTCTTATAATTATGAAGAGAAACATAACAGTGTTGAAGAAGGCAGAGAAAAAAGTAGACATCATTGGAATTCTCCTGCTTGATATCTCATAGATGATAATGAGCTTCTCAAAATTTCTGCCACTTTAAATTGTATATCTTGTTACTTAAAGCAAAAAGATACTGAACTTATTAAATAAACTTTTGAGTATATACTAATAATGGTTCTGTGGTCAGAGCAAATTGTATAGTTTTCCATCTATCTAAACATAACATGAAGGACATACTCCTAGATAAAAAGATTCTGGTCCCTCACATTTCTAAAAACTGAATTTCACTGAACGTAAAACACACATCCACATACTGATAAATGAGGATTAAATATGATTTGAAGGGACACTGAGGTTTAAGGTCATTAACAATAAGCTTGCTTCTGACACTTGTTCTTTGTTTTTGTGAATATTTTTCTCGCTTGGGTCCACTTATTGTCAATAGAAAGATTCTTCTGAGGACTTAATTAAGCAATGAGAGACTAAGAAAGAAAATGGGGGGGGGGGTTGTTGTTTAAGTTTGTCGGTTCCTGTGGTATTTACATTTTTTTCTGGGGAGATTTTGTCTCTTGTTACTTCCATTTGAACGTTGATCTCTGGAGGGTGGATTTTAATGCAAGGCTCAGGCATTAAAACACTATAATGATAATTTTACCAGTAAAAAGTAGAAGTGGTTATATATTCTTACTAAGAATTGAGAGATTACATTCACCAGAGAAGAAATAACAAATAGTTCTGTTAATGTTCTAATTTTTTTATTTATAAACATAGAATAAAATAGATCAGTGGCTTAGGCATAGCATAGATATTTTATCAAAAAAATTTGGAGCAAAAAAAAATCTACATTCTGAAAATTATATCTCAATATTAGGAACCTGGAGATCTAAAAATAATGCCTGGGAAGGAGGTTCCTTTCTCATTAAATGTTTCTGTACATCATTATTGACAATGATATCAAAAGTTTATCAAATTCTAAGTGGCCTTCTCTCTTTTGAGTCCAGGGAATCACAATAAATTCTAGAGTAAATATCTAGGAATTTTCCAAGTACTATATACAAAATATCATGTTAATTGTTACATTCTAAATGACTTGTTCTTTCTGTAAATGATGTCGGTAATTCAGTTCAACCATTAGCTGATTCTCTGGTATGTGCCAAAATCTTGGATACAGAGATTAAGAAGTTCATTAGTTTATAGAGCAGATAGACACATAAGCACACAGCTGTAAGATGACATATGTGCACCAATTGATGCGTTTTGCAACTTCAAAGACATCAGGGAGGGTGAAACCTATTCAAAACATCTAGAATGAAACTGAGTCAGAAAAATCTTGCCAGAGGATGTTATGTCTGTGTTGGGTTTTAAAAGAAAAATTGCTGTTTAGTAGTCAGCCAGTATGAAAAAAAGGGAATACCAGGAATACTCCTTTTCTCCCACAAATTTTTATAGAACATAATAGACCAAAGATGCAAAGGCATGAACTTCTGGTCTTTGGATATTGCTAGAAAGTAAAGTACACTTGGTGAGAACTGGGGTTTGAGCGAGAGGTATGGATCTTGTCCAGAGAGGCTTACGTGAAAGAAGTTCCCATGTTTCTGTAGGTGAGGAGACTGTGAAAGACTTCTGCTGCAGGACCATCATCCTTCATGGGAGCATGAAGTCCAAAAGCAGGGCAGCCAGTTAAGAGGTTATGAAAATGTCCAGTCAAGAGATGAAGAGCATCTAAAAGGACATGGTTTGTGATTCTATGAATGAAATATGCTAACAGCTAAGCCCAGGATTCCCCTTGGGTCTTCACTGCCAATATTTATGAATGTTACATATGTGAAGACTTAGAGATTATGAGAAATAAACTAGAGTGGGGAACATGCATAGAAGAGGACTTAGAGGATTGATAAGAAATTCTCATCAAACTTCCTCACCTTTATTAACATTACAGTGCAGTCTCTTCTCCTCACTTCTCTGCCCACTTGCTCTCTGAGGCTTTACTCCATTCTCTTCCATACAGTTACACAGTTCCTCTAATGAACTTTTTCTTCAATTCCTATTTCCTTCACCTACATTTTTTTTTCCTTTTATACTCTCTTTTGCCTCTCCTCTAGCTGAGAACAAATGATGAAAAAAACAACAGCAAAAAATAACAAACATTTTAAGAGACCAACCAAAGCCTCTAGCCCAGGATGACCATATTCCCTACACAC
The DNA here is from genome assembly GCF_964374135.1 of Grampus griseus. Taxonomy (NCBI): domain Eukaryota; kingdom Metazoa; phylum Chordata; class Mammalia; order Artiodactyla; family Delphinidae; genus Grampus; species Grampus griseus. Next base: position 90,532,247 of record NC_139019.1, read on the forward strand.
AACATGCACTGTAGGTCCTGAGAGCTACAGAAAGTAAACATGAGACACAGTCCCTGCCTGGAAAGATTTAACAAGAAAAAGAGGGTAAAAAATAACATCTAAGTTTATCTTTCTTTGAAGGAAACACCTTGGGATTGAGGTGAATATCTTCACTATTCCAAAAGCCCATTGAAATGTCATGCACATGAGGTTACTGTGTAGATATGACCTGATTCTTACTTGATGTCCTTGCATTACAGTCTTTAGAGGTTCATTCACAGCTGTTCTGTCAGGCTTCAGTTGCTAAAGGAATGAGATTCACAGAATCCTTGACTTTGGAGCAGGAGAATTGGATGACCTCAAGTAAGGGTAGGAAAATTTTTTCTAGTTAGCAGCGGCAGTATTAAAAAAAAAAAAAAGTCACAAAAAAGGAAACAAAATGTAGTAAGAGATCTACCCGCAGTTTCCTTATGAGGTCAGGAAAGGCACACATTTTTTCTGTTTCTATAGATGACCTACAAAGACTTAATGTGAATAAAGAAAAAGAAAAAAGATGGGAATTCAAGCTATAAGGGAATATGGTTTTAAGTAAAGTAATAAGTTTTAATTACATTTAAAAATGCTTATTCCAAGCAGGTGTGTATCAACCATGAGAGGAAGGATATTATCATATTATCATGATACCTTTTCTATTTTAAACAAACCTTACTCTAATTGGCAATTTGGCCTATTTTCTGTTCCTGTGATACAGTATTTCACATCTATGTATTCTGTTCCTCTAACCCTGAATGCTCTGAAAAGCTAAAATTCAGAAAAAGCTGAGCAAAGAATTCTACCACCCACAATGGGCGCTCTAGGAGGACAGTCTCTTCTTTACGTCAATATAGTTTATGTGTGACAATCTCTACCTATGGACTGCAAGGGAATGACTCAAGCTAAAAAGATTCCTTTGAAAATGATCCCCTTTTAGGAAAGAATTATCATGTGGGAAATATCAAAGTATTGTGGCTTGAAGGTGAACAATGATCCTTTCTTTGTATGTGTGCTTCTCTCCAAGGATGGTGGAGTAACTAAGGTTAGATTCTAGCTAACTATTTCTATGTTGTTTTTTCATTGATTATTTATTGGAGCATGGGGATGGGACCATGAAATTTATATCCTTGCTGTTGGGTAACAGTTGTCTGCCCCATAACTGAAGTACTCTCTGCCTTGAGGAAATGAAGTCCTATTTTGTATTATAAGGATGAATGTGAATCTTCTACTTATGATGTCTTTAACACATAAAAAATGAATTTTTATTTTGGGAATGGTTAATTCAGAAGTAGTGTGGAAAAATGAATCCTCTGAAAGAGTCAGGTAAATATTTTTTTATTTCTGGGTCAGAAGAAGAGCTTTCAGGCAACATTATAATAATACTCTGTTAACTTCATTCCTTGAACATGGACTTTTGATTTTAATATTATTAAATAATTCAAGAACAAATTCTGCAAAAGTTTTACAAAGTATTTTGCCTGCCTCATAAATGAGAAATATAGAACTCAGTGAAGACGTCAAATTAACATACAGGTAGAGGCCTAGGTCATAGCTGTAGATTGCACCAGTCATGGAAACAGAAGGTTAACTTGGTTTTCTTGTTTTAGTCACTGTCTTTGGTCCCATCTCAAGTGTGTAGCTCCTGAATAAGGAGTGCTCACAAAAAATCCATCTTACTCACTTTGGGTAAGATTCAGAGTTTCTCAATGGAAACAACAGGAACACTAGTTTCATTTGGGCAGGGCAGTTCTTTGTAGGTGTTTAGCATCACTGGCTATATTAACCTGTTCAGGCTGCTATAACAGAATACCACAGATTGGGTGGCTTAAAGAAAAAACATTTGTTTCCCACAGTTCCAGAAGTTAAAAGTCCCAGAACAGAATGCCAGCATGGTCAGATTCTTAGTGAGGGCTCTATCCTAGGTTTTAGACTACAGTCGTCTTGCCGTGTCCTCACAAGGGAGAGAGAGCAAGCTCTGGTCTCTTCATCTTCTTATAAGGGCACTAATCCCATCACGAGGTCTCCATCCTCAAAACTTCATCTAAATCTACTTACTTCAAAAGGTTTCACCTCCAAATACCATCACACTGGGGATTAGGGCTTCAACATATGAATTCTGGGGGGACATAAACATTCAGTCCATACCACTAACCTCAATACAGTACACTGAATGCCATAGGAGGCCAATACATTGCAACTACAAAAAAGAAAAAATTCTTTCACACAGTTTCCAATGCATCTAAGCGCAACTGTCCCCTTAATGTGTCTATTTTCACCTTCTCTCTCTGTCTCTTTGTCTCTGTCTCTCTGTCTCTCCCCCTCTCTCTTACTTTCAACCTCTCTCCCTTCCTCCTTCCTTCTCTCCCTTCCTATCTTTATTTTGTAAATTCCAGAGAATCATCACCATCCAAAGATCTAAAGAAATGGAACCACCATTGCAATATATGCAGTGTTGGACATACTAACAATTCTTACTAACTTTTTTGCCTACTTTAAAGAAAAATTTCGGTAACCACCAGAGGTTTCAAAATGTTCTCTTGACCTAGGACAAGAATACCCTTTCTCATTCCAGTGTTCCAGTTTATCTTTCTGCCTTTTATAAATGTAATTTAAGGCCCCTTTGCAATATCCTCTTTATTTTTGGCTCATGAAAGTAGTGTGAAATAATTCTAATGCATTTTACATGCCATATATTTAATATTAATCTTCTGTGATTTCTGACCTCAGTGTTTCCTCCCAATTATTTATTTTGCTTAAAGTTTACAGAGCCTGCTCTGCTTATTTTTTTCGAGGAAATGGTTCCCTACATTTCATCAATCCATAAAATTTTGCTGGAATGTCATGGCTCTCCCTATTATGTTATAAACAGTTGGTGGATTAAATAGATAACTATCAATACTTATCTGTGCTCAGGACACATAAAAATAGTCAAAACTCAGATTTTATTAATAGAATGTTCCACGTGTTTTTAAAGATATGTATAAGTTGCATGATTTTAGTGGCAAATGATGACCACCAAGAAAATGAATAGTATATATACATAATTTGGAATGTAGACAAGGAAGATTCACATTTAACTGTCCTTTGTTTTCTTTATGTCGCAGTATATGTTGAACGGAAAGTACAGTAGTCCCCCTTATCTGAGGTTTTGCCTTCCTTAGTTTCAGTTACCCGCAGTCAACCATGGTCCAATAATATTAAGTGGAAAATTCCAGGAATAAACAATTTATAGTTTTAAATTGCATGCCATTCTGAGTAACGTGATGAAATCTTGCACCGTCTGGCTCCATCCCGCACCTGATATGAATCATCCCTTTGTCTAGCATATCCCACTAGTCATTTAGTTGCCATCTAGGTTATCAGATCGACTGTCACAGTATTGTGTGCTTGTATTCAGGTAACCCTTATTTTACTTAGTGATGGCCCCCTTTAAAGCACAAGAGTAGTGTTACTGGCAATTCGGATATGCCAAAGAGAGCCAAAAAGTGCCTCCTTTAAGTGAAAAGTTCAAAGTTCTTGGGTTAATAAGAAAGGAAAAAAAATCATGTGCTGAGGTTAGTAAGATCTACTAAGATCTATGGTAAGAATGAATCTTCTATGCATGAAATTGTGAAGAAGGAAAAAGAAATCCATGCTAGTTTTGCTGTAACCCCTGAAACTGCAGAAGTTATGGCCGCAGTGCATGATAAATGCTTAAGATGGAAAAGGCATTAAATTTTTACAACAAGATATTTTGAGAGAGGTGAAGTGATTAAAGAAACAGAATAGAGTTTCTACACACCAAAAAAAAAAAAAAAAAGATATGAGAGAGAGATAGACACCACGTTCACATAACTTTTATTACAGTATATTGTTATAATTATCCTATTTTATTGTTAGGTATTGTTATTAATCTCTTACTTTGCCTAATTTGTACATTAAATTTTATCATAAATACGTATGTATAGTAAAAGCAGAGTATATATAGGGTTCAGTACTATTTACGGTTTCAGGCATCTGCTGGGAATATTGGAATGTATCCCCTGCAAATAAGAGGCGGGGGGTGCACTGTATAACTTTCAGCTCTAATTTTGATACAGCAGACCTGCAAGTTGGAGATTATTGCATTGGCATCTCTGTAGTGATCAATTTTCTTCAGATTTATTTTGTGTTACTTAAAAGACTTTCTTTGGATGTTTAGGATCCATCTTGATTTTCAAGATAAAATCATACATCATATCACACCATTTCCCCCCTTAACCCTCCAGTGTCTCCCCATCACAGCCACCCTCTATGCACGGCCCTCAGAGTCCTGCCTGGAAAGGCCTTCTGCTGACCTCATGATCCTCTTTCCATGGGCCTTCATTCACAGCATTCCAATGACCTTCTGTTTCACCAACATGAGAAGCTCTAGTCCAGAGAATTTTGAGCTCTTGTTTGAAACTAGAATATAAATTACCGGGTGTTTTGAACCTCTTTCTACTATGTCCTGCACTCAGAATGGTTCATGGTGTATATTGGGCATTCCATAAATATTTGTTGGATGACTTGACTGACCAAAGATTGTTTATTGCTTCATTCATTTATTCATTCATTTATTCATTCATGCATTTACTCACCACCTAACCAAACAACTAAAACTATTTATTGAGCATATATTTAGACCCTAACACTATACACTCAATAAGAGAGCACATGGCACGTGTGTGCCAAGAGTTTATGTTCTTTAGTTTACCATTTGCTAACTGCAAAATACCCAGTGTATTCATTTTCTATTTCTAACAAATTACCACAAATTTAGCAACTCAGAACAACTAATTATCTCTCAGATCTGTAGGTCTAAGTCCAGGGGGCTCTACTGGGTTCTCTGCTTAGTGTCTCACAAAGTGGAAACTAAGCTGTTAGTTGTCCCGGGTAATTATCTGGAAATTCTAGGAAAGAATCTGCTTCCAAACTCATTGAGCTTCCAAGCTCCTTTGCCAAATTCACATCCATGTGGTTGTGTGACCAACATCCCCGTTCCCTCACTGCTTGTCAGCCAGGGACTGCTTTCAGCTCCTAAGGACTGCCTCATTCCTTGGCATATGCCTCCCTCCAACTTCAAAGCTAAATTGTTTCAAATCCCTGACTTCCTTTTCTGCTGCCAGCCAGAGAAAACTCTGCTTTTCAAGGGTACATTTGATTTTATTAAACCTGTCTGAATAACCTCCTTATTGTCATGTAAATTAATATAATCCTAGGAGTGCTGCCTTATCTATTCGTAGATTCCACCCACACTCAGAAGGGAGAGCATTTAATATAAGAGCTAAGTTCACATAGGGATCATTCATAGAATTCTGCCTATTACACCCAGACCAACCTACTCTTACCAATCAAGGTGTGATGCATTCGTTTTCTAACATAATGTATCCGCTCTAATCAACTCGAAATGTGGATTCTATGGGAAAGTAAATTAGGAATCCAAAGTTCAACATTCAAGGATAAACTTGAATGTCATTGGTTTTCAGGCCTTTCAAAGACTCATTCACTGACAAGTATTTTGGTTTGTTTTTTAATGTGTAGCACTTAATTTGTGTTCTCATCCTCTTCTATTATTCTCTCCTGGAGGTTTTTTTTTTTTTTTTCATATGTTAGGAAATCAATTCTGCTACTTCAGAGTATTAACCACAACAAGTATTTTCAGAGGTTTTCAAAACTATTTGCCATATCTTAGAAAAGAAGCTGAAACACAGATCAGTGATCAAAAAGGAGGAATGATGGCATGTGGCTGAGGCTATGTGTGGCATCTTGGCACAAAAAAAAAAAAAGCAATATACTTACATACATTTGTTTTTTTGTTTCTCTCTAACTTATTTTTTTGCTTAACAATATGCCTTGGAAATTTTTTCCATTTATGTATTAGTTTTCTATTGCTGCATCACAAATTACCACAAACTTGAACACTTAAAATAACACTATATATTATCTTACAATTTTGTAGGTCAAAAGTTAGGCATGGCATGACTAGATTCTCACAATTCCAAAATTAAGGCATCATGAGGGCTGCACTTCTCTCTGGAGGCTCTGGAGAAAAATCCGCTTCCAAGCTCATTCAGTTCCTTGGAGGAATTCAGTTCCTTGGAGGAATTCAGTTCCTTGTAGTTGCCTTGATACTTGGCCTTCTCCATCTTCTCACCTGCAATGGCACATCAAATCCTTCTGATGCTTTGAATCTATTTCACTGACTCTTCTGTCTTCCTCTTCTGCTTTTAAAGGCTCATACAGTTACATTGGGCCCATCTGGATAATCCAGGATAATCTCTGTATTTTAAGGCAACAGTAATTCGTAATCCTAACTACATATGCAAAGTCTCTTTGCCATGTTACCTGGCATGTTCACAGTCCCAGAATTGGAGAATGGAGTCTTCTTTGGGACCATAATTCTGTCTACAATATTTTAATACATACGGATCTTTTTCATTCTTTTAGTTGCTATGTGGTTTTTCATACTGTGAGCTCTGTAATTTATCCAGTTCCTACATGGTTATTAAACTTTTTTCCAATTTTAAAAATTATACATAATATAGTAATAAATATCCTTGAGGCATATTATGCACAAGTGAAAATATTTCCTTAAGATACATTCCAAGAAGTGGCTTCTATTAGACAATTAATATATTCATTTTACATTCTTTCATGGATGTGGCTAAATTTCAAGGCTTTACCAATCTACAATATTGCTAATAGTTGGAATCTTCCTCTTTAACAGCATGTGCATCTGACCAATCCTCATCATTACATTCTTTTCTCTATTCTTTGCTCTGTTTTTCGGTGATTTATATGTGTTTTTATGTGTTTTTCTCTTGGTATGTAGGAGCTCTCTATATATTCAAATATTAATCTTGATCATATATGTATAATCTTATATATATCTTTATGTATAATCCATATCATATAGACAGATGGATAGTAGAGTAAATGTTTTCTCCTAGTTTTGCTTTGTTTATGTTGTCTTGCATAATTTTATCGTAGGGGATCAAATTTGTAAGGTTTTTTTTCATCAGTTCTAAGATTTTATATTTTTTATATCTTTCTTACGAAGTCCTATCATGTTTTCTCTCCCTCTCTTTCTTTCTTTCTCTATATATACTTAAAATCTCATGTAATTACTCTTAAAATACTTTTGCGGTCATTTTGTTTTGTTCTTGTCCTTTTCTTAGTTTAATAGCTCTTTAACCCACACTTACTATTGATCCGTCTTTGTTAGTTTAATCCACATTTGTTTGTTTGATAGCTCTTACATGGAAATATTATTATTGTTTGTTATTTTAGTGAACTTGTGTGTGCATTTATATTTTTAGTTCTCTGGTGGTTCCTTTTATAACTTTAAACAATATCGTTCAACCTCTATTTTGTATTTTATTAAACTTAGGCACTATATATTTTCTCTCCATTGGGAAAAATAAGGAAATTAATATACATTCACTTCCTTCCATTGACGTCCACCTTCAAATTCTCTCTTGTCATATCTCTGTTTTATACCGGTAAGGTTTACATCATTTATAATCTGCATCTTACTTGTTTGGGTTCTACCTTTAAATGGACTTGATGCCCATTACCAGCCCTTTACCACAGTTTTTTCTCTTTATTTCTTAATTAGCTGGATTTATTCAAGTAGCTGAGGGTTTTTTGTTTATTTGTTTTGCTTTGAGTTTGTTTGTTTTTTCTGTTCCCAGAAGGGTATAGCAACAATATATTCCCCAAGTTCTTTCATGACTTTTATGGTCACTTTAAATTTGCAGGACATTTTGTAACATTTGTGGGACACTTGGTCCTAACCTCAGCAGTCTGTACCCATTCGTCTGTAATCTCCTGGCACTGAAAGCTGTCTTGCAAAAATCTGACATCAACTTGATACTTCCCTTCTTAGAGATGATCTGCTTTTTTCTGCTTAGAGGTCTATGAATCCCTTCTTTATCCTTGAAGTTCAATTACTTAAGCAGGTACGTGTCAGTTTTCACAGCTCTTTTCCTATTCGGAAAGCAGCAATAGCATTTCCCCCATTTTACAGTTGTGCACAAACAAGCTTTGAGAGGCTGTTCAAACAGTGGAACCAAAGCTGTTAAAACTCCCAGTCTAGGCTTGACCACATTGCCAGGCATCTGTGCAAGTCTTCCTTATTGGCCTTTGGGATTCTGGGTCTTTTAAGTTTCAATCTGTACAGAAGTCCATTAAGTTAAGCAGTCTTGTAGGCTTTTGATAATTTTCTGTGCTTTTCTCTTCCTGAGAGATGTAAATTTAGAATTTTAACAAATCTACTTTCTTCCCTGCACTCTCATGGCGTTTTCTACCACTGTAATACAGCACTAACCACACTGTATTATGGTTAGCTGTACATGGTCCTGTCTCCTGGAATAGGCAGGAATAATGACTTATCTATCTGTGTCTGTCATCCTTTTCCTCTGCCCTTTACCACCTTTCCCCACACTCCACATATGCCTTTGTATTCATGGCACAAACAGGTACAATATATATTCATTGACTTGAATCCAGTTATTTACAAAAACTTGTTTAGGATACCAGCATTTTGAGTGCAGGGAATATTTTAGAACTGGCCTCGTATCCTTCATTTTTACTTTTTATTTTTTTCTTATTGATTCATAGATATTTATTTGCCCATAAAACTCTTATGAAAAGCAACTTTGCCAGTAGCACTTATTGTAAAACAAAAATAACTTCAAGATCATCTGATTTTTAAAAGATAATAGGACTTCAAACACATTTAATAATTCAAGACACTTAAATCACATTACTTTCAAAAATGATAATGCTAACCCAACTCTACAGGAGAGCACATTTCATGGAATATAATGTCTTTTAGAATCTAAATAAATATACATAGCGTATTTATCTGTGTTTTGGAAAAGATATCTAATTTTGTAGCACTTCACATGATGATAGATATAGAGGAAAATCCATGTTGAAAAACATAATTTCTCACACATACACTTTGCATTCTACTCTTGGATTCTACTTCTCAAAATTTAACCTTAAAACACTTAGATTTCTATGAATAATATGTTGAATGTGCCATAGGTTCTGACTATCTGTGTGATTTATTCTTTGAAATGTTCCGTTGAATGTTGGAACCTATCTAGAATCCCAGTATCTAACTTTTAAATTACCATCCTGACTTTTGCCTGTGAAATTATTGTTACAGAAGCTTAGCCACACTCAAGTCTTAATGGCTCTTGATCCTGCAGAATTCCAGAAATGCCATCTTATTGTTAGTGGAATTTCACTGAGGAAGAGCCTTTTTAACACTGATTCACATGGATCATACCTTCTATTTATATATAATGGGCCATTTAGTGAAGGAACTAAATGCTTATGCTCTACTCTGCTAGAAAACTGAAAGAAGAAAGAATCTTGAGAGGAATATACAGTTGAACACATGTGACTAAGACCTAATAATAACTATCTCAATAGTAATAGTACCAGCCATCACTACCATGTGTTATCAAGCACTTATTGTGGACCAAGCTTTTGCTAAAATCTTTATGTAAATTATTTCACTTAATCTTCAAAGGCTATCAGTCTCTTTACATTAATTTCACAGATAAGGAAACTGAGATTCAGAAAGGTTAGGTAACTTTTTTAAGATCACATAGCTGGTTTGTGGCAGAATCAAGATTAGAACACAGAATAAAACTTGACTTCAGAGTTTATGCTCTTAATCCCTCTGCCATCTGCCTTCTTCTACCATATTATGTTATAGACGATGTTGGGCCCAAAGCCAGAGACACAGATGAGCAGACAGAGAGGCCTAAGCACGGAAGGAGTTCAAGGGCTAACACTCAAATGTGACAAGTGAGATACATCTCTTTTAAAGATCACATAGCGGGGGGTGGGGGGGAGTCACACCTTTTTAAAAGACACAGGTGCATTGCAGCAGGTGTGCCTGTTTATGTTTGCCTTTGCTTTCTTACTCTTGGATTCAGTTCTTGAAAACTGCTTATTTGAGATAATGAGAGAGAAGCACTTTACATGCTTAATTAAAAAATTAAGTCTGTCTCAAACAAATTAGGAATATGTACAAATGCATATTTCAATCTTTTTTGGACAAGAGTAGGTGGGAATAATGATAGCTCCACAGATGTACCTCTTCCACGTGCAATCAGCTCTGTCACTTTGTCTATATCCAGAATGATGGTAGTTGAACATCCCTTGATGTGAGTCAATAGTAAGAAATTGGAGAGGAGACTTAAATTCGTCGTAGCCAAATTCATGTAATTATTGTATTTCTTCACAAGTAGTTGCCCTTTAACACAAGTTTTAGGGGGTCATAAATATTAGTGCAGCACTCATGGGCTGATTAATCAGACTGGTCTTACCAGGCATGCTGATGATGAGGCTGACTCTCAAATAGCAGTGCCCTATGTTTTCAAAATGAAAGCATCTACCTGCTCCTCCTTTGACATTTTGTAGATAATCCTTGTTTTCCTCAAAGTTAAGTCAAACAATAGACTAAGAGAGCTCAGCTTGGCTGAATTCAGAACTTCCTTCATTCATTCATCCAACTTTTCTTAAATATCGGGAATGATGGGTAGGCTAAAAGGAATTAGCATGGTTTGTTATGACAATATAACCAACACAGTACAAATATGATTCTTTTTCCATTGTAGAGTTTATTAAATAGCTTATTATATTTGCATATGATTAAAATCTTATTCTCCATGAGTACCAGAAACCACATTTATATTCACATGGAATTTTCATGGAATGGAAATTGAGATGCATTGATTTGATTTTGGTTTTGAGATGCAGTGTATTGATACACCCTGAGAAAACCATAATTCAAAGAGTCATGTACCACAATGTTCATTGCAGCTCTATTCACAATAGCCAGGATATGGAAGCAACCTAAGTGTCTATCAACAGATGAATGGATAAAGAAGATGTGGCACATATATACAATGGAATATTACTCAGCCATAAAAAGAAACAAAATTGAGTTATTTGTAGTGAGGTGGATGGACCTAGAGTCTGTCATACAGAGCCAAGTAAGTCAGAAAGAGAAAAACAAATACCGTATGCTAGCACATATATATGGAATCTAAAAAAAAAAAGTTCTGGAGATGCATTGATTTGATTTTGGTTTTGATATTAGATTTCTACCTTAATATCACTTCAGGAATTTTAACACTGAGCCTCATCATGTGAATTCTAAAGAAATGTCATTTAACAATTAAAAACATTAAATAAATACAATGTCATTTAACCTGAATTGACAATACCAGCAATTTAAAGAATGTGGTGTTTAATGGAATGATAAAACTTTTTGTATTTGTAAACCCTAAATTACTGAAATTACCAAAAAAAATCTTATATTCATATATGAAGTACTTGAAAATCCATAACAAATTACTTTTATGTATTCTAATTTAGAGTAAAAAGAAGAAATAAGACTTAGAGCAGAAATCAATGAAATTGAAAAGAGGAAATCAGTAGAAAAAAAAAATCAATGAAACCAAAAACTGGTTCTTTGAAAAGAGTAATGAAATCAATAGCCTCTAGCCAGGATAACTAAAAAAAATAATAAGAGACTGGGGACACAAATTACTAATATCAGAAATGAAAGTCGGGACATCACCACAGAGCCATCAACATTAAAAGGATACTAAAAAATACTATGCCAGCAAAGTTGATAACCTAGATGAAAAGGACCAATTCCTTGAAAGACACAATTTGCCAAAACTCAAGCAAGAAGTAAACAATCTGAATGGACCCATATCTATTAAAGAAATTGGATAAATAATTAGTAACCTTCCAAAAGAGAAAGCACCATGCCCATTTGGGCTCACTGGTAAATTCTACCTAACATTTAAGGAAGAAATTTTTACCAATTCTCTACAATATCTTTCAGAGGATAGAATCAAAGAAAATACTTCCCAACTCATTCTATGAGGCCCACATTACCCTAACACCAAAACCAGACAGACACTACAAGAAAAGAAAACTGCAAACCAATGCCTCTTAGGAATGTAGATGCAAAAATCCTCAACAAAATATTAGCAAATTAAATCTAACAATGTATAAAAAGAATTATACACCAAGAAAAAGTGGGATTTATTCTAGGTATGCAAGCCTGATTCAACATTTGAAAATCAATTAATGTACTCCATTACATCAACAGGCTAAATCATATTAACAGGTGCAGAAAAAAAATTTGACAAAATCCAATACCCATTCTTGATAAAAACTCCCCGAAAACTAGGAATAGAAGGGAAGTTCTTCAACTTGATAAAGGATATCTACAGAAAACTCACAGATAACATCATGCTTAATGGTGAGAAACTCAAAGCTTTCCCTCTAAGATTAGGGACAAGTCAAAGATGTCCCGACTCACCATTGCACTGAAAGTTCTAGCTAATGCAATAAGACAAGAAGTGGAAATAAAACATGTAGGTTGGAAAGCAAGGAAGAAACCATCTTTGTTCATAGATGACATGATTGTCTATTTAGAAAATCTAAAAGAATCAACAAAACTTGAAGTACTTTTTTAAAAAAGATTTTATTTTTTAGAGCAGGTTTAGGTTCACAGCAAAACTGAGGTGAAAGTACAGAGAATTCCCATATGCTCCCTACCCCCACAGATGCACAGCCTCTCCGTTATCAACATCCCCCACCAGAATCGTACATTTGTTACAACTGATGAACCTAAATTGACACATCATAATCACTCAAAGTCTGTAGTTTACATTGCAGTTCACTCTCAGTGTTCTACATTCTATAGGTTTAGGCAAATGTATAATGACACATATCCATTATTATAGCACCATACAGAGAATCTTCACTGCCCTAAACCCTCTGTGCTCCACCTGTTACTCCCTTTGTACCCATGGATTGAATCTAAGGAAAATAGTATAGGTAAAATGATACTTCCACCACTAGTAAATAGACCATTCTTAGAAATATGTACTTAATAGACTTTTATGATGTACACATATATAAATAGAAAAATGAATTTCCAACCTGTTGCAAGCACCCATGTTGCCCCACTCTGACTTTGTACACCAGGAGACTTGTACCAAAATCAGAAACAAGAATTAGAGTCTGACTGTTCTTCCTGACCTCTTCACCTATCAACTACTCTAAACTGACAGGTTTCCCTACCCAGTGACATTCATAATTATCCTCTCTGTAAAACATCCTACTCTCTTTCCCCATGACATTGCCACTCCAGCAAGCATTTTCCAGCAAAGCTTTGCTTTATCCAGACACTTCAAGCCACACCCATAATCTAAATAATGGTGCTCACGTAGGAACCTTACTGCAGGGACAGCAGCGGGCCCAGTCCTCTTCAGGCTCACTACTGGAGTCCAGTGCGGCTCTTTCATTTACAAACGGAGGCCTTTTGGCTTGGTCACTCTTTGCTAATGAGTTATTAAGGCTGGACAACTCAGTTCCATTTTATTACAATGCCCCATACAATTTATGAATGTTTTAGACATGAAGGAAACTGAAGAGAAAACTAACAGGTGAATTTTCAAGTGTCTTTCCCCAAACTCCCCTGACGTTTATGTTGTATTGAATATTCAGATCAACTTCAAAGGATGTGAAGAAATTAATTCAGCCATAACTATCAACTTAATGCTACTACAGAAGAAGAAAAATAATGTAATTATTCAAAATGTCATTTTGTAGATGAAACCCTTTTTCCTGATTTTTTTTTTTTTTGTCTGCGTTGCGTTGCTGCTCATGAGCTTTCTTTAGTTGCATGGAGCGGGGGCTACTCTTCGTTGTGGTGCGCAGGCTTCTCATTGCGGTGGCGTCCCTTGTTGCAGAGCATGGGCTCTGGGTGCACGGGCTTCAGTAGTTGTGGCTCGCGGGTTCTAGAGCTCAGGCTCAGTAGTTGTGGCGCACGGGCTTCGTTGCTCCGCGGCATGTGGGATCTTCCCAGACCAGGGCTCAAACCCGTGTCCCCTGCATTGGCAGGCAGATTCTTAACCACTGTGCCACCAGGGAAGCCCCTTTTTGCATGCTCTTACAGTTAAAATATTCTTATTGGATTTTGGCTTTTCTCAAAGTGATGCTGCAAATCTCATCTATCTAACTGATACTCACTGAGCACCTCTGAGGTGACTTAAGTATTATTATCCAGTAAGTATGGTATATGTTTCACAAACATATAAACGCTGAGCCTTACTTCAGCTAAATGTATCGGAGCAATGTTGCTGTGGAATCACTACAGTGTAAGCACAAGAATTTAAACTTCTGACATTAATAATGGCAAATGAATAAAAGGTGCAGATTACCATCATTCTTGAATATGTAACTACAAGTTAGTGACTAAAAAGTAGAATAACATACATGTCTATAGGAAAATGTATTTATTGATCATTCAAAAGTATTTATTGAGTGCATGTTTAGTGAAGGCATTGTAGAGGAAACTCGGTACCTGAGGAACCAGGGAAAAATTTCCTTGTCTTCATGGAGTTTTCAGTCTAGTGAGGGAGACATCCTTAACATAAAGCTTGCAAAGAAACAGATATGCTATAAAGAAAAATAGGAAGCATCAATGAGAGGACATATGAGTGTGCATATAAGAGAACATGTTAATTTGGAAGGGCAGGTACAACCTCCCTGAGGATTGACATTATAGTCGAGTACTGAGGGTGAGGAGGGCTGGCCTAGTCTGGTGATATTTCTATGATGAAAGAGGGAATAGCAGGAGAGAGGTGGGAAAAAGGCAGTACTGATGGGGCAATGCCTCTGAGTAGGGAGGGGCCATGGGATAGGATCCAAAGCTGCATCCAGGGATAGCTCCTGAAGAACCACCAAAGCTCCAGGAGAATGGAGCACAAGCAAAACAACAGGCTTTGAAATGCAGCTCTTTATCAGTGACAGATACTGTATATCACAGAAATTCTTTGTTTTACAATTGGGAAAAACATAGTAAGAATGTTTCAAATCCTAACTGACACAAACTTTGTTCCTTTTCTAACTTCTAAACATTCTTACCATAAACTATGAACATATATATAGCAATTTCAGTCTTCGTTTTACTTAGACCTGTTTCAAAGGGGAAGACTAATATATAACACATCCTATCTCTCTGTACTTTATATTGCATCTTCTTGGGAAGAGAAGTTGTGGCAAATTAAATGAAAATGCATACAAAATAAAGCTATTAAAGTGGAAAAAAGAATTTTTAAAAAAGCAGGGAGAGGGAGAAGTAAATAATCCAAATTAGGCTAGTTATTGTAATTGAAACCTTTTTCTCACTGAGTTTTTTGGCAGCCAAAACAAAAGAAGAAAATGTGATGAAATAAAAAGCAAGTATTTTCTGATCAAAGTATCCTTTGATACTTCAGAAAAGAGCAAGTTTTCCAAATCTCAAAGGATTTCTAAATGTAATTTATTCTGTAAGAGATGTGAAACAACAATGGTAGAGTCCTAATAACTACTGTTTATGAAGTAGAATATCTACTACGTGCTAAGGGCTTCCATGCCCCATCTCCGATTCTCACTACAGCCTGCAAAGTGGACCTTGCAGATGAGAAAACTGAGATTTAGAGGGTGGGCAAATTGTTTAAGGTCGCACAGGTAATAAATGGTATACTTGGGGTAAATTGCCCCAAAGCAGCTCTCATAATGTTTTTCCTTAGTAACCATTTCAAAAACAATACCACAAAACCTTATTATGCTTTATTTCTTATATTAACCTTTGATCAAAACCAAGAGCATAATACTGAAACAGAACTCGGCAAAGATATGCCTTTGGCACCAAAACGTTAAATTTATTATTATAAAATCCTTAAAAAGTATTTGTTTCCTATCTTGATTAGTCTGCAGATAGAATTCTACTTGTCATTTAATGCTTTTTTTTCCTAAAAAGAGAATGCACTTTGCAAAAATTGAGCCAGTAAATTAGTTGTGCTTCTCTGCCTCTGACGCTTTCTTTTCCTCCTCCTTCTCCTTCTTTTTATTCCACAAAGTTTTAATTAAATTCATACACACCTGGTTGTTTGCTCTTCCAATTTCCTTATTAAAGGTTACCATTAGTCAAGATAACCTTTAGTAATTAGCTGCTACAATTGTTGTCAGATTTATTATTTATTATTTATTTATTATTTATTATTTCTCCCTATTAAATTGTTGGATTCATATAGAAGATTTTATAGATCTTTTCCCAAACTGATGTTTAGGTTTTCAACCTGTTTCCTTGCTTGTCCTCAATTTACTTTAATTAAGATTACTTTTAACACTTGGTTTATTCTAGAATATCCAATAATCTCATTTCTTAGTATTTCTAATCCTTTTGTCTACTTATGTTGAATCCCCATAATCTGTAGCTAAAATGACAATACTTTGATAAGGTCTATTTCTCTGTGATCAGATATTCCTTAATCAGTTCTATATCATTCATATGATATAAAATGTCTTTACACATTTTCCTATGAGTACCCAATTTTGAGGAGCATTTTTCCCCTTAATATCGTTTTCTTCTTCACTTCTCCATGTGCAGTGATCTCAACGTGTCAAAATAAGATTAGCATTTGATGAGATTATGTATTTTATTTAAAACCTATTTTGAAAATAAGGGGAAGTGTGCCTATTATTCAGCTCTTAAAAACTACTCTTTTTATGTCTTCAGATGCTGTAAGACAAGTTTTCAAAGCATATTTTAGGGATTCCTGGAGGGTCCCTGAGACCCCTTTCAGGGTCTGTGAGGTCAAAACTATTTCATCATAATATGAAAGCATTTCTCCTTACTTATCAAAGTACCGTGGAATTTTCCAGAGTCTACATGATATGTGATTTTACAATAGAGAATGCAGCAGATATGAGAATCCAGCTGTTTTCCATTAAACCAGACATTAAAGAAATTTGTAAAACTTTAAAACAATGGCATAGTACTCTCTAATTTTTTGTCTTAGAAAATAGTTATTTATGTTTTAAAATGTATATGTTAACATCATGAGTTTATTGTTTTATTTCTAAATAAATTAATAAGTGATTTCTAAATTTCTCAGTGTTAACTACTTACACAGTAACTAAATGTTAGGCATAACTCACATAAACAAGAGCTCTTTGAGGTTCTTAATATATTTTTTTTAACTTTCTAGAAGTCCTGAGACCAAAAAGTTTGAGAATTGGTGCTCTGGAAGTGTTGCTGCTTCTAATGATTGTATCTCCTTGAGGAAGACAAAAAATCATATACTCCATGTTTTCCTTCTTCCTGGCTTCCTGACTTGAGATAACGTACAAGTCAAAAATACTAACTATTGATGAAAGGCAATCAGTGGGTCTAAGCAAAAATAAAATTGCCATTTTGTCAATAAAATACACTTAAATGCCTCCTCCCATATGTGCACATGATTATATTATGACTTTTAATAATCTATTATTTTCTCTGAAACTTTTCTTCTGTTATCTGGTCTAGTTCTCCTTTATGGAGTGCCAAATGGTGTTTTGTTTTTGTTTGTTTTGTCTTGCTTTCTTTAGATTTGGACTTAGAACACATGACCACCATTTCTGTTTAAGAAAGCCAGAACAACATTTAATGAGAATCTTTACATAATTAGTACTTGCTAAACCAACACTTGTCAGTCATCTCATTTGCTGTTGTTATTGTGTTGCTATTTTCAGTGTCATTTTCTTCCCAAAGCAGTGGAGCTTCTAAATTGGGTTAGATTAGGGAGGAAAATCAATATTTTCTATTGATCCCTAACTATGCAATTCTTAGGTATGCTCCAAAGCTATTATATGAGATACTCACATCTTTGCCTTTCAAACGCTGCATATACGAGATATAGTATCTTCCTCCTTAGGGATATGGTGTTTTTTTCCACGGTATCATTCGAGGCTGTGTGGGGTCCTCTGTCATTCTCTCGTATCTCCTCCCACTCTCTTATTACCTTCCCTCTCTTCCATTATTCTCCCCTCTTCTCCTTCGTTTTTATTTTCCTCTCATCCCCACCCTACAAAATCAAGAAATAAGTAGTTCTTGAGCACCTGCTTGGTAATCATGACATGGGCAAAGGTATGGACTCTGCTGCCAGATGCCCAGGTCTGAATCTTGACACCACAATCTCTAGTTGTGACATTGTACAGATCTCTTAGCCTCTCTATGCCTCAATTTTCTCACTTCTAGAACAAGAATTATATGATTTACATCACAGAGCTGCTGCTAAGATTAAATAAACTAAGAGATCTAAGGTGTTTATAATAGTGCTTGGAATATAGTAAGTGCTTAGGACATGAATGGTATTATTATCTACCTGATAATGATCTAGTATAAAGAGGGAGCTAGACCTGGTAAGACATGAACAAAAGCAACTTTATGTTTTTCTCACTGTTGTCCTGACGCATTAACCCTGTGAATCCATTCTTCTCCTCAATGAATAAAATTTCAGGCCATGCCCATAGTTTTTCTTGTCCCTCTTGGGTAAGGAAAAGACCAAAATTTTATTTTTTACTTTTTTTATTAAAGTATAGTTGATTTACAATGTTGTGTTTCTGCTGTCCAGCAAAGTGATTCAGTTATACATATATACATTCTTTTTTATATTCTTTTCCATTATTGTTTATCTCAGGATATTGAATATAGTTCCCTGCGCTATACAGTAGGATCTTGTTTTTTATCCATTCTATATGTAATAGTTTGCATTTGCTAACCCCAAATTCCCAGTCCATTTCTCCCCGACCCCTGCCTTGGCAACTACAAATCTGTTCTCTATGTCTGTGAGTCTGTTCCTGTTTCACAGATAAGTTCACTTGTATCATATTTTAGATTCTACATATAAGTGATATCATATGGTATTTGTATTTCTCTTTCTGAATTACTTCACTTAGTATGATAATCTCTAGTAGGATCCATGTGGCTGCAAATGGCATTATTTCGTTCTTTTTTATGGCTGAGTAGTATTCCATTGTATATATGTACCATATCTTCTTTATCCATTCCTCTGTCGATGGACCTTTAGGCTGTCTCCATGCCTTGGCTATTGTGAATAGTACTGCTATGAACATAGGGGTACATGTATCTTTTTGAATTATAGTTTTGTCCAGATATATGCCCAGGAATAGATTGCGGATCATATGGTAATTCTATTTTTAGTTTTTTGAGGAACCTTCATACTGTTTTCCATAGAGGCTGTACCAACTTAACATTCCCACCAACAGTGTAGGAGGGTTCCCTTCTCTCCACACTCTCTCCAGCATTTGTTATTTGTAGACTTTTTAATCATGGCCATTCTGACTGGTGTGAGGTGGCACCTCATTGTAGTTTTGATTTGCATTTCTCTAATAATTAGCAATGTTGAGCATCTTTTCATGACAAGACCAAAATTTAAGACTCATCCAGTTTTAAACTTCTTCCCTTCCCCACCTTGGGATCTATAATTTATAAACATAGGGGGTAGGAATTCTTGTTAGTTTCTTCTTTTTTTCTTGCTCTTTTTCAACAAGCTAGATGCTGATTGTGGTCCTTCCAGGGTTGGGATGTGAAGGCGATGATGAAGAGTGAGTGGGTTAGGAGATGGAGGGTTAAGACTTGGTCTTACCAGACAGGCACAGTTCTGGGCTGGCACCAGTGATCTATGGGTGTGGCAGGTTACAAATGCCTGTTGTTCTTTCCCTATGAGACACCATTGATAGCTCTACAGAGACTCATTGCAGGACAGTTCTCTCACTCCAGGTGATCTGAGTGGCCCTTCAGCTGCCTACTCTCACCTCCCTCATGTTCTGCTTGCTGTGATGCTGAGATGAGGTGGCATCATCCCAGCAGGAAACACTCCAGCAAAGGGACCTCTTCTGGGAGACTAGTGTCTGATTCCCTTCTGCACAGTCCATACTGGGCCCATGAGAAATGTGCTTCTTTGTCCACCTATTATTTGAGGGCAGCTGAGTCTCACTGAGACCCTCTCTCCTCAATCACCTGCTCCAACCATTTTGCAGTTTTTCATGAGTGAGCCACGTATCAGTCCCTATTTCCCCAAATCACTAAGTGACACATGTCAAGTGACCTTGAAGCTGTTTATCCCCTCTTACTTGGCTTGAATAGAAAGAAAGAAGGACTTCCTCCCTTCCCCTATGAGATTGGAAAGGAGAAAAACTACAGCACCCTGGCAACTTTTTCTCTTAACCCAACAGAAAGATAGGCAAAGGATTTGAATGGGCATTTAATGAAAAGGAAAACCAGTAAAGGTATGAAAAGAAGCTAGACTATACCAGTAAACAGAGAAAGACAAATTAAACAAAACTTAAGGTATAATTTTTATACTCCAGCTCAGCAAAAGTTAAAAATATAAATTTTGTAAAGATATTAGGAAAACATATACACTTACAATGTTTATGTGAGTAAATACTGATGGAGTCTTTTAGGAAAGTGATTTTGCAGTATATATTAAAATTAAAAGTCTGTATACCTTTTAACCCCACCAGACCTGCTTCCAGGTATCTGTCCTAGAGAAACGCCAGCAAAAATACTCAAATATCCAAGTACTGATGGTTTATTAATGCTTTATTTGTAATTTTTAAAAACTTGAATGTCCATCAAAATGGGAATAGCAAAATAAAAAGTGGTGGACATCAAACAAAAACTGGATGCAAGGATTAATAAAATAAGCTGTGGTGACATGTGGGAAAGATTTCAAAGACACGTTAAGTGAAAAAAAAGAGCAGTGTAGGGCTTCCCTGGTGGCGCAGTGGTTGAGAGTCTGCCTGCCGATGCAGGGGACATGGGTTCGTGCCCCGGTCCGGGAAGATCCCACATGCCGCGGAGCCGGCTCGCTGAGCCTATGCTCTGCAATGGGAGAGGCCACAACAGTGAGAGGCCCACGTAGTGCAAAAAAAAAAAAAAAAAAAAAAAAAAAAGAGCAGTGTAAAAACTTTTATTAATGATACACTGATGTAATAAAATGGAAAAATCAGGGATATTTCTTTGTATACATATACTCATATTTGTAAATGCATAGAAAAAAGTTCAGACCATTTCAAACTGATGAATGATTGCTTTTGGAGAGGACCTGAGGCTTCCCCTGGAAGAGAAGCAGGGTCGGGTAGAACTTTTAACATTCACAATGAGAGTATGTTACTTGTTTAATTACAGATGATTTACAAAATAATTTAAAATGTAATAAAATGAATTGAGTTGTTAGAGGTAATTTTTAAGATAATCTCAAGTATAATACTCTATACTGATAGCTGGATATACTAATCCTCAGAAGAGTCTATGAGAGCATTCATTGTCATTAAACAATATTTTTCATATTAAGGGTAGTTCTCTATAATAATTACTCACATCTAAATGCCTGTTCAAATGATAATTAAGAAATCTTTGCTATGGTTGTGAACTTCTAAGATGACACATACAATTATGCTTTTCAGATAATAAATCAGACAAATTTCAACACAGAGCACCTTGACTTTATTATAATAATAATTAGCCAAGGGCTTCCCTGGTGGCGCAGTGGTTGAGAGTCCGCCTGCCGATGCAGGGGACACGGGTTCATGCCCCGGTCCGGGAAGATCCCACATGCCGCGGAGCGGCTGGGCCCATGAGCCATGGCCGCTGAGCCTGCGCGTCCGGAGCCTGTGCTCCACAACGGGAGAGGCCACAACAGTGAGAGGCCCATGTACGCAAAAAATAATAATAATAATTAGCCAATTTGAACTGATATGGTAATATGCATATGAGAACTGCAACCAATATTCTCTGAGAAGTAAATATTTTATTTCTGGCAGTTGGTTCTATACAATTTAAATTGCATTTCACTTTTAGGAAAATATGTATAAGCTATTCTCAAATGACATATAGTTTAAAACATATTTTCCCTTATGGTGTTTATTTTTAAATCATAGTATGTGTGTTGTTGAATCACATAACTTAGTAAAAAATTATTATAATTCTGGAAAGATTAAATGTTGGAACCATAAATATAATTATGTGAATGTTACTTAATTATTTTCCCTGTTTAGTACCTACATGAAAATGGGATTGTCCATCGTGATCTCAAACCAGAGAACCTTCTCTATGCAACTCCAGCCCCAGATGCACCACTCAAAATTGGTATGTTTCCTGATGTCTTATGATCCCTTTTCCCAAAGCAGAAGAAATTTATTCCACGGAATTTGTAAATATTGCTCTGTCCAGTTTTGCCTCCATTCAATTTCCTCAAATATTGGTGTCTGTAAAGGAATAATGCATTGTTTTGGAAGTCTGTGCTCTTTCCTGGAATATTTACCTGAATTAGTGCATAGAAGGTGGTGCTTCATTGCTGGACACACAAAGGAATCACAGCTCTTGGAAATGACAGGGACTTCAGGAGGTGACCTTGTATTTTGTAGATAAGTTTATATAGTAGAAAATCACAGATTACATGACACTTCCTATTGCACAAGTTAGTTGGAGCTTAATTGTAGGTAATGAAGAACTTTGACACAAAATGCTTAGTACATATCAGTGAATTTGGGCTCTGAATCATTTGTTTATATGAACAGAGATAAATTGAGATCTGTATTTCCCAAAGTACACTCCACAGAACACTGGTCCTCAGTTGAGTGAACCATTCCCCGCTCCCTTTGGTGGGGGGAATGGTTTGTGGAGGTGCTAAGTTTGGTCAAGTAAGTTAAGAAATGCCAACTTACAGTTAAACAAGATTTTTATTTCTGCAGGACTTTTGAGAAAGTTAAAAATGCTAATGTGTAGAGTGACATCTAAATTAGTGTCTGTGAGGCTTTTTCCAAACCTTATTTGACTCTGGAAACCTTGGTTTGGTTTTTTTCTCCCAGTAAGCACTCTGAAGAACTACAAAGATGGTTTGGGAAGTTCTGATCTACCCAAAGAGATCATTAAATCATCATTTTAGAAAAACGTGTATTAAATTTTACTTTCCATGTCCCTTACAGAGCAAATCTTTGTTTGCAAAAATAATTATAAAATTTATTTTAGGTGAAATCTCCTTAGTAGAATCTGTACTAAATCCTCTAAAGGGCATTGCTTTTTTGGCGCTGTCTCTTATAATGCTAATCTGATGAGTTCACTGCATTTATAAATGTTAACACTTTTGAAAATTAAGTTGTACATATCATGGAAGAGCTCAGACAACATAATGTGCTTTATGAATGCAAGAACCTAAAGAAAAAATACTGAAGTCATGCTGGGCAGCCAGCTTGTTCTCATAATCACTCCTGAAAGGCAGTGGGCAGCAGGGAGGCTTCCATTTCCTTTAACATCACTTTCAAAGATTTTATCCTTCAAGAAATTTCTTTAAATGGATGGATAGATACTAATTTAGACAGGAGAGCCTTTCTTTCTGAAGGACTTCCTGCTGCTTTTTCTGATAAGGATCAGCAGCACCTCCATGGAAATGTGGGTTTATCTTTGAAGTCTAAAATGGCATCAATTCTGTACCTGCCTCTCTTGAAGAATGGCCTTGAACTGTTTCCTTATGTTTCCTGGGTGAGAAGGACGTAGCCCAGCAAATAGACCATAATGGTAGCAACTTTTGTTAATGTTTTATCTAGGTACCATTCTGAGAAATAAATAAGAATTTTTGCACAAAGTTATATGTTCCTCATACAAGAGTAAATTCTTATCCGTCAAATATACTAGAGAACAAAATTACTTATTTTGAAGCAGAATAAACCTTTGATATTTCTGTTCATTTTACTGACATTTACAAAAGTCTGATTTTTTATTTTGATTTCTTCCAGTGGATTAAAAGTTCTGAATTATATCAATAATTCTGTACTGTCCTTTAGAGTTAGTTTCAAATCTCAGAATTAATATTAGACAAAATATATCTGTCACAACTATTATTTCAAGAAGAAATAGCTTATTTACTGAAAGCTAGTAATTATAGAGAAGAGCATAACATGTATTTGGGAGTCATGGGGTATTTTTTTTCCAATTTAAAGCAAGGCATGAATTATTATTTAATTTTTTTTAGTTTACTGTCCCAGGTGACTGGCCCCTATCTATATCCACCCCAATGTCAAATACAAACAAATAAATAAGTTTTACTTTGAATAACAAAAAAGTAATCTGTCATCATATAAAAGCTGAGAAACGACTCACTTCATTAAATTTTTTTCTTATCTCAGCTGATTTTGGGCTCTCTAAAATCGTGGAACATCAAGTGCTCATGAAGACAGTATGTGGAACCCCAGGGTACTGCGGTATGTTCTTTAATACCGATATTTTACTTTTATTGTATTCAATGATCTGATCTTTTTTAACTCCTAATATCTCTATTTGAAACACAATTTGATGTAAGTCTCCATGAGGAAGGCATATATAAATGACATTCAGACCACCTGTTGTTCTGCATGAGGGGTTCAATGATGTTGATTTCAGGGCACCCCTGTTAAGACAGCAGGGGGGAGAGGGGCCCTCAGAAGGAAGGACTGGGTGTTCTGTACCTGCTTTTAGGTAGTAGCTACTCTTGGACCCACTCAGGAATAGAAAGACAGTCACCGGGGAAAAGGGCAGGGAAACAGCATTGTGGTTGGGATTAAAGCCATGAGCCCTTTGTTACTTCACTTATTTGCTTTTACTCAGGAAGGTGTGTGAGGAGAGCATATATTTGCTTTTACTCAGGAAGGTGTGTGAGGAGAGCATATATCATTAATTCCGATGGTGTATAAGACTACAGTGAGAGAGGGGTAGCCCGTAGTTCTCATGGATGGCACTGGCCTAGCCTCACTAGGACAACGGCTTTAGGTGGGGTTTCACCGCCAGAGTCCCCCAGAGATGAGCTGTGGGACAGTCCTCCCATCCTCTTGCCCAGTCTCCCAGAATGGGCTGAAGGTACCCTGAGTACAGTTCATAATCCAGAGACAGAACAATAGCATTTGATCCAAGCCAGCATGAAGCTCACCCTTCTTTCCTTGACAGCTATATTAATCTGGCAACAACCTAAAAGCCTATAAAGCTTGCAAAAATTATCAAGAATTTCTAAAGTTTTTCTGACTAATGAATATGTCACAAATTAATTAAAATCTGGATTACAAAGAAAAGAGACAAGACTTCAAGTTACCAGTCATAAGATTAGCTATCATTTTCTCTTAGGATCATCGTCTTTTTACACAAATCTTCCTTCACTCGCTCATCTCTTCAGCAAAATCACCTGCTGTATTTCAGGCCAGTGCTTGGCACCAGGAAGAGGCATTTCTTGCCTCCACCCCCATCCCCAGGGGTTCACAATCTATAGGGGAACAGACATGAAACCAAAAAAGTATCGCATCTTAGGAAATACCAGGTTATGCATATGGAAAGGCCTTTATGGAGACACAGGAGAAGGGTGGTATTTGGAGTTATCTGTCTTATTCTTCTATGGCATTTATATTTGTTAGTCACCCCACCTCAGAAATAGGCACATAAGAACTACATTACTAACTCATTGTAACAACTTTTGAATTCATAGAAATCAGACTGGAGAGGTGCAGTAAGATAGTCACTGAAGCAAATGTATGATTAAATTCACAGAATATTAGTGCTGAAAGAAACTTTAATATTCATTTACTAACATTCTCATTTTACTAAGGTCAAAAGAGTATAACTTCCCCAAGATTCCACATCTAGTTATTAGTGGATCAGGGATGAGAATCCTGGTATACAATGTCCTGAAAACAGATTTATAGAATTCCCTATTCAAAAAAGCAACATAGATAAATCAGTATAGTTTTCCCTCATAGAAATATTCATCATTTATTCCTTTTAGTTTAAAATATTCTCTATTTTAATTTTTGAAGCCTCAAAAGTATTACTTGGTCATTGTAAGAAGTGAAAATCCAAACATGTGTAATCAATATTAACAGCCTCATTCATTCTTCCACACCAGTCTCCATGTTTCCATGTTCACATAAACATTTTATAATTTTGATTTTAACTAGCTAGTTTCCCTGGTCTAAAATAATAATATTTTAGATTACTTTCTTGCAGCTGAATTGTTCATAAATCCAGTAAGTGCACAGAATTGTGTACCTATCTTTCTGTTAAATCTTTACATTGTGCCAAATATTCTTCTTCTGGATCTTAAGATCCTTGAGGACAGGAGTAATTTATCAATTAGGAGTAAACTCAGAAAACTAAAAATAACTATGGCTTAAACAAGACAGAAGTTAATTTCTCTGATGCTAGAGGTCTAGAGATAGGCAATCCTGATGGGTTCCACAGCTATGGCTCTGCAGGTGTGGTGGATCTCAGTGTCAGGGATTCAGACTTTTCCTGTCTTACTCTCCCATTCCTGAGTATGTTTCCTCACAGTCCAAAATGGCTGCTTGAAATCAGTCATTATATCTGCATTCTACACAACCAGAAGGAAACAAATCTAAAAAAGAGTGCACATTTTCACTGTTAAACAGGCTTGCTGAAGCCCCACATGTCACTTCCACTTATATCTTATTAGCCAGTACTTAGTTATAGCCTCCACACTGCCAGTACTTAGTTATAGCCTCCACACTGCCAGGGAAACTGGCAATATGTCCCTTGGCTGCACGTGCTGCTGTCCCAAATGAATTCAGGGTTCTATTACAAAGAATGAATATTGCATTAGACGACTCACTATCTCTACCACAGGCTTATGAGTAAGATTTTCATTCTCAGAAAAAAATGTGAGGACTTTCCTGGTAGTCCAGTGGTTGAGAATCCGCCTTCCAATGCAGGGGACGTGCGTTCAATCCCTGGTCTGGGAACTAAGATCCCACAAGCTGCAGGGCGGCTAAGCCCGCATGCTCTAGAGCCCACACGCCACAACTAGAAAGAAGCCCGCATGCCGCCACTAAGACCTGATGCAGCCAAATAAATGAATAAGTAAATAAATATTTTTTTAATGTGGAAACCATTGCAGTATGTTCCCTATAGGCATGCTCTTTTTCATTTTCCTTAGAACTGTTAGCGGACAGCCTATCACCCTTCCCTTCTAATGATGCCGTGTGAACTTTTCCTTTCTCTAATTCATATGTCCTTATTTGTCCTCATCCTGAATTTCTTTCCTGCCTCCAGATCCTGCCAACAATATGGAGAAAAATAAGAACCTTGAATTTAGTACTATGTGCCAAATGGGGTTGCCTGTTTGTGACCACTAATTGCTGACCAATTGACAGAAGCATTGAAAGAGGATTGAGAAAAGAATGAGACAACAAATTAAGGATTTCCCACAAGAATAAAGCTGGTGGACAATTTAGTAATCATTATCTAATACTGAACAATAAGTATTCCAGGGAGGTAGGTAGGTTGGAGAAATTCTCTGAGACTTGAGCAGCCCTGAAATTGAAGGATCAGGGAGAACTTACCCTAGTGATCTCTCAGGGTCCCTGCAGTGACTAAGAGATAGCAGTCCTTTCAGTGGCTTTAATAATAGTGATAAGAGGGACTTCCCCAATGGTCCGGTGGTAAAGAATCCACCTTCCCATGCAGAGGATGTGGGTTCCATCCCTGGTTGGGGAAGTAAGATCCCACATGCCGAGGGGCAACTAAGCCCGCGCGCCACAACTACTGAGCCCATGCACCTCAACTAGAGAGCCTGCGTACCACAAACTATAGAGCTCATGCGCTCTGGAGCCCACGCGCCATAACTAGAGAGAGAAAACCTGCACGCCGCAACTAGAGAGAAGCCCGCATGCCGCAACGAAGATCCCACGTGCAGCCAAAATATAAATAAATAAATAAATAATAATAATAGTGATAAGAGCAAATCTTTCTTGCAGCAGTACAGAATGGTCATTCTATGAATGAATGATTCATTCACTGATAAAATGAACATTGAATGTCTAATAGACTCCATGTTAGTCACTGAGATTATAAGAGTGAACACAGTATGATCTTGCCCTTTAAGGATTTTATAGGCTATAAAAGAAGAAAGACCTGTACACATAAATCAAAATTTGTTGTAATAAGTTAGATATTTATCTGAGCCAAAGGCTCAAGCATTTAGAGGGGAGGGAACAATTAATCCTTCTTAGATGGACCTTTACAGAGGAGGGGTACTAAAGGATTAGTAGGAGTTCAACAAGTGAAGAGGTGGCCACAAGGCATTGTTTGTCAGCAAGCACAGGAAGAGAAAAGTCAGAGGAGTGGTAGCATCTAAAAGTTCAGGGACTGTTAGTTACTTTGTCACTTTGCATGACTGGAACATAGAGTCTTTGGTACAGAGAATACAGATGGACTTGGAAAAGTAGGATGGACCAAATGTTAAAAGAATCTGTACATTAGGCTAAGGAATTCAGACTTGCTTTGGTAGATAATAGTGATCCAGCAAAGGTTCTTAATCAGGGCAATTATATTTTTAAATCAAACCTGTATTTTATAAATACCTTGATAATGACATTATGACAGATGGATTTGAGAGAGAAAAGAGATCAAAAGAAGACAAATTAGAAAGCTATTGTAAATGCTCTTTCCTGTCACTCCATAAACAGCTTCTCAGTGAATAATGTATTCAATCTACTCCTAAATCCAATCGTTTATTTTTTTAATATAAAGTTATTGTAAGGCTTCCCTGGTGGCACAGTGGTTGAGAGTCTGCCTGCCGATGTAGGGGACACGGGTTCGTGCCCCGGTCCGGGAAGATCCCACATGCCACGGAGTGGCTGGGCCCGTGAGCCATGGCTGCTGAGTCTGTGCGTCCAGAGCCTGTGCTCTGCAACGGGAGAGGCCACAACAGTGAGAGGCCCGTGTACCGCAAAAAAAAAAAAAAATTATTGTAAAAATACTATTTCAGATGCTTGTCTTTGCCATCTTATAAGACAGGCCCATCTTACAGATAACGCCATCTCATAATGGAGGCTTATTTTCCATTTGCTGTTTTTTTCCCTGCAGATATCCATATCACCCTTGAGGCTGTGTAATGGGGAAAAAGGGAATTGAGTGGGTGAACAAGATCAAGATAATCCTTCCACTCTGCTATAGGTAGAGACTCATCAGGAAGTAGTAATTTGCTATATTATACAGAAAGGAGGAGAAAGCAGCAAGGAAGCTGGGGCAGGGGTGGAGATTGAGAGAGAAAATATAAGTGCTTTGTGGACTCTAAAGTGGTAAACGTATGTGTGGAATTACTATTATATAGGCTGAGGCAGGCTTAGAAATCAAAAACAATAAAGTTCAATGTATTTAATTTAAAAAGTAAAGTTCATAATGTATATAAAGAGGGAGGACTTCCCTGTTGGTGCAGTGGTTAGGAATCTGCCTGCCAGTGCAGGGGACACAGTTTCAAGCCCTGGTCCAGGAAGATCCCATGTGCCATGGAGCAACTAAACCCATGCGCCACAACTACTGAGACTGCATGCCACAACTACTGAAGCCCGTGCACCTAGAGCCTGTGCTCCAAAGCAAGAGAAGCCACCGCAATGAGAAGCCCACGTACTGCAACAATGCAACTAGAGAAAGCCCGCGCGCAGCACCGAAGACCCAGCACAACCAAAAAATAAATAAACTTTAAAAATAATAATAATATATATAAAGAGACATATATTCATACATACTCTTGGTCCACAGGAAATACACTAGAATATTACCTCCAAGTGGGAGCAAAGGAGGGGGCAGGATTTTAAGGATACACTGAAAGCATTGAAAAAGCTGAGTTAGGGAAAAACAGAAGTCCCAGTAACACCAGGGCACAGGAAATAGGTGATCTAGAGCGGAGGAAAGATGCAGGGTTTTGAATTTTTTTTAATGTAATATAGTAATATTTATATTCATCTGTCTTATAAACAATTAGACCATTTATAGACAAGGCTGAAGCTCTCTTTGAGGATCAACCTCAATTCTAGCCCTTTCTCCCTTCACCACATATAAGTACTGTCATCAGTTTGCCATGTAACCTTCTGAGAATATTTAGGTGAGGCGGGAACTGTTCATTTATAGAATGATCTGGAAATTAAACGCAAGAGCAAAACTGGCAAGAATCACTGTAGTGCTATGGAAAGCATTACTTTACACAGAGACTTTACATTTAACTTGGAACAGTGACAGAGAGGGGAAGGCTGACCTTGTTTCCTTGCTTGATGTAAGGACGATTACATCCTAGGTCAATTATCCTTATGTACGCTGCGTCTAGTTTTTTGAATAGAAGGGTTTTTTCAATTACATCTTTGGAGAGAGTGGGTATCTATGTGATACCATCTGTCATTTGTCAGGAAATTAAAAAAGGAAAGCTACCCAATCAGTCTCACTTATAGAACCTTTGCCCCAGGCTATTAATAACAGAGAGTTCTCCTATAAGTGAATCTCAAAAGAAAAAATATCACAGATGTTGTGTGTTTAAGCAAATACTCATTATTTCCAGGGAAATCTGCCCAGTCAAAACTAAACTCCAGGCCAGAAAACTAAAATTTGTGATCCAGATAAATGGAATCAATGACTAGTGCTCTAACATAGTCCATGAGGGGGTCAACACTGAAGAAGTTCTCAAAATCTTGTTGTTGGGAAAAGAAACAGGTCTCAAGAAAAAAAAAATCCATTGGGCCATGGCTCCTGATAAATGTGCTACAATATAACTATGCAATATTACTTCCAAAATATCTTAACTGGTTCAGATATTTGAGGCTTGAATTCTGTGGGTGTTCAGACCTACCCATGCCCATCACAGAAAAGAAATACAAGCTGTTAGAGTAGAAAAGAAACCAGTGTGGAAGTTGTTAGATAAAAGAATGTTTCTGTCTAATACCAAGTATCTAATTTATTTATAGGCTTAGTTAATTAAACTATATGTGTTCATATTTTACACTCCTACTTGTCTGTTTATCCAAATTCTATTTTCAGGGTCCAGAAGCTGTTAAGAATTTATTTCCTCTTGGCATTTGCCAGGTTTTATTATTATAGGGATAATCCTTCCTTGTTACCACATGCTATGTTCTAAAGAAATAACCTATTACATTCACTCTACGAAAATTACAATTTTCAACAGTCTACAGTCAGAAGAGATTTCTATCTACATGCACACACATTACCTTGAAAAATATTGGAAAATTTAAGTGAGATAAAAGAAGTAAATTTAATAGTCTAAAATACAAGCTTTCAGGATAGTTTCATGTTTTCGTTCTTTTCTAGAACACTAAATAGTTAAGGTGAAATAGTGAGTACCCAATTACATTGATAACCTAATCAAGTAGGGGATTATCTCGCCTGAGAGCTAATTAAAAACCCACAATGATGCCTTCCTTTTTGCAATGAAGTTTAAAAAAAAAAAAAAAACACTAGAAGAAATAAACATATAGTAAAATGTCATCTGCACTGTGTATAAGTTTCCCCTTGACAGGCTGGTGTGTATACATTAGGGTTCCCATGGGGCTTGTTGACAATAGGAAGGGAGTAGGGAAGGCTCAAGGAAGAAAGCAAAGAACGATAAGCAGGTTGGTCCCAGATCCATCTCCCCTTCCTGAGCACAGCCCTTCGTTTTCCCTGAGATATGCTAAGTCCCCAAAGCCATCATAGGATTGTCCCCGGCGTGCTAGCAGTGCCTGATCCAAATGAACAAGTGCCAGGTAAAGGGAAAAGTGGGACTGGGGATAGACGCAGGAGTAATGAGGAAAGGTTGTAGCTCATCTTGTTCTTGACCTTGCAGAAGGACAGGGACTCTGCAGGTTGAGTGCAGGCTTATTTTAAGCTGTCTTGGAAATTTTAAACTGAGAGGAAAATGAGTCTCTTGAGGCCTTTGTGTTGGTCTGATACTGACCTAAACCAAGGGTATTCTGTGGAACTTTATTCTTTTTTCGTTTAATAAATATTTATTAAACTCCTATTATGCACCAGGCACTGTTCTAGGTGATATAGCAGCGATATAGCAGTGAAAAAATTTCTTCTTTAAGAAAGGTACATTTTAGTGGGAGAAGACAAATAATGAACAAAGTAAATGTGTAAATTATATAGAAAGAGGATATAATTTCTGTGGAAGAATATAGAGTTGGGAAAGGGGATAGGAAGTGCTGGAAGCCTGAGTTAATATTTAAACAGGTGTGATCAGTGAAGGCTTCACCTGAGAAGGGAACATAAGAGCAAAGACTTGAAAGAGGTAAGGGAGAGAGCAAGCAACATGGATATCTAGGGAAAGAACATTCCAGGAAGAGGGGACAGAGCACACCAACCCTGAGGCAAGAAACAGTAGGCAGGCAAGAGTAGGCCGGAGAAGGGATCAGAGAGCTCCAGCTGGAAAGATATAGCTAACGTTAACTGAGATGAGGAAGACTTCGGGAGCAGCAGGTTTGGGGCTTGTTGATTTTGAGATGCCTGTTCGACATCCAAGTGGAGGTGACATGTGGGCAGAGGGGTGTATATGTCTGAAATTCAGGAGCAAGGGTGTGGCTGTCGATATAAATGTGGGCGTTATCAACATATAAATGCTATTTAAAGTCATGAGACTATCTAGCATCACCAAAGCAGAAAAGGAAACGACCCCCACTGATCCCTGGGCAACGTTCACCATTAGGAGGCCAGAGAGAAGAGAAGAAACCACATTATCATTGAGACTGTCAAATAGTAGAAGCTCCACAGGACAGAATTAGAAATCATGAATAGATGTTGTAAAGCACGGATTTGAGCTCAATACACACAAAACAATGTTCTCACATCTAAAGCTGTCAGCAATATAAGGGGCTGCCTCCCTAGCTTGGGGAATGGTCACAAAAGCTGATTGACTCATCTCGCGGGATGTAGGGTTATCAACAAGGAGAGGGAGGAAGAGTCCTACAAATTTCTTCATCACCCATATGGTATTAAATACTATTACCACAAAATCTGTGTATACATTCTATATGTATAAACTAAGTTTAGGACAACCACTCAGTTAAATCCAAGTTAACCACGTATATTTTGGCCTGAGATGGCTGATAAAATTGAGTCTAAAGAGATTGTCACCAACATCATCCCCTCACTTCTCTTGCTCCTTTTAGTTTAGAGACAATCTTTTAATGTACTGTTAATCCTTAACTTCTGGGTCTCCATATCACAAATCATTTTCTGTGCCCACTTCCTTATAATTGTAAGAGACTACTTCAAGAACAGAACCAACTGTGCCGGAGAATTCACATGCCATGAGGATTCAGCTCTATTATTACATATGTGAGGGTGGAATGATGGGAGGAAAAGAGGTCTAAAGGGAGAGGTGATTGATGGCAAGTGGGTAGAAGACTTGCTTAAAACGTATTATTTGGGCCCTGAACACCCACAAAATGTTCCATTTTAGAATGTTTGCTACAGGAAGGATATGCATAAAATAAACATTAAAAGTTTCAAAAGAATTATTATTGATAATTATCAGTAAGATGTATAGGGTCTTTGGAGAAAAACACAGTATTTGCCATACTTAACACATGAGACAGAGTTTGAATGCTAAGTCCATTACTTTATATCTGCATCTTCATTTAAAAAAGAGATTCTTACATAATGTTAATATTAGGATGAGTTGGGTTAATTTATTTATGTGGTTTATTTATTTATACTCTACCTTATCCCACAAAAAATGGGAAGGCAGCTTTTCAACGGTTAACACTCCTTTGCTGTCCCTCAGCCAGCATCCATCACAGCTTTAAAGTGACCAGGAGACTTGGTATGATTAAGATTTGGAACAAATAGTGATTACTCCAAGATGGGAGAGCTCAATGGAATCATAGAAAAGTGAATTCCATAGAAATGAAACTTTCACAGGCTCATTAAAATAAGTCGCGTTTCTTTTTTCCTCTTCTGAAAGCACTAGGTGTTCTCACATATTTGATTTTCTCTTCAGGGTATTATTAAAAATTTTAAAAAGTAAAGTGAGGAAAATAAACAGGCTCTTTCTTCACCCATTTATAAGATTTATACAGAGAGAACTGTCATACAATTCATGTGGCAAGGAAGACTTTTTTTTTTTTTTTTTGCAGTACGCGGGCCTCTCACTGCTGTGGCCTCTCCCTTTGCGGAGTACAGGCTCCGCCTGACGCGCAGGCTCAGCGGCCATGGCTCACGGGCCCAGCCGCTCCACATCATGTGGGATCTTCCCGGACCGGGACACGAACCCGTGTCCCCTGCATCGGCAGGTGGACTCTCAATCACTGCGCCACCAGGGAAGCCCAAGACTTTTTTAACAGCTAAAATGAAAAACATCAAGTGAGAGTTGGATTGCCTGATATTTGCTGTGTAAAAGATCAAGAGCCAAGGAAAATAGAAAAGCTGCATTGGAACATAAAGAGCCTATCACTTGTGTTTCAAAACATCCTTCAAACTTTTTTCTTGCCCTACACGAACAAGTTATAAATAACTAAAGTGACAGGGGCTTCAAATGCCTCCTCTGTCGTTCTCAAGCTTCCACAGCATGGCATGCAAGAATTGATAGTATTCTGAGAATCACTGTAGTAAAGTGACAAGGCTGCTCCTAGCCAGAGGCAACCCCCTGGAAGCATCTCAACTGTATCACAGTCTGATCCATTCCATACCTTTGTTATAACATGTAGCACTGGAACATCGCCTGGCTTCTCTGTTGTCAAAGCAAAAATTGCACTTGACAATGTTAAAAAGGTTGTGCCTCATTCTTGCCAAATGTATGTGACACCGTCACAAAGGACCACACTTGGTACAGATGCTAAGAAAAGCACAAGTTTGGAGTCTGCCCGGCTGTGGGCACTTGCTGCCACCTATAGGTCGCTACCCTGAAGGCATTCTCCTCCCGGTTCCCAGGCCAAGTTAGGAACCAGGAAGAAGCAGAGAATTTCCAAACACTGCTCTTCTGCTTCTGGCAGATAAATCCCTCTCCTTCCTTCCTCCAAACTGCTCACTCCCCAGAGGCAAAGCTTAGAGAGACTTCTAGACGCTGTGCTAAAGATGCCATGGATTTTTGTGGCCCCCAGAAAACTATGAATTCAAGATAAGCCTCTACAGTGAAAGCTCCACATTGTTTTTTGCCTCAGCTGTGGTGGGCGGGGGAGTAGTTTTGTAAAGTCAGATTCAGGCCTTAAGATGAAAATAGATTTTTTTTTCCATCTTGCAATTGAGGTAGAGTTGATTGACAATATTATATTAGTTTCAGGTGTACAAAATAGTGATTCAAAATTTTTACAGTTTATACTCCATTTATAGTTATTATAAAATATTGGCTATATTTCCCATATGTTTTGAATGGTTAAAATGAAAATGTAGGAGAGAATTTAAAAACAAACGAACAAAGAAACCCCTGAACTAGTGGAATCTGCAGTCTGGCTTGGACCTGCCTCCCAGGCGCTGGATGCACCTGGGCCTCGCACACCGGCTTCGCTCCACCCACACTGACTGCTCCGGTTCCCTAAGGGCCACTTGTTCCTTCTTGCCGCAAGGTCTCTTTACGTGTGCTTTCTCCATCCGAACCCTCTTCTGTCTCTTTCAACCACTACCTCTCCCCCTGCCTAGTTAACGTCTCTAGATCTTTTACATCTGTTTAAACTTTGCTTTCTCTGATCACATTTCTCCATCTTTCTGACCAGGTCAGCCCTCTATTAGAGCCACTCTCCCTCCAAGCGCTTCCGGTTACCACTTTACGTTTCTTCGTATGGTTTTCTTTCTTCTTTTTTTTTTTTTAAAGGATACTTTAGAAAAATTATTTATTTAGTTATTTGGCTGTGCCAGGTCTTAGTTGCGGCATGCAGGCATCTTCGTTGAAGCTTGCAGGATCTAGTTCCCTGACCAGGGATGGAACCCCGGCCCCCTGCATTGGGAGCGCAGAGTCTTAACCACTAGACCACCAGGGAAGTCCCCGTATGATTTTCTTGATTCAGCATCTACCTCCTCCACCAAACTGTAAGCTCCGTGATGATGGAGACTTGTTCTCTGTAACTCCCCATTATTCCCCAGCACCACCCAACAGTATCTGTCATACAGCATGTGCTTAACAAATAGTTCATGATATATTAATTTATTAAATTTATTATAAATTAATTATTAAATGAGTGAGTGAATGAACCTGTTGATTTCATTCACCTTAGTCTCCCTTGGATTTGTCTCAAAACAGTTAACAGTAGTTTGAAAAAGTCTTCTGATAACGAACACCACTCTGTAGTTTTAACTCCATAGGTAGGAAGGGATCATAAAGCTCATCTAGGGCATTGACAAAATGAAGTGAACTAAATTATCCCTCTATTCTTCTCCTAGGACTTTAGGAAAAGAGGGAAAACCTAGCACCAATCAGTGTGTCACAGGCTATACCTGATACTTCTTATCTTAGAACCATTTTCAGTTACAGTGATTTTATTTAATAAAACGTAATTCATTCCAATCTTTATATGTACCTTCAATTGCTAGATATTGGAGTGTGAAGTGTCCTGGGAGTTCTGTAGCATTTAGTGTTTAATGAGCAGTAACATAAATGATAAGATAACTTTAGGAAGTGGCAGAAAACTTGGATCTACTTAGAAGACAGCCAGGAAAATCAATAAATGACTATTGACTATTTCTGAAAAGATGGTTCTAAATCACTTACAATACATTTTTAAAAACTGTATTACACCTTGAAATGGTTTATCCCCCCATTTTGCATTTGTTTGTTTTGGCAACGAGGTAAGAAAATATATGAAGGACATCCAGAAGTGCTTATAGCATTAATAGTTGCACTAGTTGATGCCTTTTCTTGAACTGAACTGGAAGTAGTCAACTATTTCTCACTCTAAGAAAATCACAATTCTGTAGAATTATCTTCAAGGACATTTGATACCTAGGAGACTTGAAGCGCTGGTGTGCCAGCATCTGAAATGTATTCTAGAAAAGCTTTTGGCTCTTGGAAAGGGTTCAGATAGATTACAAGGATGTGTT
The DNA here is from genome assembly GCF_964374135.1 of Grampus griseus. Classification (NCBI taxonomy): domain Eukaryota; kingdom Metazoa; phylum Chordata; class Mammalia; order Artiodactyla; family Delphinidae; genus Grampus; species Grampus griseus. The sequence goes on from NC_139019.1 coordinate 90,568,977, forward strand.
CTGCTGGTTCTGAAGTCAAGGTCATATTAACTAATGAGTGAAAATATTTAAAGGTTACTGTGAATTGGTATCTAATTGTGTCTAGGAATTTAGGCATGTTTCACCCAAATCTTATATTAGGATTAGTAAATATTCAATAGGATAAATTCATTTAAAAAATTCTTTTTAAGAGGAATTTATGATGGAGGGGGAAAACGTTCTATATTCCTTTCATCTCAGTTAACCTCACTATGGAAAGTCTAGCTTTTCACACCACCAGTTTACTCACGTTGCAGCATAAGGTCTTACAAGGAAATAACTTGCCTCTGGAGAGTAAGGTTGCACCCAGTGCTGTGAAGGGAGATCAGATATTGCCATATCAGCTAAGAAACCCAGATGCCCTCTAAAGTGGATTCAGAAAGGCTTTTGTTCCGTAGTATTCACTTCGTTTGGGGCCCTTGGCCTGGGAGCTATGGAGGATGTCCTGAGAGAGCACCTGACCTTCGAGACAGCGTGCTGACCTCTGCACGGCACAGGACGGGAGGTTTGATTTCACTGGACCTGACAGGATAGGTGCCTGCAGGGCAGCAGACACAGTAGGCGCTCCGATGGGAGGGATGGGATTTCAGCAGGTTCTGTAGCAGGAGTGCTTGTCCTCTCTTCTTGCTTAAACTCTCATAACTATCCCTTTACGTACATCACAGTGGCTAAAACTCAAAGTAAACTTGGAAATTAGCTAGTTCAATTCATTTACTAGAGGTAAAAACCAAGACCCAGGAAATATAAGACTGTCCCCAACATATCTCTGTGTTTATGTTGAAATGTCAGTACGAGACTTGATAACGCTTCACGGATGTGGATACCTGGAGTGGGGAAGGGCACATGGTACTAACTGTGCATGCCAAATATGCATGTGTTCAGCTCCCTGACAGTAGTAACCCTTCTGAAGTGGCAGCCGAACCTCAGTTCCCTTTGCACTATGATGAGCAAATCATTTTTGAGTGGGAGTTCAGTGCGGGGGCTGCTGCGGCCCAAAGGAACTGTCTGTGGGTACAGATGGCTCTAGAAACGGAAGCCAACCTGACAGAGAGAATGGTGTTGGCTTTGAGCGTGCATTTTTCTTAATTATCTTAATTAAATCTTAAAAGGAAAATATTCTAGGAATAATTTGCTCATAGATGAGAAAAACTTCTTGGCCCCAGATCCAGTTCCTTAAAGGGTGCATCTTGCTGAATTGCTTCTCAGAGTGCTAGAATGCACACCATCATTACACAGGCTCTTCATCTCCTATATTTTATGTAACACAGTTTCTACATAAAATATGAAGAGAATATTCTGGTTGGAAAAGGATGGAGAGAAGGGGATAGAATGGGAAGACATCAGTAGAAAATCTGCTGTGTTTCTTCCTGTAAGTTAAATTCAGAGTCCCATGAGACCAGCTTCCTTTAGGAGCTCACTTTGACAATCTCCACCAATATTGACATTCCCAGGCTGCATGGACAAGGGATCTTGCTCTCCTGCCGCACTGAGGGAAGGAGAAGTGTGGTGCCCCTGTCCCCAAGGCCTCCCTCAAGGACCCCTCAGCATTCATCAATCAGCTCCTTCCTCAGGGGCCCTGCTGACACCTACAGACCACACTTTTGTTCAAAATAGAAAGGGGCTACTCTGGGCTCTAAACCTGAGCCCTATTTCTACGTAGAGGGTAGAGCTCTCACTTCTTTTCTTCCTTTGTTAGTTAGGCAAACAAACAACACCTCCAATCCTCAGTGCAAACAGTTAGACCCAGTTAACTCTTCATTGTCACGGCTCTAAGGTAATAAAATCATGGGAGATCTCACTATCCTATACTACTGGACCAGGCCGTTTAATGGCTGAGAAGACCTTCCATTTTCACAATGGTGGGCAGGGCTGATAGGAGCAGACTCCTTGTGCACAGGGAAGCCCCCTTTCTCAGTTCATAATCCCAAACTGACTGGGGACAGCTGCTCTCTGAGGACCTATGTGTAGTTCTCAGCACCGAGACATGTGCCAGGGCCCCTCCTAGCTCCTGTTCCAACCTTCCAGTACTAGAGACTTTCCAGTCCTCTCACTATCTGCCCTGCTCCCTGCCCTGCACGTTGTCAAACACACACACACTCATGGACACCCCAGGCGGCATGATTGTGCCTTTTTCCCCTTACTATGCTAAACTTTCATTTCTTTTCTATGTACACAGCTCCCTTTGTAGCAGAAATATAGCTCTATCTGATTTGAGCAGTATCATGATGTTCTGATGTAGAATATTACATTTAATAACTTTATTTTTATGCACCCCAAACACAGAGAGACTATAATGTCTCCCACTAAAATAGACGTAAGAATTTGTAGACTCATACTTTGGTTTGGGGAGAGAAGATTGGTTACAAAACTGTGCTGAAGTTTCTGTTGACGAATTCATTTCTTCCCTATTGCTTGTTATTAAAATGTGAATATTGAATTTAAACAGTAATTTAATACAGTTTTCACTCTTTCTGCAGCACCTGAAATTCTTAGAGGCTGTGCCTATGGACCTGAGGTGGACATGTGGTCTGTAGGAATAATCACCTACATCTTGTAAGTGAAGAAAAGCAATCTCTAAGCATACTGTTGGCCTTTGCTGTAATATTTTCTAGTTACTCATAGTTCTCATAAAAAACAAGATTCCTTTTTGATTTTTTGTGGTTTTCTATGACATACTAAGTGTAGTTACTGATGGAATTTTCGGAAAATGAGCAATTGCTTTTTATTTTGTCATTTTCTTGGGGCCAGAACTTCTGTCTAGGGCTTTGCTGTGTCTCATTCTGCTATGCAGTGTATAGCAGATTTTGGGAACAATTCATTGTTTGATGATAGTAATGAGCATGAAACAAATCCACCTATTAAACTTGCACTTATTTTATTTATGTGCATCTCGTCCAAATGATTAGAGTATTATTCCTTTTGAAGGGGAAAATGGCTGTTTAATCTCTGAAGCAATCCCAAACTGGTACGTTTCTTATCAGAAATGTTTTAAATACGTTTGGGCTATCGGTTTGTGTTCCTATATCTGTTAAGTTCTCAAGGACCTTTAGTTTAATACCCTAAACTCAGAGAAACCTGTTCTCTGGGAGAAAAAAAAGGGGGGGGGGCTAAATCTCTCACTCTCTGGTATCCCCAACTCCATTCCTGAGCTCCTGTCCACTAATAAACATGGGGTTTCAGTTTGCCAAAGAGATGATGGAATTGCAGACAAATACAAGGGAAATAATCAAGAACAATGGAAGAGTATCTGGGGAGGAAGGCTGTTGTAGAACAACTACAAAAGCAAGACATCAATGAGTTCCAAAGTTTAATTCAAACCAAGTAGATTTGGTTTTCAATTAGAGGATACTGCAGAGTTAATTGTTGGAACCTGTAATATTCAAATCTGTAAAGAGATTTTGAAGGGTGGGGAAGAAAGCAAATTAGCTCAGGCTGCTATAACAAAATACCATAGACTCAGTGGCTTAAACAACAGAAATGTAGTTCTGGAGGTTGAAAGCCTGAGGTCAGGGTGCCAGTAGGTCAGGTTCTGGTGAGAGCTGTCTTCTGGCTTGCAGATAGCTGCCTTTTCACTGTATCCTCGCAAGGCAGAAAGAGGAAGCAAGCTCTCTGGTGTCTCTTCTTATAAGGGCACTGATCCCATCATGACCTCATGACCCTCATGAGGTCATCATGACCTCATGACCCTCATCTAACCCTGTTACCTGCCAAAGGCACCATCTCCAAATACCATCACGTTGGGGGTTAGGGCTTCAACATATTAATTTGGGGGGAACACAATTCAGTCCATAGTAGGAAGAGGTTGGTTTGGTTTGGTTTGGTTAATTTAATAGTGATCTTAGAAAGTGTGGTGTCTAGGTAATATGGGCTAGGAAGAGGGTAACTAGGGTAGAACCCACAAGCAAGTTAGCAAACTCTAAGTTCACCTGGGTTTATATTGCTATATTGGTCAGTAAGAACCATAAAAATGTTTTAAAGCAACCCATAAAATAGCCATCTGCTATTATGTAATGTCAAAAGATATTTTCAGTGATCAATTCCCTGTGTTTCCAGGATGTATTAAAGCTTAAGAAGAATTTGGAAAGCTAGGGAACCATGTTTTTTCTTAGGAGAGTGAAAACTTTTAGGTAATTTGTTTGCCACACCAAGTGCTTGTTAGTTCATTAAAATGAATTCCTAAGGCCGCATCATAGAATCCCTTCATCTTACATTTAAGATCACTTTTATGCTGTGAAAGAATATTGTCTCCTGAATTATGTGGGTGACATATCATACTTAGTGATGTTAAGTGAAAAACTGAACTACAAATAATGCTCCAGATTTGCCCCTAAAATGTAAATGTGCCCACCCAACTAGAGTTTCATGTTGAAATGTGATGGGAGGGGTTGAAGCATTGAGGATGTGTAAGAACTCAGAGATGGAGGTAGGAAATTTAGTAACATTTACCTTGAAAAACTGAAATATGGGATGAGTAAAACTCCATGACATGGTCACTAACATGGGAAAATGAAGAGAAAAATTGGGGCCATTTGAGAAACGTCTTATTGTAACCCTGAAAATAATTTTTTAAATCTCTCGTTTCTTTCCCCTAGTTCACTTAAGGCCATTAATTATAGGTGTTGGTTGAATAAGTGGTAGCAGCCCCCAAAATTAAAATAACAGTGCTGCTGACAACTAATATCCTTTAGTTCTTTTCTTAAAAAAATAAATTTATTTATTTATTTTTGGCTGTGTTGGGTCTTTGTTGCTGCACACAGGCTTTCTCTAGTTGTGGCGAGCGGGGGCTACTCTTCGTTCCGGTGCCCGGGCTTCTCATTGCGGTGGCTTCTCTTGTTGTGGAGCACAGGCTCTAGGCACGCAGGCTTCAGTAGTTGTGGCTCTCAGGCTCTTGAGCGCAGGCTCAGTAGTTGTGGCGCACCGGCTTAGTTGCTCCATGGCATGTGGGATCTTCCCAGACCAGGACTCGAACCTGTGTCCCCTGCATTGGCAGGCGGATTCTTAACCACTGTGCCACCAGGGAAGCCCCTAATATCCTTTAGTTCTGATCCAACTTATGTCAGCCCCTAAGCCTAGGGACTTTTTATTTAATTTGTAGTTCATTAATAATTGATGAAGTCCACTACGCAAGATTCATTGGACCATTCTCTCCAGTGGATTGTGCCATTGGGCTTATGCACCTCCTTTATTATTATTAAGAGTTCCACCAGGCTATTTTGTGCTATGACCTTGCTATTTCTAAGGATGACAGTAGCCTGGAAATAAAGGCCGTTTTGTTTCTTACAAGAATTCTGGTCCCTCTCTTTGGTTTAAAGCGTTAAACCAAAACCCTTTCTCCCCACAGACAAAAGCAACTATTACAGTTCTCAGGTCAAAATCAGAATCAGATAACATCAGAGATTCAAATTCTGTCCTTCAGCTTTCAACACTACAGTTCTGCTCAATGGCTTGGAGTTACCCTGTGTAATACAGTCACACTTCAGGCCTTATAATCCTAATATGCTCCTAAACTGTCAATGTCAGCATTCAAATATTTCCATTTCTAAAGGGTTTTCTTACTCTGTGTGTGTGTCTGTGTGCTCATGCACACATGTGTGCTGCTCTCTGTCACATTTCTTCCATTTTTGACATTTCAGTCTGGTGAGATAAACTTTTTACCTCTGTTACCAATGCACAGACTTGCTGACATGACTGAGAGGAAAGAAAGGCATTTGAGTACTGTACCTTCTGAACTATCATTTTTCTCTCTAGATTTCCAGAAGGGGAAACATTAAGAGTTCCCTAAACTAAGCCTGGAAAGTTGACCAATTTCTCCATGACTAGCCAACAACAGGCTATGTTTTTCTAGTGTTTGGAGGGCAGAGGAGGGCCAGGTGAGGATGAACTGCCTCCTTGGCAAGGTGTGGACCTGTGCTCCCTTCTCTCCTTTTGCTGGAGCAGTATTCTCTGCGCGGACTTCTGCAGTGGGAGAGGGAGGATGCACAGCCCAGGCCTCAGCACTCCCTGAGCCTTGCCTTTTCCTGGCTGGCTCCACAATATTTGAAAGAAACAAAGACTCTCCCAACAGGACGTTCCCTGAGCAAAAGAACATGAGAAATTGCTTCTTCCTAGAAACTCACTACATTAGGATGCACTGGAATGTTTCATTCTCGGCACCAACCTGGCCAGTTTGAAGGAAGAATTTGGGGAAATGTTTTTCATTCTTTTTCCTTCATTCCTTGTCAGATGCAACACATGCCCTAGCAGGGACTTTTAAAAAATAGTTCCCGTTTGGTCTTTAGTGATTTCAGTACCTCCACCCACCTATAAACAGTAGAGGCTTGGTGGTCCCAGACCAGCAACTCACTTTTCCTCTCTCTCTTTAGGATGCCAGAGATGGTTCTCTGTTTCTTTTCTCCCACTTTGCTCATACATTTTTATGCTGACCCGTGATGGAAGATGAAGGTGAACATAGTGAGATGTCTTTAAGATGTGCAAAAGTGAGAGTCCTTACCAGGCTGAGCTAACGCTAGGCTGCTCACCTCTGCTGGCTGCAGCTGCTCACTGTAGTAAGTTTTAAAAGGCCATTCCCTGACAATAGTGTTAGCTCTTGTGTTTGTTCACTCCGAAATCCAAACAGGAATGGGATGGAAATCGAATATTTTATTCATCTCTATGGAAGAATTCAAATGAAAAGGGCTGAATAAAAACAACTAAAAACTTTTCTTTCCACCTTTTAACCTTTTTATTCTCAAAATCCTAACTTTTCTGTTTTGTAATCAATTGGAATTCTAATCAATCTGTCTTCTCAATTCCTGGTGGGAAAAAATCCATGGAGGGCTTCCCTGGTGGCGCAGGGGTTGAGAGTCTGCCTGCCGATGCAGGGGACACGGGTTCGTGCCCCGGTCCGGGAAGATCCCACATGCCGTGGAGCGGCTGGGCCCGTGAGCCATGACCGCTGAGCCTGCGCATCCGGAGCCTGTGCTGTGCAACGGGAGAGGCCACAACAGTGAGAGGCCCGCGTACCGCAAAAAAAATCCATGGAAATAGCACTATAGCATAATGCCTATAATAGTGTTAGCTATTATTATTGTTGTTTGTGTCATAATTATTAATACGATTATAACTTTTTGTAGAAATCTTAAATTGGTTTTGTATCTATTCTTACTTCCTGAAGACATGACTGTGTGTTTATATAATCAAAAGTGAATTGTAAGAAGGTGATTACATACTTAAACTGAACGATTACATTCATAACAGGAAGCTGTGAAAAAGGACAGTCTTGAATTTCTGCAAAAAATTGGTGAAATATGCTTAGGCTTTTAAAAGACATTTTATTCTCTATCTTTTGTCCCTCTAGACTTTGTGGATTTGAACCATTCTATGATGAAAGAGGCGATCAGTTCATGTTTAGGAGAATTCTGAACTGTGAATATTACTTTATCTCCCCCTGGTGGGATGAAGTATCTCTAAATGCCAAGGATTTGGTAAGTGTGACCAAACAAAATGAAACAAAATGAAATAAAATCCCTTGCATTCATTTTTATCTAATTAATGGGCAGTGCCATTTTTTAAATCAACCCCTCTTAATAGCCTATTTCTTTTTAATTATAAAGTATTTTTAATGAAACAATGCACACTAATGCATTTTCCTTATAGATAATGAAAAAAGATACGTTTGATTCATCTCTAGCTGAATTATCACAAATTATGGCATATTAATTAATGAGTTTTTACCATCTAGTCAATGCAGAACCTTGCTTATGAAGATAGCTGTGCTGAGTGAATCCAAACATAATTTACACAGAAGAATTCTGTTTTAAAATGGCTTGCTATCACCTAGATTAGTTATACTTTGAATAAAACAACATTGCTTCTTGAAATGTTCAAACTTATTAAAATATCCTGATAGTAACACAAGTCCCATCATGCATGATTATCATTATACAAGTTACACTATATGTTTTGTTTGGTTTTTTTGTTTGTTTTACTTGGCTTCTCACTTCAGGTAACATTGAAGTTTGTTTGCATTCAGGAAACACATACCCTCTAGGGAGATGGCCCACCTGTTGTAAAATAAAGAGGATACTAGGGTGTAATTGAAACATTTACCATCAATCCTCTAGAGAGAAATCATGCAGAAATAACTAAAAGCTAACTTCTGAATCATAGAAGGTTAGATCTCCAAGGGATCTTAGGAGTCATCTAATCTTCCCTGCATTTTAAAGATAAGTTTGCTAAAGCCCAGAGAAGTGAAATGACTGTCCAAGTTCACATAGCTTCTCAGCAGAAAGGCATTGTTAGGAACTAAGGATCCAGATTTCCAGACCCCTTATCCAGTGCTCTTTTCCCTCCTTACCATCTGTGTTCTTTCATGAAAACAGATATCCTACAGGTCACGGATTTTCCAACATGGTTGTGAAAGAGAGGCCGTGTGTGTGATGTGGGAATGTGTCATCCCAACTCCTCCCTCATGTCAGGGCCCACACTCCTAAACATCTCTTGAATCCATCCACTTCTCTCCACCTCCACTACAACTGCCTAGTCCAAGCCCCATCCTCTCCTGGTTCACGGCCACAGCCTCCTATCTGGTCTCCTTGCCTCTTCTTGTGCTCTTCTCAAGTACACTCCCCACACAGGAGCCAGAGGAATGGTTTTATAAATAAGTGTCACCCTCTCTTGTGCCACTTACTTCACATCACTCTCCCTTGATCTCTCTTTCCTCCAGAGCACTAGACTTCCAGTCCCTCATCAATGTAGCTCTGGGTATGTTGCTCTTTCTTCTGCTTTGTGATGTTCTTTCCTCCTTCCTCTCCACCATTACATACACATACACGCCTCTTTAAATGGGTAACTCTAATCTTCAAGCCCTGGCTGCCATTTGGCATTCTCTGGGAGATTTCGTCTTCAGCAGGCCATTCTTCTCACAATTGGTTCATTCCTTCTGCCACTTGTTCCTCTGCCCCCTAGACTTCCTTTTTCATGATGGTCATCATTTCTATATACTTGCTCAAAGGTGTTCCTTAATTAGATTGTGAGCTCTGGGAGAGAGTGAAGCATGTGTGCCCAGATCTTAGTACCATATGGACATAAAGTACAGGCTCAATAAATATTTGTTGAATGAAACCATGAATCAGGAAACAGACCAAGGATTCTTAAAGTCTGACATGCCTGGATTCAAGTGACCCCCCCCCCTTCTTATAATTTACAGATATGACCTTGGGCTAGCCTAACCTCTCTGTGCTTTAGTTTTCTTCTCTGAGATGATAACAGTACCTATCTCTAGGTCTTTAGAAGAATTAAGGGATATAATACATACTAAGTAATCACCACCAACTAACTCAATAATAACCCCATTATTTAGTCTTCCTTCCATTTCTTTTTATCCCTCATAAAAATTAAATGGATAAGAGGGTTAGCTGTGATGTTCCTTCATTCAGCTAGACCTCCTGTTGGTTAATAAATTTATAAAACTTGAGAACTAAAGCAATCATTGAGCCTCATAATGTGTACTTATTAGCAAAACCTGCATCTATTCTGTCATGAACAGAGGCTATGGTGCCGATGAGTGGGGAGTTGGGCTATTAAGAGGAACCGTAGGATAATGGCAAGGCTTTGGGTTAGAATCCTGACAAGGTCACTGGATCTCTCTAATCTTCAGCAAGTTTCTTAATAATTCAGTGCATCAGTATCTTCAAATGTAAAGATTAATGATGACATATATAAAATTTTGGTACATACTGGCTTTCAGTAAATTCTTTGTATTTTCATGAGGAGGAGGATGGTAATGATAAGAGGAAACGGATGATTAGAAAATGAGAGGGAAATATCTGTCAGGGATGGTGTAAGGATTAGGTATCATTGACATAAAATTATTAGTATATGTGTTCAACAGATGATAGCTCTGACTACTATCAAATTCGTATTACTACTGTGCATTCTTTTTCTTAATTATCCTTATCTCCCTCCACCCCCTCTCTGATTTTAAGACTAAGCAGTCTCACGTCTCTGCCCTTTACAAATTCAGTGTCTACCCCCCACACACATTTCTTTGCAAATGCTGCAAAAAGGAAGTGAAAGGAGAACCGGATATTCATTCTTCATTTGACTAGCTGCCTGATTTTGTTAGCCTGTGTTCAGTTCTTAGGTTATTAGAGTTAGAAAAGATCTTATGCCTTAAATCATCCAAAGCCCCTCATTTTACATATTGGCAGACTGAAACCCAGAGAGGCTGACAACCTTGGAGGCACTATGGTGTAGTGGCCATGAGACAAACTATAAGACCCGAGTTTGAGTATAGCCCCCACCAGTTATGAGTTGTCTGACCTTACACAAGTCACTAAATCTTTCTGAGCTTCCTTCCATCCCTCATTTATGAATTGGAGCTAATAGTTACTAATTGATAAGGTTATGGACAGGGTTACATGAGTTTTGGGTTTTTTTTTTAAATGTTATATGTCTATAAGAATGTATTTATTGATAAAAAGGAATTAGGGTGGAAACGAGGTCATGTAAGAAAGGGCCCAGGAGGGTGTCCATAGTCACCCAATTCACATGTGGTCTTTGTCTAAGGTCACAAAAGTAGTTAGAGACTTTGAATAAGTTAGGACTTGAACATGCTTCCTGACTCCAAAGAGTCTCTGCCTCATTCCAGGTCACCCCTTCTGAGCCTAGGGCTGGGGATTATTTTGGTTGTTGATCTTCCTGGCAATTTATTGTCTGCTCATCCTCACAAGCAGGGGTAAACCTCCCAGAATAGGCTACCATTGGTTTGAATTCAGTCCTGTAAACAAATCATACCCACAAGCTACTGACACCTTTACTTTGATTCTAAATAGACTTTTACCCCAGCTCTTGGCTTATTCCTTCAAGTATCCTCAAGGGATTAGAGAGCTATTAACTTCATGATAGACTCATGGTATAATCATAAGGGCTATGATACTGCCCCTATTGTTTGCCATTCAATTCCCATAGAAAGAATGATGGATTCATGAACGATGCCCGTCTCCATTGATGTGTATTTTAAGCTCTGAATTCTAAGTGATGTGAAGTACGGCCGAGAATTATTCAGATGCTGGTTCTCATTCAAAGAACTTCCAGTCTAGGGCTTCCCTGGTGGCGCAGTGGTTGAGAGTCCGCCTGCCGATGCAGGGGACACAGGTTCGTGCCCAGGTCTGGGAAGATCCCACATGCCGCGGAGCGGCTGGGCCCGTGAGCCATGGCCGCTGAGCCTGCGCGTCCGGAGCCTGTGCTCCGCAACGGGAGAGGCCACAACAGTGAGAGGCCCGCGTACCACAAAAACAAAAACAAAGAACTTCCAGTCTACAGGCAAGGCAGGACTTATTTCTTTGACCTCCGTGGGCAAGCTATCCACCAGTTTGGGCTCTCAGGTAGCCTACGCACACCACTCTCAGATTCCTCAGCTACTGCTACCTGAAGCCGTCTCTACAGTAACCTCTGGGGACTTAAAAAAATTGTTTAATGTATATTTAGTGTACTGCCAAGGAAATTAAATAAGACCTAGAAGTTCACGAGCTGAGGGGCAAGCCCAGGTCACCGTAAAAATCTCCCTAAGAAGACTATGGCTCTTTATCATTTCAGGTCAGAAAATTAATTGTGTTGGATCCTAAGAAAAGGCTGACTACCTTCCAAGCCCTCCAGCACCCGTGGGTCACAGGTAAAGCAGCCAATTTTGTACACATGGATACAGCTCAAAAGAAGCTCCAAGAATTCAATGCCCGGCGCAAGCTCAAGGTTAGATGGCATTTATTTGTTTTATTTAAAAAAAAAAAATTTCTCTCATATCTTGATGATCAAAGATGATTCCACTATTATTTAGCTAATACTATTATTCATCTCCTGTGGTACCAGGAAAAATCCTGCTTTGAAATCCCAACAGTGCTGGTATAAAGCCAATTGTAGTTCTGTTATCCTCTCATAAGAATTCATTGTGGGTTTTTTTGTTTTTGGGGTATTTTTGGAGTGGGGGGCACCGTGCCACTCGGCTTGTGGGATCTTAGTGAAAGCGCTGAGTCTTAACCACTGGACTGCCAGGGAATTCCCAGAGTTCATTGTTAATAAAGGGAAATGTGTTGTATGTTGAGCTTTACTCACCAAACAAATCCATTATCATTGCTTCTCATTTAATTAAGGCTGAACTGCTAGAACAGCATTGTTCAGGAAATATTTACTCAGAAAGTTGTCTACTTTCTGAATATGGAAAAATTGGGAAAAAAATTTTTAAAACTATGTTTTAGTACATAAGCAAATAGTTATACTTGGTAAAAATTAAAATAATTCAAGTGATAGGGAAAATTATCTACCAAAACATATCTCTTTTTATAGAATGTATATGGAATAGAAATTAGGTGCTTTTCTCTTACTTAATGGTATTTAGGACTAGCTATACATACAGGGGATCTCAGAGAACAGCTGGGGGTCAAAAACAGTGTTCTATTCAGCAATCGCTTACAGGCTGATACAGACTAAATAAACCTGAAGGGTTCCATGGTCATATTAATTTGAAATACACTACATTAAACAACCTTGACTTAACCCAGGATTTCTCAAACAAAGTTGACTGTGGAACTCTTTTATCTAGATAGTGCCTAAAACATCCATGGAACTAGTGTCCCATGAAACAAATACTTTGGGAAACACAATCTAAAATTTTTGAATATTGGTAATCCATGGGAAAATGCATTTACTCAGGTTTTTGGTTGTCCAGATGATTAAATACGCTAATTTGAGATTAAACATATTTTGCTGTTCATTCTCCAAACAAGTTTTCCTTAGACAATCTTGGAATAATATACTTTCAAAGATTAAACACTAACATATAATAACAAACTCCCTATTGAAATTGAGCTCTGATTTGGGATTTTAAGTGAGTAACACCTGACACTTTTCTGTTTCCAATCAGGCAGCAGTAAAGGCCGTGGTGGCCTCTTCCCGGTTGGGAAGCGCCAGCAGCAGCCATGGCAGCATCCAGGAGAGCCAGAAGGCCAGCCGAGAGCCATCTCCAACACAAGATGGCAATGAAGATGTCAAAGCTATTCCGGAAGGAGTGAAAATTCAAGGAGATGGGGCCCAAGTGGCAGTTGAGGGGGCAGAGGCTGAGCTGATGAAGGTGCAGGCCATAGAGAAAGTTAAAGATGCTGAAATAAATGCTGCTGAGGCCACCAAGATGGTGCCCGAGGCATTAGAGGATGGGATAAAGGAGGCTGACCCAGAAATAGAGGAGGGCCTAGTGGAGGAAAAGCTGAAGACTGTTGAGGAAGCAGCAGCCCCCAAAGAAGGGCAAGAAAACCCTGCTCTGGAATTTGGAGCTCAGCAGAATGATGTGATCCTGCCAGAGTACTAAATGGCTTCCTTCCATCTGGGAGCCAAATCCTGGCACTTTATGCATTTTGTCCTTCAGCAAGGAAGGTGGGGAAGCATGATATGCACTATAGTGATTCTGTTTTTAAGGTGCAAAAAAATACATATATATCAGTTGGTAATCCTAACTTCAATGCATGTGACTGCTTTATGAAAAAATAGTGTCTTCTATGGTATGTAATGGATACCAAATACCTACTGATGAATTAAATTTGAAATTGCAAGTAAACACAACATAACATTTAAAAACATACATTTTCAGGGACCAGTAGCACACATTTGAAGTAAATAGTAACAAATTGGTTTTGCTTTGAAAACCTAGCCAGCCTACACCCTTTGGATTTCTTTACAAGGACTGTTGCCCAGCTAATACTAGGTAGAGCTATAAGATGTATTCCCATGACATTCACAGTCTTTTCAGTAATGTGTTCAAACTGTTTACAAGAAGATGGTTAGGTTATAGTTGTATGGTATGTGCAAAAAAAAAAAAAAAATCCACTTATAATGGTAAGAAACTGAAGCATGCTTTAAGGGCTATGAAACCATATGCCCCTAAAGCTTGTGTGCAGAATGTTTTTTTATCTTGTCTTTATTTATACACACCATATTACTAATAACCGAAAACATTCTATTACAAATTCCTGCCATTTTACGGTCCTAAAAAAATTATTTTACAGACTCACGCTGAGGAATTTATTCTTTCCTTCACCTGCTCTCTAACAAGAAGTCCTTCTGATGGACAACACTTAGGGGGGGAATAAAGAAATTTAGTGAAGAAAAGGAGATAAGACTGGGACTTAGACTAATAAAGACTGACTCCTTGTCATTTTTCAGATAAAATTGAATTTATTCACAAGCTTGTACAATTTTAAAGATAGGAAAACTTTTATGGATAAACTCTATACTTAACCAAGGTTCAGATATTTAGAAAAGTCTACACCAAAGGCTGGTGCCAAAATGTCTGAATAGAGTGGGAATAATATCCCATTGTAAGATCATCCATTATTGACTTTAGTATAGTAAGGAAACCTTTGTTTTTATAAAAGTCCTTTTTTTCCTTCAACTGATGGTTATTTAGATATACAGCTTATGGACTAAAGATATTTCTGAAAAGCTAGTATATCTTTTTCTCATACTTGGAATGGAAGCACCCATAATTTACAATGTATTTTTGAAAGTTTCCATGTCCAGAAATGTAGGACAATGCAGCTTTTAATTTACTTTAGTAAACAAAAACAAAAAGAAACAATGAAAAAAACACTGATTTCAAATCAGACTCTTGAGAAGCTGTGACATTAGACCTAATACATTACCATGATTTTTTTCAAAATATTTTTCTTTGGTTTTCATATAAACACTTTTCCCTTATAAAAATCACAGTTAAATTCCAAATACCTCAGATTTATTTCTAGCTTGAGCTTAAATGAACATTTTTATCAAATTAATTATGCAGCATATTTTAGTAGGTTTCCTTAATTTTAAAAAAGGATTATTTTCAGGCCAAAATTATGGATAAAAATGACTATCACATAAAAATCCTCCTCAAAAATAGAGATCTTAACTTTTTTGGGCTCTTCCTCAGAAATATTAAATTAGAAAATTAAATTAAACCTCTGGTTTCTGGGGACTATTCGACCTAGGAGACATTCTGCTTTCCAAGTGCAAATCTTCCTTTACTACTGTTCTCATGAGAAGAAAATAAGGTAGAACTTCTTGTCTTCCATAATATAGGAGCCTGACAGATCACTGAGGTGGAGGAAAAAGCCCTTAAGGGCACATCATCTGGACTCAGAGAAAGATTTTTTGTTTCATTTTATCTTTATTAATTAGTAGAGAGTACTTATCTTCTTCTCTTCTGTTTCCCTCCTTCTTTATTCTCTCAGAATTTCCATTTTAGCTATTATAAGGGGCTCACTAGTTTCAAACTTTAAGAATGCCTTCTTCCCTAAGCATTAAGATTTCTATTTTAAAAGACCAATTGCCTGGTATACTTTTCCCAGAGACTTAACAGGTGTATATTGTGAGGCATATATGGTAAGTGTCCCATATATTGGAAAAGGGAAGAAGAGAGGGAAAGGAATCTTAATGGAAAGTGGCAATACTAATAGGAAGATGAGAACACATTGTCCCTTCCAGCCCACTTCCATATTGTTCCAAGGGCAATGGTTATATCATCCCAACATTCAGGGCTGACTGCAGTGGTTGGACCTGCGGACTGTGTAGTGTGAAGAGCACTGCAAATGCCAAGGCCAGTGTGTACTTAAGAATTTACCCATTTAAATGAGTACACATGCCTATTCCCTGTGAGGGTGTGAGCGTAATTTCCTCTTTTTTAACCCATAAATTGCACTCTCTAAAAATCAGCAGGAGTTGTAAATTTTGACTTGTATGTTAAAGATTAAGTCCTGATAATGCCTAAGTGACTGAGTTAGTCATTTCAGTGGAAAACAAGTCAAAGTTTCACAAAAATCGGGCATTTCAGCCAAATGATTCAACCTAGGATTTCACAGAGATGCTATTTAAGTTAGGATAGTTAAATTAACATTTTTGAAAAAACAGTAAACATTTATATTGCTTGTTAAAATGGATATATTATCTATCTCAAAGATTACTTATTTATAATAGACTAATGCAGATAGAACCTTAATTTGATGAACTATTTCATAATGTTTCCTTTAATTGACACTAGTCACAAAGCAAATAATTAAGGGAATTTCAGCAAACAATACATTTTGCATTTTAGAGATGACAGTTATTATATTATTGATTTTTGTTCTCAGATAAGTTCAGATACATAGCATAAACCAGACTATTCTGCCATAGAGAAGGACAATCTTGAATTATTTCTCCCATTTAAAAAGTCTAGTTGGAATCCCAGTGGTTTTTCTCAAACCGTAAGAGCTCATTTGTCCCATGAACACATAAATAAGGTAGAAATTAGAATAATATGGTTGTAGAAGTTATTGTCTAGAACAAGTGCTGCCTAATATAGATGATACAAACCACATATGTAATTTTAAATTTTCTCCTAGCCACGTTTTAAAAAGAAAAAAGAAAAAAAAAGCTGGTAAAATTAACTATATTTTAATCCAATATATCCATACTATTATTCCAATACATAATCAATATGAAAAATTAACAAGACCTTTTAAATTTTTTATTTTTGTACTAAGTTTTCAAAAGAAGGATTATGTTACACCTTCAGTACATCAAGTGCTCAACAGCCACATGTGACTAGTGGCTACAGTGGTACTAGAAGAGCGCTGGTCTAGAGCACTTTCAAAGCAAAATGACAGACAAATTTCTATGCTTAGATTTGAGCTGCCTCAGTTTTCCACACTGATGAGTTGGTAGGAGGCCAAAAAGAAAATGTTTCAGAAATGTCATAGACTGAAATGAGTAAAAACTCTGTTGGCCACATCTACCTATTCATGTGCTTCAGAGGAGAAGTGTTTCCCAGCATGACTGTTAGAGAACTTTCCTGGGCATTGGCAAGTTGTCCGTTGGCTATAGTTCCTCTCTTGGGCCCTGGAATCTTGACTACAGGCTAGCGTCTCCTGAGTACTGCCATGAAGTCAATCGTGTTCTCACATACCAAAATCTTCTGTGGGCGAACCATGTGTCCTCATTCAGGAAGGGCTGCACACAGAATCTTAGTGGGATTTCGTAGGCCTGGCCACCAACAAGGCTGGACACCATCCTTGTATTGCAGGCAATATTTTTTATAGAAATCTTCTGAAATATACCAAATTTGCATGATAAAGACTGTATGATGAGGATGATATCAACCCAGTTATCCCTAAAATGAGAATATGACCATCCGTTGGCATTTTTTATATTTCCTTAGAAGAGTTTAATCAACTCTGCCATTACACATGGATTCAAAAGACTTTTTGGAATTTTCTTACATATTGCTATTTTAGAATAATCCTCAAGGTTCTATAGCCATTTTTAGTGGCAGACTTTAAAAGAAAAGAACAGTTTGCCTTTTACTGTGACCTCAATTACATAGTATTTTAAACATATTTTGTAATTTAGAATGTTTAGCAATCCCTATTTCCAGTTTTACATGAAAGGTAACTGCTTGAAGATTGCCTATAGACTGAAAATTTAGAGAAAGCCATTTTGTTTCATAATTCAGTTGTTTCACAGAAGCATCTGGTTGCATTTCAAATCGGAAAATAAAAGAAGTAAATGCCAAAAAAGGCAAAGGATAAAATCAGTAAATCATTTATTCTGTTTTAGGATTGTCTTTGCAAAGCAAATGCAAAAACAAGTCAAAAAAGTGAATCAGCACTAGGTTTTTCTTGATGAGGCTGACTCCACATAAATTGACATAAATATACTGAGAAGAGTCAATTACATAATTACAGTGCCATTATGTAATTTACTTGTCATTGCAGAGTATTCAGTCTGGTTATCTAGGTCTACTTTAGCTGGTGCAAACTTTTCCGACATCTACTTACATAATAGGATTTGTAATATCCTTGTAATTACTGCCTATTAGGTCTTATTTAAATTTCCTTAATGTTCAGCACTGATATGTCTCTGATCAAGGTCGTTACTAACATTTGAGCATTTACTGGTTAAATACTGCTTACTGGTTAGACTCTATGTGTGTCTTCACTGTTTTTTTTAACATTTATGCACGTATAATCTCAATATTGGTATAATATTCATAACCACATGTTAAGCAGAAATGTAACCAATAATTTTCTATAAAACTTTTTCAAAGTTCTTTTCTTCCCCTGGCACAACTCAGGGTGAGTTTCTGGCTCCTTGACAAATAGAAAAAGAACCTAAAAGATCACTGGAGAGATATCAGCTATCCACCCATAGTAACCAAGCTCAGCATTTCTTCTTTCTATATCCTGATCTGTTAAGGGCCAGTTTTTGTCATCATTACTTTCAAATATCACCTGAGATCAGATAATATAGTCTCAGCTCACATAGCCCAACCATTTATATACTTTTCTTGGAGAGCAATAACAAACTTGACTAATTTATGTTTGCTTGTTTAAAATTCTAATTTTCACACACTCTCTGTGGTGTACTCTAGAGGCTTTGATTGTGTGATTTTAACTTCCTTCAAGATTCAGTCTTTTCTCTGTCACCTGGCCCAGAGGTCTACCTAGGACAAGGAGGAAGCCTTGCCATGAGAGTGGACCATGTGAGTCCTTGACAGGAATCAGACATTGCTCTAGTGAAGACTCAAGGCATCTGTCTTGGTTGAGCTCAAATGAGCCAAATGGGAAACACCTCTTCCAGTGATACTGTTTGAATATTGGTACAGTGCCATTAGTCAGTAATGGAAAATGAGATTTCACCAATCATTTGCTCTTCCCATGACTTGGTTTGCTACCACTTATCCCAGATCAATGTTTTCTTCCATCCCTATGGCCATCAAGCTGCCCTCTCGAATTTTGAAGTCCTCTAAAATCCTGGAAAGAGTATCCCAGACTGGTCAAAGAAATATGGAGTCTTTGGTGGCCCAGAATTTAGTCTGAAACTCTAAACAGCAATGCTAAGACAGCAAAATCATACTGTTCTTCTTAACTAGTTGCTTTCAGCACATTTTGAAAACTGACCTGGCCTGGAATACCCATGGATATGGAATATTTATATCTGTGTAGCCTTTTCTGTGATTCAGTGTGTTAAAAATGACAGATAGTTAATCTTCAGTCAGATTATATATTTATTTTCCATTTAAAAGATTATTTTGGGCTACTCAAATATAATAGGCTTCATATTAGAATTTTTGAAAGCTGTTGTTTTCCCTAAGCACTCTCTCACTCTGACAATCAGTTGTGGATGATAAAAATTTACTAAGTTTGTCCTTTCCTTGATACATGTATGGTAGTTAATCTGGTTTGTAAAGGATACAAGTAAGAATGACTATAAAGTGACAACTGTCATCTCATAACTGCCTCCTTTTAACTTGACCTATTTTTATAGCCTATCATGTAGCTAATATACAGTAGCATACAAATAGCATTTTCATGAGTATGAGTTTTATTGTCAAGATTATTATTTCAGAAGTTCCCAAAATGTTTATATTCATGCACCCTTAATTTCAGTAATATTTTCATGACCCCCACCTACCAAGCCAAAAGAATTACCTAACATGCCCATTTTTTAAGTAGTTAGGTCCAAACAACATAATAGTAGTAGTGCATTCCACGTCTGACTGATGTTGCTGTGTGTTTCCCTTGACATGTTAAAATGTCCTCTGAGTTTACTGAGTGGGAACAGCAGACAGGTGACAGACAAAAGGGATTATTAGTAAACAAGTTAGGGGCTAACGTTTATACTCTTTCTTATTTGAATGACAATCATTCTTTTATCTATGGTCTTTGTGATATACACATAAAATTTACAAGTGCATTTTTAAAAAGTAATTTCCACATAACTACCCAAGGAAATAAAGTTAAATCTCCAAAGATCAGTTTTCAAGAGTCAGGCAAACTATGGGTCACGGACCAAATCCATCAGAGCGCTGTTTTATAAAGTTTTATCAGAACACGACCATGCTCATTTATTTATACATTGGCTATGGCTGCTTTCATGCTACTAGGACAGAGTGGAGTAGTTTCAACAGAGACTGTATGGCCCAGAAAAGCCTAAAATGTTTATCTGGCCTTTTACAGAAAATAATTGATGACCCTGGTTTTTCATGGCACCCTGCCTCTTTGGTAACATCTAGGAATACAGATTCCCATACTCCAGATTTCTTCTCCTTAGCTTAGGGTTCTTATCCCATTTGCTTCTTAGGAAGTTAGGAGAGGTTTGTTTCTGTGCAGATGGTCTCAACAATAATTTTGCTGGAAGTACAACTTAACAGTAAAATTTCCCTACAGAACTAAAAATTCAAAATTGCATCATTCCTGAAAAGAAAAGTTTAGAGTACGAATTGACTTGTTTCAGAGAGAGGAATTAGAAAGATTTCTAGCACATCAAGCACGTTTTAGAAATTTGATCCTTTTATTTAAAATCATGTAAATGACATTTTGTATTCCCCCCATTTAAGTCAATCTGCAGCTGTTACTTAGCCAAGAAATGAGAGCCCCCTTTGGTTCTGAATCCTTTAGAATATTTTCAAGTAATTAATACCAATTGGATTTTCATTTAATCATTTTTAGGAAATAACATGCTTTATTATGTGGCATTCTATGACAATAACTTGCTTATCAATAGCTCAGGAAATAGGCAAATAGCCAACTTTTTAATGTAAGAAAGCTACTTTCCAATCCCTGTGTTTTTCTGAGTGTTATATATTTCACTTCTTCGGAAAGAGAAGGCCTCGAGCAAATGCTTTCCTTTCCTTTTCTTACATATTTAGAAATCCAAGAGGGGCCCTTTTCTTAGTCTATTTCTGTCACAGAGAAGTTATTCATTCCACAATATTTGCCTTAAGGGAAGCAGGTGGCCCAGATATTGAGAATGTAGGCATGCATGACCTTTGTGTTTGACTTTGAACATCTATAGCCAAAAGGTTACAAGTGAGATATTGAGTAGAAAACCTATTATCAGCTTATTATTAGGAAAAGCTAAAATTATATCATGACTCTAATTAAATAATATATTGTTTTCTTTAAACTGTTGCAGCAATCAATATGATGTAGCCACTGGATACACTATAGAACTCAGGAAAAAAAGAGATGAATCGTCTGCCTGCTCCTCATGGTTGATGTGAGTAGGAGGGAGACTTTACCGGAATGGAAGAGGGAAAAGGTAAAATGTAGATGAGGATTCCACATTCCCACCTACCCATTTTTCTTGATTGCTCAGAGTTTGAAAGCAGTGGTTAACGGACTAAACTTATCATTTTAAAATTCTCTCAATATCTGGGTCACCAGCTTCCCTTAGAAATGAGTAAACCAAAGCCAGTAGCTAATTTTCCTCCCAGAATAAAAAACTAAACAGTGTAGTTTAGGGAATATTAGGCCTACATCGCAAGCACACTTTAAGGAGATGATTTGGTGATTCTGAAGCTTTCTAGGAGCAGCGCACGCCAGGGACCCATTTTCTCAGTAAACTTTCATTGAAAAACAATTACGTACAATGAAAGAGTCAGAGTTGAATTAAACCCATGCTACCCTCTAGGATTGAGCTTTGTCGTTGGAGAGAAAAAACAAGTGTACATATAGCCTGTGCTAAATCTTGGCAGGCAGTAAGCCCTCCAGGGATGGAAAGCAGGAAAAGTTCCCCTTTGCTTGGAATGATCAAGGGGAGCTTCCTGGGAATATTAGCTAAATATAAAGGATGGGGAGAACCTTTGCAGGTAGGGAGGAGGAAGGCAGAACATTTGGCTGAGAAATCTGCAGAGTGGAGGAATGTGTTGAAGGAACAATGCTGGGTGTGAAAGACTGAAATCTGCAGGGAAGTGTTGCTAAGTCTGCATAAGAGTATCAGATCTTGTGCAAAGTTGAATTAGACTTCTTCACCCCTTTCTTACTCTGGGTAGACATTTGTGCAGCATTTCCTCAGAGCATGTAGCCCTCTGTGATCTCCTACATACGTGGCTAATCTGGTGTGTCCCCCAACAGAATAAAAATCACCCAACACATCAAAGACATTTTTGCAAGTCACCAGTTGAAATAAAGCTTCAGTCACTAAAAGCAAAAACTGCACTGGCGAGATCTCCACTGACAAAGCAGAGTAAAAGAAGATAGTGATTATCTGAGTAACTTTGGCAAAACTCCAGTATCCGAATAACTCCCGGTGACTAGAAAATCACCTAACTACTTGCTAAAGCTTTGCCAATGGAGGCCACGTCAAGGTTACTTCTTTCACAGTTATTTTAACCTTTTAAATTATCTGACCTGAAAGGGCAGTTCCCGCAGGATCTAAGATAGAATTATACCTGAAAGTTTAGACTTCAAAAGACAACCTGTGTTAAGCCTCAGACAATGAAATTTAAAATCTTCGGAGCTGCCTTCCCCAAACTTCAAGCCGATCCTGTGAAGTCCTTTCGTCTCCATCTCTCCCTTTTGCCCCTTTATACACCTTTCTATAATTTCCTTTTTATATCACTCATTGCAGGCAGTATTTTACATCCATCTTCAAGAAACTTTTAAAAACATAATCATTACAGTATATATACTTCTAGTTGTCTTGCCACTTTGCTTGTTTCAGATAATGTCTGTGATTAGTAACTTGCTATATTATTCGGGCAAATGAAACGAAGAAAGGGACAACGGTTGACCATCATCTGAGTGATGGAAGAGGAGTTAAGACGTGGAGATACTGTAGGGGTACAGAAAACACAACTTGGCAGGCGTTGAGAAAGGAATACTACTTACTAGGGTTTTCAGACTTAGGTGACAGTATCTGGTATGTCTTTTCTAGTTTTTCCTAGAGGAGAAATCTGTACTGCTGCATTGTCGAAAGTTTTCTGGACTAAAAGGACATAAGCAGCTCAACGGCAGCTTGGAGGATTAGATAATGGAATACCACTCTATACAGGAAACCTACATCTCCAGTAGTTTAGACTGCAAATCATTAGCCAAAAACAACTGCATGTAGGATCTGGAGGGCAAAGACAAAGTGTAAATACTGCAGTTTACACCGCCAAGATCATAGGCTGCCTTCCCAATTTCTCATTGAAAAGTACTGGAAAAGGAGCTGTGAACATTTCATTTTTAAAACCTGTCGAAATGGTGCTATTGACTCCTTAATACAAAGATATATTACAATATTTTTTAGGTAAACATGTAAGTCTGACCTGGCCATAAATGTAAATATAGAGAATGTTTACAGAGAATTCATCAAAATCATGCCCGTTTGCTTTTGACTGAGCTACCGTTTTGTTCGATGGCACTGCTTCCAGCATATGGGACACATCAGAGTCACTGGCTCTCAGCTGCCCAAAGCCTGGGGCAGACAACATGACAGCCACAGACAACTGGCTTCTTCTTGGACTCAGGTTAGACAACCCAAGTAAATGAGTAAACATGCTCATTTTTTGGTGTTTCCCAGGAACATAATGGAAGAATATGTGACATGAGGCAAAATGGATGTTGGGAGACTGCTGAAATTGACCTTAGTGAGGGCCAATGTTGCTTTGTGTAAGTTCATTCAGATTTGTCAGAGCATGCCAAAAGAAGCATACACCTTACTGCTGGGAAACTTGTAAAGCAATCTGCATGTATGGTATGATAATAAATCATCTAAGAGCCCACCAATACTTTGCATTCCGTGATTTGAGATGTTAGCACAATCCAAGAGTGACACAATGGACATTTTCCTTATATCTGAAATATGAAGTCGAAGCATTTCTTGATTGTTTTTCCATTCTCTCAGGCAACATTATACTTTGAGTTTCACAGCATTTTTAATATTATACAGTGATGTCATAAAATCATAAAGTTAAAAGGGGATCTTAGTAATCATTTAACCCAACAAGCTCATCTTATTAAAGAGAAGTAACACCCAGAGAGGTAATGACTTATCTAAGATCGCAGTTAGTGGCTGAGAAGAGATCTGGGTTGCCCATCTCCTAGTCCAGTGCTCTCATGACTGAGAAGTCAATTCACTGGATACAAAGTCAATCCAGCGATTCATATAAAAATTGATTTTCATTATAAAAATATGAAAATACAGAAAAGTAGATTACCATAAGAACGCCTTCCAAAGACAAGCATTGTCTTTTTTAAAATCTTGCACTAGTTTATTTTTTTCTTACAGACTTTAATCATATTGTAACTTTTTTATGTCAACCTACCACTACAGCAGGCATTTTTTGTATAATCTTCAGAAACAATTTTGATAGCTGCATAATAATCCATTCTCAATTCTTTTTCTTTTCTCAGTTAACACTACATAAAGCTTTTTTCTGAGTTTGGGGAAATCTATCCTAAGGAAATAATCCTAGTGTGGAATTGTCGGGCCAAATGATATTCAGTGGTCCCTTCATTATGATGCTTTCAAACCTGCAGGACCTGAGAATGAAAGGGAAAAACCTTTATGTTCCCTCCTAAGAAGCTGATTGTTAGCAACAATAGTTGTAAAAAGAACTAAAAGTCTTTCTTGAGCTTGGCCACCCAATTAGCAAACATTTGTGTGAAATATTGGGGGGAAGGCATAATATGTCAGTGAGGTTCACTCTCAGAATTGCAGCTGGCTACTAACTACTACTAGGTCCAAAATCCTCACCTAAACAATGACTTCTGAATTGAGGGAAATGCTAGAGGAAAACAAAAAACCTCTCCCATCTGCAAGTCCATTTTTGACTATATGAAACATCTTTTTATTTCAACCTGGTTTTGCACAATCTCTGGACTACTTCTTTTAATAAAAAGCCAGCTGCTTGTACTTGAGGAATGTCACTAAAGCAAAACCTAAGAAGGAAGGTAAAGCTCCTGAAAAAGAACAGTACCATCCAAATAATGAGTAAAAAGCCAGTTTTGGTATTTGTACACTATGCTTCCCCCATAATTTTTATTAGCAGAATACTACACCCCACTAATCACCTGTACAGCTAACACAAGTAACATGGATCCACCCTCTATCTCCTGGGATACATTTGCATTTCATGTTTTCCAGCAATTTTCTGTCATCTCCTGGTCTAGAAGTCTTCATCCATAGTGGACCCTTTGCTCCAGAGGAGTAGAAATGGTGTACTATAGACATAAGTCATTCACATCGGATGCCATGTGACACCAACCATTAATTAACAACCTTCCGAGGAGCTCCATCACCTCATTACCTCAATGACGGACAGCTATGTAGAATCTGCCATACAGAAGCGGCCCAATCAATGTTTCATGGAGGAGTGAAGGACTACTTTGCTATTTTCATTTCTGTTTTGTGAGTCTATCATTTTCCTATTGACATTTAAAGGAGCTCTATACACACTTTCCAGAGGTGACCCACTGAGAGATGCTATGATTGGCTAGCCAGAGTCATTACCAACCCTTTCTCCAAGAGGCTGGAAATACTTGCCTTCCCAGCTAGTGGTAGTCACGTGACCCAGACTACTAGAAAGAAAAGCTATTGGAGGCTCTGGAAAAGCTTTTACTTTCCTGGTAAAAGAGACGGATGAGTAGTGCCATGCCTTACCCTGCTTCTTCTTTACTTGAATGCACATGTAATTTCCAGGGCTAGCTGGTCACCTTATCATATCTGAGGGAAAGATGAGAACTGAAGAAACACTGGCCCTGACGTGCTAATACTAATAATTACCGACATCCAGATTTTTTATTAAATGAGGAAAATAACTCCCTATTTGGTTTGTTTTTTGTGTGTTTTTATGGTTTTGGTTTTTTGTTTGTTTGTTTGTTTGGCCACACCGCACAGCTTATGGGATCTTAGTGCCCCGACCAGGGATTGAACCCTCAGCAGGTTCAATCAGTCCTAACCACTGGACCGCCAAGGAATTCCCTACTCTATATTTGTTTAAACCACTTAATAGTCATATTTTCTACTGCATATTTCCCACAGCATCCATAACTGCTTCCTTATAATATAGATCAACAGTTCCTTTGTAATCACTTCCACCTTTTTTCAACTCCAAAGGAAATCATCACTACAATTGCTAATCAAGTTAGTACAATTATTTAAAAATGTATACAATAAACCTTACCTATACGTTACAGTGGTAAGAGCAGAATATGTCATCATCCTTGCTATATAACAGCAAATCAAAATTCAGCAGTATTGTGGCTAATATTGTATGAGACATTGGCAGGGGATTAGCATATGCATTGTTAATCTTAATTTTCCAGTTTATATTTTTCTTTTGTAAGAGTTCAGGAAGCTAAACTACATACTTTAAATTCAGATAAGGTTAAAGCAACTTAGTATAAATGGTCAATACACAAGCGTCTAGAAATTTTATTCTGATATATTTCATAGAAATTTTTAAATAAATACACATTTTATTATATTAATGCATGCTCTCATTAGTTTAATGAAGGTTCCAGCTTTACACATTGGCCCATAAAAGAAATATAAACTTCTTAAAAATAAAATCTATATATAGTATAGCTCTTATTGAATTGCAAGAGATGAATTTTTATTTAACCATACATGTAAATCTTTGGAAACAACAAAATAATACAGAAATTATAATTCCAATTTCCTGTGCTCTGGGATTAATCTAATGTTTCTCCTAAGCTTAGATCCCACCATCCCCTACTTCTGGAATTTGAATAAGAAAGGCATGGGAGATAGACTAGACAAGTAATTATACAGCACAGGGTCTAATGGACACCTGGTCAAGTCCCCTAGCTTTTCTGGGTTCTGTTAATTTATGCATAGGTTTGGGATAGCTACAGTATCCACTTAATTAAAAGAAACTGGATTTTAACAACTGATTCTAAGGATGCTAGCGTGCTCTTAAATAAACAGGTAAAGCTTTTATCCACATCAAAGGGAATTAGTCATACCCAAAAGCTCAATAGACATTAGGAGTTTAAATTGGGCAATGTTTTCCTATCTTCTCCAGAGGCAACCTCCATTACAGAGTTTTTAGCTTAAGAGGTTAATTTAATTCAACTTGAGTGTTGATAAAATGTCCTTCAGTTAGGAAAGAAAGAGGGAGGAGAGTAAGAAAGGACTTTTTTATTGGGAGATAATTTTACATATAGAAATCTACAGTTTCAAATATATCCAGCCTCAATGAACAGTGAAATGAAGAGATTTTTAACATTAACAATCTGTCTTTAATACTCTAGCAGTTTATATTATACATAACTGCAGAACACTAAATTCTCATAATTATTTTTGCTGCGTATTGTGTTAAACTTTAAGGATTAATCAAGGATTATCAATACAAACTAATATTTCATGCAGAAGTATCACTTATGATAAATTATTTTTTTCTTGTATGAAACTAATTTCCTTAAAAAAATAGGTATCATGTACTGAAAACAGTACCATGCCAAGTGTTTCCTGCATACACGTGTTTCTAATACAAACTAGCTATAAGCCAGAGAAAATAATCAACCACATAACTACACGGCAGATTATATTCTTTCATTTCATCAACTGCCCTATGAAAAGTTAATTATCTTCAAAGGAAAATCTTTTGGGGCTGTAGTTTTTATTTTACTGACAATTACAACTGATTTATTTCTAATGTTAAGGAGTCCATGTTTAGCAAGCACTGAAGGCTTCAGAGAACAGAAAAGATTTTGTATTTAAGAGAGTGATTCTATGAAATTCTCTACTTCATATTATAGAAAGACAAATTAATATACAGATTAATATAGAACTGTGTGTTATTAAAAGTTATTAAAATTAACTTGAAATGTGGCTAGCCCAAATTAGTAAAATATACACCAGAAATCAAAAAATTAGTATAAAAGAAGAATGTAAGCTATCTTAAAGATTTTTACAGTGATTACATGTTGAAATGATAATATTTTGGATATATTGAGTGAAATGTACTGTACTATTAAAATTAACTTCAGCTGTTTCTTTTAATTTTTTTAATGCGCTGCTAGAAAATTTTAAATTACATATATGGCTCACATTATTTTTCTATTCTACAGCAGTGCTATAGAAACAGCAGACTCTATTACATGTTAATATTAATCCCAATCCACATTGTTAAATTTCATATCATTATATTTGACATAACATATATAGTACATTATCACAAGATTCCTGAGCTTAGAATCAAATACACCTCTACTCTTGAAAACAAAACCAAACAAAACGTGCTCTAATCTTTTCCATCATCTTCTGTATACCAGCAACTGTGCTAAACTTTGGTTATGTATGATTCAGCAAACACGCAAAAGGGATCTTTTGGGTGATAGAACTATTCTAAAATTGGGCTGTTGTGATGGCTGCACAACTATAAATGTATTCAAAAATCAACGGATTGTATACTTATAACTGGTAAATTGTACAGCATTGGAAATCATACCTCAATAAAGCTGTTTTTTTTCTTTTTTTTAAGTACACAGCTAGAGCCCAGCAGATTTAAAGTGCCATCTAGAAGCTGCATATACATTTCAGGTAATTCAAATATAATTCTTCAATCCATCATACGGCTCAACATTGCAATGAAAATTTTTCCATGAGGGTCTTGTTACCTGCAATGGGTCCTCATTCAACAGTGGATTATGTCATCACTAGTTGGAGGTATAAGTTACAAAAAAACAAAGGGAACACAGAGTAGCTGAAAGTGGACAGTTTATTAGTGGCACCCAGCTCAGGCGATAATAGCCCTTATAATAATGTACATCTTGTTGCAAACTCACCCAATCTGGGCACCCTATAATTGGACATCTGCTGGTATTTTGTCATGCTAGACTGAATACTGGAATGTAAGAAACCTCCTGCTCTACACTAATAAAACCAAATAAAAGACAATAGATTGAGTCAAAATTAACATTTAACAATTTCCATGCGAAACTGAAAGCTAAACTGCTCATTTCTCTTTCCCTATTGCAAGAAAAAAAAAAGAAATCCAGCAGCTCAAAAATTATAGTCAATTTGGAAAAACATATTGGTGATTAATAAATTTCAAGTTAAGAGCATAGGATCGTTTGTGCATTGCTTCTATCAGACTATTTTCAATCTAAAATTTGTGAGATTATTCACTATGGATATTATGGTGCTGCCACCTTTTGCTTTTTTTGAACATCATCTCCATACCAAAACAGTAAAAATAAGTCAGCTCTACTTTTTCCACTTCAGCAAAATGGGTCTGAAGAACTATGACTTATGCTTTCTTTACACTCAGGAAAACACAGGAAAGTAAAACACAGATCACACCTTCATGCAATTGAACCACTATACAGTTTTGTGCTTTCGGTGGCCTATCTAGTAAATACTATTTCCAGAGCTCTCTTTACCCCATATTAACCAAAAGAAAAAAAAAAAAGAAGAGAAAATGAAACAGTGGGAACAGTAATAATATCACATAAATAACTCACATTGAACACTGGAACAGATTTCAAGATGTGTGCATGTACACAAATATAAATATAGACAAAAATTTGCACGGACACTGAGTTCCCTCAAGTTCTCATCTTAGATGTAAACTAGGTGGATAGTTCAAAAGTCAAAGACCATGTGGAATGTTAAAATCATTTAGGAATGTTCATTTAATGCAGCCACAGAATCGAGAGACATATTATAGTCCATTCTAGTTATAAAATGACTCATCCAGGCATTTAGATAAATCTATGAATGCATTTGTTCTAGTTCCAGACTGAAGTTACATCACAATTGTGAATGCTTATGACGTAGTTATACTTTATGAGTTGAGTGACACATTTAAAACTCAAACATGTATAAAACATTCACTGAATTTGACTTTCTAGAGAGATGGTTCTCTATTGGTCAGTATTGGATACCACCACCCATTTCACATAACCCAGAATACTGTCCAATCAATGTGGTGTCCCAGCACATATCTGGCAGTTTTTCACACGGCCTTATTCATTCATAAATGCTTTTAAGACTCCTAAAATAAAAGCCCATAAAGATATGAATACATTTTTAAAGATATCTATAAAATAATACTATCCAGGTATCAAAACTGAATTGCATTTTACTATGATACCTATTCTTTTCTTATTTCTGATATTTTCAATAGGTAAAGTAGTACAAGTCAACTGACACTGAAGTTCATCTTTATAAAGTATAGAGAAGAGCTTTTTTTCTTTAGTCCAAGATATTGTTAAACTCATAGAGCATATGAGAAGTAAAGCATTAATATTTAACTCCTCCCAAAATTAAAACTTTTACAGAATGTTCATAAAGCTCTAAAATAGGTGATTTTAACCTACCAGCATGAAGCTTGGCTTTCTCTAATTTCTAAGAAGCCAAAATATTCATACTGAGGCACTATCCAATTTCTTAAGAGTTTGTGTCAAAGAACTATATCTACTTCTTGGTGGATTTCTGTCATACTCTCCATTCCTAGACATATCACCATACCAAACAATGTGCAAATAACTGTTTAGGAAAACTGAAATGCCCACACTAGATAGCTATTTACTTTAGGAATAAAATAAACCAAAAACATCTCAATTTTCTACAGGCTATGCAGAAGACAGGAAAGGATGATTTTTACAGGCCATGCAGCTAAGAGAGAGAGTTGATTCAGGGAATATAATGCTATAAGTTTAAACATATTATGCCTTTTGTAAGGCTTTTTGTAAATCACCATAGAAGTTGATTAAAGTGCTTGCCATGGCTGTATCTACTGCAGACTGGGGAATCATTCCACGCAGATCCGTCTGAATATAGCCTGTCAAAAGACTCCGGTTTGGACTGTCTTTAAGAGGAACACAAAACCAACCACAGGGATGGTTATATCCACGAACAAATTCTGATCTCTTTTCACTCCAGTCAAGACTTATCCCTACAAGGCAATTTAAAATGACACTATTAATAGCAATGACTGACATTAATCTAAAACTCTCACTAAAAAATATTATCAGATTTCTTATTTACATATTTTTCTTCTTATCCATGTAGATGAAAATTAAGCCCCAAGAGTGACCGTGGAAGAATGAAAAAGATAATTACTAAGTGGAATTCTGACAGAGGCTGGTAGATATGTAATGGGGAAAGTTCTAATCCCTTCAGAATAAATGGCATCATGTCATCCTGGTAACTCCTTGGAAACTACAAATCTTCTCTGTAGCAGCCAGGCCTCAAGGTACTAATAATCAAACCTATGTACCACCACTGCTCCCCACAGGCACTACCATATCAAACTTTGGTTCTGGCTGGTTCAGATTAAACAGGTAGATGTGTACCTACAACTGCCAACTCAAATATATCGTACATACAAAAATATTAATTTACCTATAGATATATTTTAGAAAGCAGGAGCCTTCTAATAGTATCTTTAATTTTGAAAAGAAAAATATTACACAGATCAAGGAAGGAAAAGTACTCTAACACATACCAAGCCTATTTTTTCTAAGTATATGACTAAGAAGCTGTTTCTTGAGAGTGACTTAGAAGGAAACCCAACGACTAGATCCCTTTCTTAGAGGCAGTCATGCATTCCATATTTGTTAGCTGTGACCTGAAGGATACTGTGTAACGGGGAACAAAAACTCATCAGAAAGATTGCAAAAACCTTCTCGATATTGTTATTTTAATCCCTAGGGTTTAGCATTTGCAAACAGAGCTTACTGATTATAAAATAACTATGGGGACTTCCCTGGTGGCGCAGTCGTTAAGAATCTGCCTGCCAATTCAGGGGACACAGGTTCGATCCCTGGTCCGGGAGGATCCCACATGCCGCGGAGCAACTGAGCCCATGTGCCACAACTACAGAGCCTGCGCTCTTAGAGCCCACAAGCCACAACTACTGAGCCCACATGCCACAACTACTGAAGCCCAGGTGCCTAGAGCCCGAGCTCCGTAATAAGAGAAGTCACCGCAATGAGAAGCCCACGCACTGCAACAAAGAGCAGCCCCCGCTCGCCACAACTAGAGAAAGCCCGTGCATGCGCAGCAACAAAGACCCAATGCAGCCAAAAATAAATTAATTAAATAAAATAATTTTTTTAAAGATAAGTATGAA
Organism: Grampus griseus; assembly: GCF_964374135.1. Taxonomy (NCBI): domain Eukaryota; kingdom Metazoa; phylum Chordata; class Mammalia; order Artiodactyla; family Delphinidae; genus Grampus; species Grampus griseus. The sequence continues at coordinate 90,600,856 of NC_139019.1, forward strand.
AGTTGAAAATGTATCTTGTGTAGAAAGAAACATCCAGCCTAGAAAACTCAAAATTTAAAACAAACCGAGAGAAAGTAAAAGGTTTTGAGACAATTACCACAGGATAAAAGCCCTTCTTTATAGTCCACAGTATAGGAGAAGTCAACAAACTCTCTTGGGGAAATTATATTCCAAAGCTGACCAGCAGTAGTATAACGCATCACACAGCAATTCTGAAAGAGAACAGGTAACAGCTGTTAGTACTATAGGAAATACATACATAGACTCATATATCATAAGTTAATCTGTAGTAAAACATTAACACTCACTTAAAATGTGTTATAATAAATATTAATAACATTTCTTACAGTGATTCTGACAGGTTTAGATCTCTATTCTATATCTCACGGAGACTGTATGGACTTGAAGAGGATATACAATCAAAACACAGAGGTAAGTTACCCAGTATCCAAATCTCTGTTTCAGTAGAGTCACCTCTTATCCTATATGATAAAAGTGGAAGCAGGTAGTATAGACTGTACGTGTATAAGATAAAATCCACAAGTACTTTGACTAAAACACCAAATGTGTCAATAAAGGAATCCAAACATGGCAAGGAATGAGTTAATAGAAACAGACAAAGAAAGAAAGCCACTTAGGTTACATAATTCTCTAACGCCTAAGGTGGCATTTTTATCTTTGATTTTGGCTAAATGTTAATGGAAAACCTACATACTATTACCTAGAAACCTGAATATGATGGTGGTATTTTCAGAATTTTAGATTTCAGAACCTCAGCTAAAGTTTTACAATTAAAGACACTGATGATTTTCTTAAGCAGCAAGGGTAAAGCTATTGCAGAAAACAAACTCAGTTCTGACTAACACTCATTAGTTAATATGAGGAAACTCAAGCTTTTCGAAAGGCAGCAAGGATTCCCCTGTGAGATCTTTGCCATGACTACTTATTCTCAAAGCAATGAATATAATGAATGCAAGTATACACACGTGCACATGCGCACACATACACACACACACACTCACACACACACACACACACACACACACACACACACAATCTGAAGCAACATTTCTATACAAATACCTCTTCAAAGTACTCCAAAATATCCAATGAGGTCATTAAGCTGTCCCAATCCAAGCGACAGGGACCTGGGCGTATATGGTCTATTACACTATTGACGACATCATCTATAACACCTTGGGCTTTGAAGCTGGAGAAAACATATGAAAGTCAAATGCTATTAGAATGAAAAATTTCAGCATGCTCTCACAGTTCAGAGCTCACATCAAAAAAAATAAAATTTAATGAAGATTTTTTAAAAAGAGTAAACCCCGACTTTTCCGATAAATTAGGTTCTGTCAATTATTTCATCAGAATGTACTCTAAAACGTCCTCAAATCTAATAAGAGATTTGAAGGCTATCTTATGCATTATCATAAACATAGTAAAATACCTTCATGTTATGGTGTAGCCAAGAGCAGTCCGTAGAACACTGTAATGCTTCCATTTATTTCGTATGCTCTTCTTTTCTCAGCTATGTTCTAACATGTTATTAGTATATGCATATTCTTACCCTAACTTTTGAAACCTTTTTATTAGGAATAGAAATATAGGTCACTCTAGAATAGAATGCCCAGGATTGACTCATGAATAATATCAGAACTTGACATATTTCAAAGGTGGCATTACATACCAGTAGGAAAAAGATATACTAGTTCAAAAATGGTGTTTGGATTCAACAGTTATCCTAACAGAGAGAATAAAAACTGAATTCTTACTTCACATCATTCAAAATACCTCCAGATAGACTAAATACCACTATGTAAAAGGTAAAACTTTTAAATTTTGAGAAAAATATACAAGTGACCATCTTTGTGACCTCAGGATACAGGGGGATTACTTGAATACATAAAACACACAAAAACACAAATTACACAAGATGGTTAAAATTTAAAACTTACATACCACAAATGACAAAATAAGTAATTTCTTTAAAAACAAGCCACAGAGTGGAAGAAGATAAGTGCAACACATATATACAGATATATACTTACTATAGAGCATATATGATTAATTCCTATGAAACAATGAGAAGAGGACAATCCAAACAAAAGATGGACAAAGGACAAGATTGACCTGAAATGTCAATAAACTTAGAGAAGATGCTCAATTTCACTCATAATCAAGTAATTACTAGCAATACACCATCTCATACCCCTGAAAAACTGACAGAGATTAAAAACTTAATAACAAGTGTTGAATGGAAGGGAATGAGAACTCTCAAAGTGCTACCACCACTTTAGAGAGCAATTTGGCAACATGCAGTAAAGTGGGATGATGTATGTCCCTAAGACACAGGCACACCCCAAGAAAATGTTACATGTGTGTAGAAGGAGGCATGTACCAAAAAGCTTACTGTAGAGAAGAATTCACAACAACCTGAAAATTCATCAGTAGGCAAACTTGCAAACACAGATAAACACATTGTCGTATATGAATACAGAAGTGAAAGACTAGATCAACATGTAACAACACGGGTAACTCTTGAAAACACAGTATTGAACAGAAAAAATTAAAGCGTATTACTAAAACACACACACCCACACACACAAAGTGTGAAACAGGAATAATACACACAACTTCAAGAGAGTAGTTATCTCTGGGGAGGAAAGAAAAGAGAGGTAGATCGACTTTAACTCCATCATTGTTTTCAGGGATCTTTTTTCTCTTTTTAAGCATCTGAAGCCTTTTTATCATTTTGTAAATCTCTCAAGCTCAAGCTTCTATTATGTTCCATCCTAAGTCTGCTCTTCTGCCTGTGTTCTCTAACTTGGGGTGAGGGTGGGGGTAGGAGGTGGGTAATACAAATTACTTCAGGCACAAATTAGAAATCTGGGATTCAATTTCGACTCTTCTTTTTCTCTTAACCCCATTCCAATAGTCAGAACTAATAAGTCACCATGTTTCATCGAGATGATTTTCCAAACGTAAACTGCTTAGAACAATATCTGGTTTTCAATAAATGTTAGTTATCATCGCCATCATCATCATCACCACCACCATCACTATTATAAATCTCTTTCAAGTTCATTTGTCCTTTTCAACTCCCATGCTATGTCCTTAGTTTGGGAACTCTGTGTCCAACTCAACACTGCATCAGTTTCTAGCTCTTCTGATCATATAACTCTTTAAGAATCTGAGAAAAGCCACAGATCTCTTCCCAGGAACATACACATTGTCACAAAACTTTGTATACAATCTTAGGGACACTTCAAGAAGCTAGCCATGGACCCCCAGGATACAAGCTCTTCTCTAAACTTTCCATGCTCATTTCTCTTTCACAATTGTTATTAGAATAAATGCAAAATCCTCTGAGGACCTGGGATGTATGGGTAGGGTTGAGCAGTAGGTAACGCAAAACTGAGTGCCTTAGTTTAGAATTCAAAAATCCTTCAGAGGGCTTCCCTGGTGGCGCAGTGGTTGAGAGTCCTCCTGCCGATGCAGGGGATACGGGTTCGTGCCCCGGTCCGGGAAGATCCCACATGCCGCGGAGCAGCTGGGCCCGTGAGCCATGGCCGCTGAGCCTGCGAGTCCAGAGCCTGTGCTCCGCAATGGGAGAGGCCACAACAGTGAGAGGCCCGCGTACCGCAAAAAAAAAAAAAAAAAAAAATCCTTCAGACATCCTCTCCCCACCCCCATACTTAATGCTCCAGCTATACAAACACAATTTCAACTTCCCTAAATAAACTCCTTAAAGTGTTTCCCATCTGTGTGAACGTAGTAAATGAAATGCTCTCTGCCTGGAATATGAATTTATCCTTCATTCCCTAAGAAATATCTATTCGTTCTTTAAGACTCCACTCCAATATTAGCTCCCCTATGAAGTTTTTCCATATCACCAAGCATAGTGCTCCCTTGGCACTTTTTACACTTTTTCGCCCCAGCAGGGATTACTGATCTAAAGGATTAACTTCTACACTTGCTTACAATGTTTAATCCAACTCCAGTTTCCCTGTCCTCATAAATACTGTACAACTTATCTTCCTGGAAACGCTATCTTTGGTAATACACTTCAAAATACACTGTATATAGTAAGTTCAGTCAACAGTTTCATTTTAAAAAGTGCTGAGTCCCAAGGATGTGACTATTCCACTCCAATTTCACGTGGCAACTATCTCCTCTGGCTTTAAAAAACAATATTTTTTTTACTGGTTAAAGGCATAATTCGTGTTCAACTATATGCAAAAATCAAAAAACAGAAGTAAAAATCACACATAAAACTGACATCTAGAGGTATATATTTTGTGTTAAATAAAACATTTTAATATATAAAAAATATATATTTAAAGTCAACCCATGATTGTGCTACATACAGTTTAGTATTCTGCTTTATTCACTTTTCATTGTATCTTGAGCATTTTATTATGTTTTTAAAGACTGTAAAATAGCACATTTTATAATTTAATCATTCCCCAACAATTGATTATTCAGGTTGTTTGTTAATATTTTAAGTAATACTGTGATGGAAGAGAAGTTTAAATAACTATTAATTTTCCCATGATTTTTTCAGGATAAATTTCTTAGAATAAAATATGCTACAGGTGCTTCCCTAGTGGCGCAGTGGTTGAGAGTCCACCTGCCGGTGCAGGGGACACGGGTTCGTGCCCCGGTCCGGGAGAATCCCACATGCCACGGAGGGGCTGGGCCCGTAGGCCGCGGCTGCTGGGCCTGCGCATCTGGAGCCTGTGCTCCGCAGCGGGAGAGGCCATGACGGTGAGAGGCCCGTGCAAAAAAATAAAATAAAAAAAAATAAAATATGCTACAGCACTGAATAAATGCAGAAAGAATATCAGAAGGGTCTTATACACCATAGTAAGAAATTAAGATTTTATCAGCTATCTGATATCATTAATGATATCATATTATTTATGATCCCCTCACCACCAACTCTGTCCACCAGGGATATGGACATTTTAAAGGCTTTGAATTCATAACAGGATTTGCTTCTCAGAAAGTTTAACATCTTAAAGCAAAAGCCAAATTTTGCTGGCAATGATCATTCAGTGATCATGTGTGTAGGTGTGTATATATCTGAAGTTTAGCAATGTCCTAAGAGCTACGTAACACTACAGGAATTTACTTACAGATATCCATTAAATTCTTCTGAAGGTTTCCTCCAAATTGTTACATCTTTCTAGAAAAATAAAAACAGTGTATACTGATAATTACATAGGTGGAAACCTGGATATAAAACTGACAATTTCATAAATTCTACAGCATTAGCTTTTGCATGAAAATAAAACATAAGTAAATATTCAAAGAAATACACAAAAGTAATTTATACCATAAAATAATCCATATCTGAATTTCTTCTGTATCTGAAAGTAGTACACATCTTATTTAAATTACAAACCCCTACAAAAGGTTTTTCAATAGCTTAATGACACCCAAACACTGTTAAGATTTGGTGATGGCACTATCTCATTGGCCATTGTGATTTGCCGCATTCCAATCTCATCTGTTTACCATTACTGACACATTTAGACTGAGATAATAGAAATGTTAAATACTTCATTCTGAACTTGCTCACATCTTTTTAAAATTAAACAATTCAAATCTATTATGACAGTGCTACCTTGAATTAGTCCCTACATTTTTTTCTAGATCATTTCCCAAGAAATTCTGAATAGCAGAATAGCCAGAGGACTTAACTGGAAGAGTCCTGGGTTCAAGGATTGGCTCTGTCAACACTCAGGTATGTCATATTGGTAAAAAAATACTAACTGGCCATTCTCACAGGCTTGTTAAAATATCTGAAACAATTTCAAATTATCAATTACTATACTTCCTTAAACTGACAATGACACATTTTATTTACTGACTTGAGAGGCTGCTCTTTACAATCTTGTTGCCATGAGTCTATTCTTGTGTCCAATATCTGAAGAACTAATGAAAGCAGTGCAGGATTATTATGTTTCTTCCTTTGTGAGACAGTAAACCATCAACTATATTAGCACATTTATCTATCCTGCACATTCATCTAAAGTATGGTCCATATTTTTCCGTACCATTTTGAAAGTCATCCACCAGCTCATTAGACAGAAGATACACCCTCAAACATAAGTCATTTAATTAATTTACCATTTTCTTAGCAACTCGCCACTTGTCATCTTCAAGGCTGTGGTATTGGATGAGAGTGTTTTTAAGTCTAGTCGCCAAAACAGCTGCATCAGGCAGGTCTTCCATTTGTTTTCCCTGTTACAGAGACTAAGATTATCATCAGCAAATACCAGAGTTAGATGCAGTTGGGTCTCAAATATGGCTTCATAAAAGAATCACCTGGGGAGTTGTAAAAGATACCTATACCTGGACCCCATCCCAAATCAACTAATCAGGATCCCTGAGGGTAAGACCTGGCCATAGATTTTTTTTCTAAAAGCTTCCAAGGTGTGAAACACATAGGGATAAGAATCACATATGTTGAGTTATTAAAATCACTCATATAAAAAATAAAATACAATCCTATTTCCCTTTCTAATAGAATCTAACCCAAAGGAATAAATTATAAAATTCCAGATAACTTAAAAGAAAAAAAAAATACTGCTTTTTCAAAAATACAAAAATAACACACAAGGCATAAACTCTTTAAAAATTCCTTAGAGATTCAGCCATTGAAAATTTTCATTTTACCAGCCAACAGATATAGGACTCATTCTAGCAAATAAATGACAACCACAATTGGAAACCTCCTCTTACATCCTTTAAGGATAGGGCTAGAGACCTCTGAAGAATTTCTAAAGTTTGAAGAACTCTATTGTCTTCAATGTTTTATTTCATTTGATGAAGTGTCATAGGATTCAGTGAGCTATCTGTGTAACATAGGAGGTGATATGAAGACCTTAGAACCACCAGTACAGCATAAGTAAGTGGTTTATAATTTTAAGGCAATAATTTTAACTATACAGAGAGGAAAGTACTATATCATTAATAATTCCAAAGGTATGTTATTGTTCAACAATACTTTAAAAGGGAAATGATTACTAATCTTTAAAGATAATAAACTTAATATAATGAGGGATTCTATAACGTGATCATTTTAAAACATTGCTGCAAATCCTGTGACACACTTCCCATCAAGAGGGATTGACATATATACACTACTATGTATAAAATAGATAACTAATGAACACCGACTGTATAGCACAGGGAACTCTACTCAGTGCTCTGTGGTGACCTAAATGGGAAGGAAATCCAAGGAAGAGGGGATATATGTATACATATAGCTGATTCACTTTGCTGTACAGCAGAAACTAACACAACATTATAAAGCAACTATACTCCAATAAAAATAAAGTGAAAAAAATGAATAAAAAGCAACAAAGCATTTACAATGAAAAAAAAAAAAAAGAGGTGCAGTCTGTGACGCTGCATGACCTCTGCAGCTAGGTTAGAAAATTCCATGCAGCCTCTGTACGTCACTCTTAGAATAATCGCTCTGGGAGCCTTTGATCAACATGTAAGCATACAAGAAATCTGGTTATCCTGAAGCTGATATGTGGAAAGGCCCAGGTGGAAAGAAGAGGAAGGGAGGAAAAAAAGGAGAGGGGAAGACAGAGACAGACAGACACACACACACACACACACAGATCCAAAATCCCACATCCAGAAGCCTATATTTAGGGCTTCACGCCTAATGGGCATCTCTTGCTGCCCCAGTCCTCCTTCAATTTGCCTCTGTCTTCCTCATCTTAATAATTTTACTATTAAAATGATAATTGAGCCAGTTGCTCAATGTCAAAAACCTTGGAATCACCCTTAATAGGTATTAGGAGATTCATCACATACCATTGCCTACAATGCTCTTCTCCTACTGGTTTTCTTTCTGTCCCTTAAATACATCAAGCTTGTCACTGACTTCGGGCCTTTGCATTTACTATTATTTCTCTACCTGGATTAGTAGATCCCAAATCTGAGCATGACTAATAACCTGTAATAATAATTTCAGATTAAACCTCCTGTCCTTAATACAACCTTCCCCAAATCACTATTATACCCTTCTTTTATTTTCTTCATAGTGCATCACTATGTGAAATTAACTTGTTTATTTATTGATGTACTATATTCTACTCTTTGACTACCATGTCCCCAACTAATAGAGTGGCTGTCCCATGTCTGCCTTTTTCACTACTATATCCCCACCAACTAGAACACTACCTGGAACACAGTAGGACCTTAATATTTGTTGAAGTGTGTTTGCTTCAAAACATGATTTATTTGGTGTTAACTTCTCTCCTTTTGGTGCCATGGTACTCTCCAGTAAAAGGCTAAAGAAGAAAAGGCTTTGGAAGAAAGCTGTCCATTTACAGGATCATGAAGTTACTACTAAAAAGGAGATCAAGAAAAGATCTAAATGAAATATCAAGGCTCAAACCTCTATGGGAATAAGGATGCAATTCTCACTACAAATGCATACATCAGAATCATGTTGTTATAATTTGTAATAGCTGTTAATGTTGACAAAGAATCTCTCCTTGGTTGGGCTCCTCTGAGTCCTCTTTTTTTTTTTTTTTTTTTTTTGGCTGCATCAGGTCTTAGTTGTGGCATGCAGAATCTTCAGTAGTGGTGCGGGCTCTTCATTGTGGCATGCGGGCTTCTCTCTACTTGGGGTGCGCAGGCTCCAGAGCACACAGGCTCAGTAGTTGCGGCACGCAGTCTCTCTAGTTGTGAGGCACGGGCTCTAGAGCACATGGGCTTAGTTGCCTCATGGCATGTGGGATCTTAGTTCCCCGACCAGAGATCAAACCCGCATCCCTTGCATTGGAAGGCAGATTCTTAACCACTGGACCACCAGGGAAGTCTCCTCTGAGTCCTCTTTGTGACGAGGCCTAGCTCTTGGGCTTGTCCTTGGACCCCTTAGTCTAGTTTTAGCAAGAATCCTGCTGAGTCAGTTTAGTGAAAATCCCCTACCCTCAAATTTCCTTATCCCACCCTCAATCTTATCCCCCTGGCCTGCCTTCAGCAAGAATCCTGTCAAGTTGGTTTAAGGCGAATCCCCCTTCCTCTAATGTTTCCTCCTAGTAATTTTCATTCACTGACACCCACCCTGCTTCTTGGCTATACACCCCTACGTGCCCTTGTTGTATTCAGAATGAAACCTAGTTCTATACCAAGGTTTCTTTTCCACTATTGCAATAGTTATTGAATAAGATTTGCCTTTACCACTTTCATGTGTGTCTGCCTCTGGTTTTCTGTGACACCGTTTTTGGATATTAGATTTCATGGTCCACAGCCAGATAGTCCGATTCAGTGGGTCTGCTCTAGAATAGGCCCCAGATCTAGGTCCTATAAAAAGCCTCACTGATCATTCTTTTAACCAGTCGGGAGTGACAGCCACTAATCTAAAATCTAAAGTGACAAAGTCAGTGCTATAGTCAATATTTAACCAGCACAAAGTAGAACATAAAAGCCATGAAACATGATAAACACTAAAATGATATAAGGGGATTCAAGATGGCGGAAGAGTAAGACGCGGAGATCACCTTCCTCCCCACAGATACACCAGAAATACATCTACCCGTGGAACAACTCCTACAGAACACCTACTGAACGCTGGCAGAAGACCTCAGACTTCCCTAAAGGCAAGAAACTCCCCACGTACCTGGGTAGGGCAAAAGAAAAAAGAATAAACAGAAACAAAAGGATAGGGACGGGACCTGCACCAGTGGGAGGGAGCTGTGGAAGAAAGGTTTCCACACACTAGGAAGCCCCTTCGCAGGCGGAGACTGCGGGTGGCAGAGGCGGAAAGCTTCGGAGCCGCGGAGGAGAGCACAGCAACAGGGGTGTGGGGGGCAAAGCGGAGAGATTCCCACACAGAGGATCGGTGCCGACCGGCACTCACCAGCCCGAGAGGCTTGTCTGCTCAGAATGGCCATCATCAAAAAATCTAGAAACAATGAATGCTGGAGAGGGTGTGGAGAAAAGGGAACCCTCTTGCACTGTTGGTGGGAATGTAAATTGATACAGCCACTATGGAGAACAGTATGGAAGTTCCTTAAAAAACTACAAATAGAACTACCATATGACCCAGCGATCCCACTACTGGGCATATACCCTGAGAAAACCATAATTCAAAAAGAGTCATGTACCAAGATGTTCATTGCAGCTCTATTTACAATAGCCAGGACATGGAAACAAACTAAGTGTCCATCGACAGATGAATGGATAAAGAAGATGTGGCACACATATACAATGGAATATCACTCCGCCATAAAAAGAAACGAAACTGAGTTATTTGTAGTGAGGTGGATGGACTTAGAGTCTGTCATACAGAGTGAAGTAAGTCAGAAAGAGAAAAACAAATACCGTATGCTAACACATATATATGGAATGTAAAAAAAAAAAATATGGTCATGAAGAACCTAGGGCCAAGACAGGAATAAAGACGCAGACCTACTAGAGAATGGACTTGAGGACATGGTGAGGGGGAAGGGTAAGCTGGGACAAAGTGAGAGATGGCATGGACATATATACACTACCAAACGTAAAATAGATAGCTAGTGCGAAGCAGCCGCATAGCACAGGAAGATGAGCTCAGTGCTTTGTGACCACCTAGAGGGGTGGGATAGGGAGGGCGGGAGGGAGGGAGACGCAAGAGGGAAGAGATATGGGGATATATGTGTATGTATAGCTGATTCACTTTGTTATAAAGCAGAAACTAACACACAATTGTAAAGCAATTATACTCCAATAAAGATGTTAAAAAAAAGAGTAAATACTGCAAACAAATTATGCTGAAAAAAATAAAGAAAAAAGATATGATATGGAAAAACTGAAATAAAATGATACAGAAGTTCAGGGAGGAAAATAAAAAACTTTTCCTGTATTTTCTTATGCTCTGTCCCTGAGACCTGCAATTAAATTGACAAAAGATAGATTAACAGAAAAAAAGGCAAAGTTTACTTGATGTCAATATTTAATTTTTTTATGCAAAGAGGCTTTCATAGAAAATAACTGGAGACTCAGATAAGTTTATATACCCTGAGCTTATACACCATCTTAAAGGGTGATAAACTCTGGAGAAATGACAAGACAAGGGAAAAGGGGTATGAGCTTCTAGGGGTGGTAAATTATGGCAAGATAAATATATGGGAAGAGACTAATAAAAGGTAAACGCAAAAAAAAAAAAAAAGGTAAAGGTTATTTTAGTGAAGTTTGTTTGTGTAGACCATCTCAGTTCAACTTTCTATCTCCAGTGATAGCCGTTATTCTCCTGGTATAGGAGAGAGGAGAGGGAAGACCTTCACCAAAGGATATTTATATCCCATTTTTAGGCAGATAGTGGAAGGATAAATGGTTCTTTCCGTGTCTGCTGCTTCCTAATTGCCTTCAGCTCAAAGTAACCTTTATTCTGAAATGGCATGTTTTGGGGTGGTATATCCCTTCAGAAACATGGGAAAGTATATATAGAAAATTCAGTAATATAGAATTTTGGATCTATGAAAGTGATGTGAAATATCTAATAATTATAGATCCTACCCATAAGAAGTAGATTAGCTCATTTAGAAAGTCTGCCAGTCAGGAATAGATCCCATTTCCACTCAAGAGACTGCCAACTTGATAGCCAGTACAATGACCTTATTTAAGGGTATGTTATAAACAAACACAAGTTCTTAGAGAGGACTTGAAAAAGAAATTTTATTTATCCATCACTAAGGATCATTATGATTAAACAACATTCTTTAAATCCAAAGGTCACATGCCAGGTTCCTGTGGCTAGCAGATAAGAGTATTTTCAAAACTCTTTGATAGAAATCAAAGATGAAGTGGAAAGCTACTGTTAGCATAGACAACATTACCTTTAGGTAAATCTAGCATACAAAAAGTAAGCAATAAAAACTACCTATAAAGATGAGAATCTGAAACTTTAAGGTGTTTACCTTAGTTATCATTAACTCCTACTGGTTAGTATAAAATCCAAACTCCCTAATATGTCTTATGGGCCCTTTTATATTTTGGCCAAGCTCATTGCCTAATTTCTACTCTTCTTTCCTGGACCCCTCTTAAGACTATGTTAGCTCTCCCGCCAATGTTAAAAACTCCTATTAATGAGCCTCTCTAGTGGTGGTGGAGTAGGAGGTAGGAAAGGAAGAAAATAAAGTAAGTATAAACTTGGAAATCTCTTTTAGCCCAATGAAGTATTTAACCAGGCAGTTAATCTTGATGAAAAAAATCCATGCAAGGGTTAAGTCCAAAGGGAATAACAGTTACTTTCTAAACTGATCATCTGTGTTTAGACAGGCAAGACAGAGAATCTCTCAAAAACCAAGGTGGGGTGGGGATAGGGGAACAATATTGGGATTATCAAGGTCTTGGTGCTCTCTTAATATAATAGGGCACTCACATTAATTGAAAAGAAAGCATGCAATATGCCCTATTGTAATCTCTATCTGTGGAGAATGTCAGGAAATGTTTTAAATACCATTCTGAACTCCCTCTTTCTTTTATTCTCCTTGCTGACCTTATAGCACGAAACTCTCCAACACTTCCATGTCAGAGAAAACAGGTACCACTTAACTGTATCAGAATCTAACAGCTCCATAAATGGGTTATATACTCTTGACAGTTCTATAGCCAGGTGCTAAGTAATGTCCACCTTTTTTCTTTCTTACTCTAGCCTTTTTGGTCACGTTTTCTATGTTTATGTTTTTGAAGTGACTACTAGTGTAGGCAGTTGCTGCCACCATTGAGTGGGCAGCCTTCACAGGTTAAAAAATTTTCTTGGGCTTCCCTGGTGGCGCAGTGGTTGAGAGTCTGCCTGCCGATGCAGCGGACACGGGTTCGCGCCCCGGTCTGGAGAGATCCCACATACCGTGAAGTGGCTAGGCCGGTGAGCCGTGGCCGCTGAGCCTGCGCGTCCAGAGCCTGTGCTCCGCAACGGGAGAGGCCACAACAGTGAGAGGCCCTCGTACCACCAAAAAAAAAAAAAAAAAAACTTTCTTGAGGCCATCTATCAGCACCACAGTCTTTGACGGATACAATTTTAATTTTTGTCAAATGTCAGTGAAATGGCCATAGGTTTTAATTAACTATGGAATATAATAAACATTTTAACCTCTAATAAAAAGTGAATGCCATAAAAATCCGTTTGTACTTATGTAGTATGATTAAGTCAGAATTTACGTATTAAAGAAACTCATATCAGAATCGTTTCACCTTCCATTACCTGATTGATATGTTTCATGTATGTGAATAGCTTCAATTTAACATGCCATAGATCTTCCCCAAGATGTGCAAACCAAGGCCTTGTAAATTAAATATTTTCTACCTAACATAAAAATTCCAGCATAGGCTTAATTGCCAATCAATTTTGAATTAGTAATTTAGCTTTTCCAATTAGTCAAATACGGTAGTTTCTCATTTTTGAGACTGGCTGTGGCAGAAATGCAACAGGGTAAGTCTTCATCTGCAATGTGACTGATGATACTCCGATTCAGTGCTCACTTTGGCTTATTTTAGGACAAGCTTTACAACACCAATAAGACTTTTACAACACTTAAGACAATATTAATTTCTAATAATGTCACAGCTTTAAGTTTGAGTCCAAGTTAATGTTCAAGCTCCTAATGCTCTAATCCTTTATTTAAAAACATAATAATAGCTAACATTTATTGATCATTTACTATGTGATCAGTCTTTCTGGCCACTTCAAATTGTATTATTTCATTTAATCCTCATAAATAACCTTAAGAGCCCATCCTATTATTGTCTCTATTTTACAGAAAGGGAAAGTATCAACACGGAGGTTAAGTCACTTGTCCAAGATCACACAGCCCATAAGTGATGGAGCCAGAATTCCAACCCAGGACCTCTGCCTCCAGAGACTGAAGGTCTATTCTGTAAAACACTGGAAGCTGATCAAAGGCTGCAAGAGACTCTAAAAATCTGACATCATGTTGAATTTGCCATATTTTGTCTTGGCTGCTGAACCTAAAAAATCTCAGGTAATCTTTCTTAATTGTAAATTAGGGATAACAGCAACATTAAGTTATTGAGGAATTACAAGAGTTAATATATTTAGTACCGAACTTGGAAGATAGTAAGCACTCGGAAAACACTGCCTCTTAACAACACAGCTCCGTCAAAGCCTGGTGTGAGGGAATGGACCTTCTGTTGTCTGTGCACCTACTAAGAACCAGGAAGCACTGTGCCCATCACAGAACGGTATCTCAATGAATCTTCACCCAGGCCCCCCGAAGCGAGGTTATTACCGCCCTTTCCCCATTTAACAGATGAAGTAACTTGGGCCTAATCAGCGTCCTAACGCTGATGAACTGGGTTGAGGAGGAGAGGGGCAAGCCCTGGGATCCAACCAGCGCGACCCTTACCCTCAGTTTTCTCTTACCTGTGAGGTCCACACACGTCCGGACGCCGGTTCCGCCATCCTGGACCTCCACGGCGGCTTCCCTCTCCCACTGCCCGGAGCAGCTCCGGGAAGACCACCCTGTCGCTCCGCCTCTAGGCGGCCTCACCTCCGTGCTTCTACTCAAGGCTACTTGAGGTGAAGCAAGGAGTGCGACCGAGATCAGGCGTGCGAGGTAGACAGGAAACTCACTCTTTCTGCAATACTAGCTCTACAGCTCTCTCGGCTTCCCCGCCCGCCGAGGCCACCGGCGGCCGCAGCCAATGGTCGCCAAGCCACTGCCAGTTGCAGCCAATTGGAAGGCATCAAGCCTTCCGGGGAAGGCGGGCCGAACCCCGCAACCACGCCCCCGGCTCGAACCCTGGCCTCCGGGGATGGGTAGCGGCAAAAGTTGGCAGAAGCAACGTGTGTTTGCACGGATTGGCTGGCGCGGCAGCGTGCGGAGCGCTGATTGGTCGCCGAGAGATGGACTGATTCCGCGTCGGGTGAGAGTTGACGGTCTCCGGGCCAGCTGCGTGTGTGAAGTCGCCTGTGGGGTTGGCTCTGGAAGGGTGCCGTGTGGCCGATTAATTCTGAAAGAATTTCGCGTGGCAGTAAGTCCCGCTGGGAGAATATGAACGCGAAGAGGGAGTGAATGACGACGGTGAGGGATAAGGCTGGCTTAAATTCGCTCTGAAGATTAGTATCGCGCGGCTGCATTGCCCCTCCCAAGGCCAGAAGTCAAATAAGAAATGAGAAAAAAAAAATGCACCCGTGCGAGGATGACCGGCTCTTCGGCTTCCTGCGGCCTCCCGTGACTCAAAGCTGAGAGTACTATACGAGAAAACATGTAAACAAAGTCACTACACAGTGTGAATTGATCTTTCGCCAAATGTTTACCCTCAGATATGGGAGTTCAGAGGACAACCTTTTAAGTAGGGAAGAGTTGGGGTGCGCAGGTGGCTTTAGCAGCCTCACAAAGTGTTCTGGTTTTCATCTGTTTGAAGGTGAGTAACATTTATACCAGTGTCTGTGAAGTCACCCATCTGATAGGATGCTTGGCAAATCTGAATACTAAAAATCAGGTGTTTGCAAATTACATATGCCAGGATATGTAGTTTGAGAACCAAGAATAGGAAGGAATGCAAGGCTACACCATTAGTCATTTTTGATAGACTTGCACTGAGAATAAGCAATACTTCATAAAAATTTTAATTAGCATCACTAAAAGAATCACCAAACACCACTTGCTAGTTATTATTGGCAGATTTTAAAAATCTTACCTCATTGTTTATATATAAAAGGAATAATAATTTGGTGATTACTTTTCCGTTATCATCTTACTTGTATTCATCTGTAAAACACACCTACCTTGGGGGGCTGTGTGGAGTTAATGAGATATAAAGTATGTAAAACTTTAACCAAAGCACTTTTCCATGACTATCTCAAGGTATTATCCGTACATACATGCAAACAAGAACCACGATAACTGGCCAATAATAACTAGCAAGTGAATGGAGCCCCAGGCATAGATCGTTAAGGCAGATTATGTAATTTCTGAGTGGCTGAACTGGAATTTGGTCCAGGTCTGCTGGATTCTGAAACTGGGGCTCTTTAACCCCCATGAAACTCATAATGTGTTTCGCAGGCTGTCAGGCACATACCTGTGCACAGCAGGTGGGACCAGAAATGAAAGCCCTAATCCCTGCCGGGAAGGTTTACACAGTTAAATGGTGGAGAGGAACAAGTCCACTTAACCGTTTCAGAAAAGTAGAAGATTAGTATCTCTCATTATTAGAATTGAGCTGGGTACATTGCTCAGTAGCTTTGCATATTCTCTTACAGAACCTGGTAGAATATGTTTAAAAGAAAATCAACGTGACTTTTTTTTGAAAGGGTTTTCTGCGTAAAGTCATAC
This sequence comes from Grampus griseus, assembly GCF_964374135.1. Taxonomy (NCBI): domain Eukaryota; kingdom Metazoa; phylum Chordata; class Mammalia; order Artiodactyla; family Delphinidae; genus Grampus; species Grampus griseus. Next base: position 90,617,172 of record NC_139019.1, read on the forward strand.
ATCACACTTACTCCTCCTGTAGGGAGGTTTTGTTTCTTTGCCCTTTGCTCTGCATCTTTTGCCTTGTTTTTCTTGGTTAGAAAGAAGTTGGGCTGATTCAAAACCCCTCTGTGTCTATCAAAGTGGAATGCTACTGAAAGCAAAACTGCAGCAAAACTCAGAAAAAATTAAATAATATTATCTGAAGCTATTATTGAGTACCATGGACCAGGCACAGTGCTAAGCATTTTACATGTATTAACTCATTTAATCCTGATAACCTCATAAGGTATGCATTATTATTATTATACTCACAAGAGAACAGTAATATATAGGGCAACAGACAGGTCCCCTATCCAAATAGTTTGGAATAGGTAGAGTAGATGGAAATTAGCTTTCCATCTAAAGTTCAAGTATAAAAGAGATATATAATGTATTTGACCAGCTATAGAAAGTCACCCTAGAGAGGAAAAATAGCTTCGCTGCCAATCCCTGACTGTAATCAGACTGAATATATTAACAAATCTAAAAAAGGAATTTTCAAGAAGAAAAACAAAAAATTCCAAAACACAGAAATAATATATCCACTATTTCTGCCAGGAGGCAATAAATCTAGAATTAAAAAGCAAAATAAAAACATAGAAAAAATCCCCAACTACTTGAAATTAAAAAAAAAACCTGTCCCCCAAACTCTGATCAAAAAGAAAATCAGATATTACATACTGAAGAATGTTAATAAAATATTGCAAACATTAATATTAATAAATTAAACATTAATAAATATTAACCCCTTAGAAAAATTCATAGCCTTAATTCAAGTCAACAAGTATTTATTAAATCCCTGCTGTAGGAAACCTGTTGAAGCTGGGGCAGTTTATAAGGTGACCCCCAACCAATTCCAGAGCTGGATTGAATCCTGAACCTTCTACTTATATAATCCAATAATTTTTTTTAACATCAGTTTGAGCTGACTTTCCCTTGTTTAGGATGAAAAGAGCTTTTAAGGAATAGAGGACCGCTTTTCTCTTGCGACACTTTCTTCCTTTGGTCAATTAATCTATGACAAAGGAAGCAAGAATATACAATGGAGAAAAGACAGTCTCTTCAATAAGTGGTGCTGGGAAAACTGGACAGCTACATGTAAAAGAATGATATTGAACATTCTCTAACACTACACACAAAAATAAACTCAAAATGGATTAAAGATCTAAATGTAAGACAGGATACTATAAAACTCCTAAAGGAAAACATAGGCAGAACACTCTTTGACATAAATAGCAGCCATATTTTTTTGGATCCATCTCCTAGAGTAATGGAAATAAAAACAAAAATAAACAAATGGGACTCAAAGGAAACCATAAACAAAATGAAAAAGCCTATGAACTGGGAAAAAATATTTGCAAATGATGCTACTGACAAGGGATTAATTTTCAAAATATACAAACAGCCCATGAGGCTTAATATCAAAAAAAAAAAAAACTCAATCAAAAAATGAGCAGAAGACCTAAATAGACATTTCTCCAAAGAAGACATACAGACAGCCAACAGGCATGTGAAAAGATGCTTAACATCACTAATTATTAGAGAAATTCATATCAAAACCACAGTGAGGTATCACGTCACACCAGTAAAAATGGCCATCATTAAAAAGTCTACAAATAATAAATGCTAGAGAGGGTGTGGATAAAAATGAACCCTCGTACACTGTTGTTGAGCATGTAAATTGGTGCAGCCACTATAGAAAACAGTATGGAGGCTCCTTAAAAAACCAAAAATAGAGCTACCATATGATCCTGCAGTCCCACTACTGGGTACATACCTGGAGAAAACTCTAATATGAAAAGATACATGCACTCAGTGTTCTGGTGGCACTATTCACAATAGCCAAGACATAGAAACAACCTAAATGTCCATAGACAGATGAATGGATAAAGTTGTAGTACACATATACAATGGAACACTACTCAGCCATAAGGAAGAATGAAATAATGCCATTTGTAGCAACATGGATAGACCTAGATTATCATATTAAGTGAAGTTAAGTCAGACAAAGATAAATATCATATGATATCACTTATATGTGGAATCTAAAAAAAATACAAATGAACTTATTTACAAAACAGAAATTAGACTCACAGACATAGAAAACAAGACATACATACTACTGTAGATAAAATAGGTAAACAACAAGGACGTACTGTATAGCACAGGGAACTATACTCAATATCTTGTAATAACCTATAAGGAAAAATATCTGAAAAAGAATGTGTATATATATGTGTATATATGTACACATATATATATACACATATATGTATATATACATATATATATGTACAACTGAATCACTTTGCTGTACACTTGAAACACAACATTGTAAATTATACTTAAATTTAAAAAACTTTAAAAGAAGAATATCGTCTTCGCAGCGTTGTTGTAAGTGTTCAAGACTGGCTGCTGAGGCTGGAGGCTGGCACAGATTTGGTACTGGTGGGCACAGAGAAATGGTAGCGGGGATTGGGGGGAAGCCCTTGGATGAGAACACGAGTTAGAGTGTGGAACAGAGGTCCCCAAATCTCCCATACATCTGCCTCATGGATGGGAAGCATTTAAAAGTACAGACTTCGAGCCCTATCCTGAAGCTACTAAATCAGAATCTTTGGAGGTGGAGATCTAGGAATGTGACTTCTGGTTGATGTCCCACAGCAAATCTAAAGCCAGTCTGGGGACTTCCCTGGTGGCACAGTGGATAAGACTCCACGCTCCCAATGCAGGGGACTGGTCAGGGAACAAGATCCCACATGCATGCCGCAACTGAGAGTTTGCATGCTGCAACTAAGGAGCCCGTGTGCTGCAACTAATTAGCTGGGAGCTGCAACTAAGGAGGCCACCTGCCACAACTAAGACCCAGTGCAGCCAAATAAATAAATATTTACAAAATAAATAAATAAAATAAAATAAAACCAGTCTGACTAGTGTTTAAGCGCTACCAGAAAAGAAAAGGAAGCCAGGTTTGTGTGAGAAGAGAGTGGGCCAGAGGCACAGGCAAATGTTAAGATTCAGTGGGTAAAATACTGAATTGTCCTTAGTATTTATTTCTGTTACTTAATTTTGTGCTTTACTCTTTTGTGCTGTCTGCTCTATTGTTTAAAGCTTATGCTAATTTTTTATTTATTTTTGTTGTTGTTGTTGTGGTACGCGGGCCTCTCACTGTTGTGGCCTCTCCCGCTGCGGAGCATAGGCTCCGGACGTGCAGGCCCAGCGGCCATGGCTCACGGGCCCAGCCGCTCCGCGGCATGTGGAATCTTCCCGGACCGGGGCACGAACCCGCGTCCCCTGCATCGGCAGGCGGACTCTCAACCACTGCGCCACCAGGGAAGCCCTAATTTTTTTTTTTAAGTGCACTTTTGAGAAAATTTAGGGCAACTGAATAGTAAAACATGCTCTACCAGTGTATAGAAAATATTCATGTTAGACCATGATTAAAATGAACAAAACAAGGAAACAAAACTCAAATTTTACTTGTTGTTCATATATCAAAATATTCAGATGAAAATGAAGGCCAACCAGCAATATTATAATCATCATAAATTATATAACTGGCCGATACCAAATTCACTCTTGTGGATAAAATCTATGGACTGTTTAATATAGTCCAGGCACTGCTCTAGGTAGATATTATCATGATCTCCATCTTGCTTACTAGGAAACTGAAGCTTAGGAAGTTTAGGTAATTATCCTAAAATCACATAGCTAATGAGTGACAGAGGTCAGAGGTCAGTAGGAAAGCTGATGCCCCAGCAGGGACAGCAGTAGAATTTGTCTGGGTGTGGGAGGCCATGCCAGCTCATGTGTACTCACGGTACCTGAAGATCAGGAGCCTGTAGGCAAAGCCAGCCCACAGTCGAGGCCGACAGAAAAACACACTGGTTACTTCACCTGTGACTGAGCACATTTGGTAGCAACTTGCTATCTCCACTGCAAAGATGGTTATTGAAGTTAAAGAAATTTCCTGTTGTATTTAGGTTCATCAATGGTCAGAACATTGATACATGACTGTAAAGTGAAACCAAGCGGAGGGAAGTGCCGGTCTCAAACACCAGAAGTTAGGTTGAGTGTTTGTGTAAAAGAAAGGACTCTACACGCAGAGAGAGAAGAGAAAGGACCAACGATAGTCCGTATCTGTGGACTGATATGATCTGCAAGGTAAGTCTGATAGAATTATTTTTTAATTTATTTCACACAATTATCTAAAAACAAAGGTCCGCAAATGACAACCCATGTGCCAAATTAGGTCCGCCACATTTTTTGCAAGTAAAATTTTGTTGGAACATAGGCACACTCACTAATCTATGTACTATGATTGCTCTCACACCACAATGTCATGATTGAGAAATGGCAACAGACATTATGTGGTCTGCAAAGATGAAAACATTACTATCTGAACCTTTATAGTAAAACTTTGCTGATCTCTGCTCTAAAACATATTTCACAAATCTAGGTTTAAGATTTAAAATTTTAAAGATAAACGTAGTCTTGATACACATCTGAGAGCCCTTATTTACTTGGATCACAGGTATCAAACACATGGGGAGGTAAAACCACTTGAGAAGGAACAAAGTATAAGAGAATTCAGTTGGACCAGGATCTTTGACTTACAAGGTCAATTTTTCCTCCAGAGAATGAACTTTGTTCACTGCAAGTGTACATGTATAAATATTCCAGCTCAGAAAACACTGTATTGCACTTGGATAAGCAAAAGTGCAAAGCAATTGTGACATAGTTTGCCTTTTGCAAACCTGATCTCCTGGATTTTTTTTTTATAAATTTATTTATTTTATTTAATTTATTTATTTTTGGTTGCGTTGGGTCTTCGTTGCTGCACGTGGGCTTTCTCTAGGTGCGGTGAGCGGGGGCTACTCTTCGTTGTGGCGCACGGGCTTCTCCTTGCGATGGCTTCTCTTGTTGCAGAACACAGGCTCTAGGCGCGCAGTCTTCAGTAGTTGTGGCGCACGGGCTTAGTTGCTCCACTGCATGTGGAATCTTCCCAAACCAGGGATTGAACCTGTGTCCCCTGCATTGGCAGGTGGATTCTTAACCACCGCACCACCAGGGAAGTCCCTAATCTCTTGTTTCTGATTTCACATTTTCTCTTTTAAGAACTTGTATTGTGTTTCCATAAATTTGTCAGTAAGGGCCTGCTCTGTGTCAGAGATAATTCTAAAATATTTACATTCATAATCTGACTACTTCTTCTCTATCTCCTTCCCCCTTTTCTCTCCCTTTTCTCTCACAGAATTAGAGCTGTTAATTTTCAGCTGGGCACATCAGAGTCCAGAAAAACAGACATTTCCCAGGCACTCTGATAGCTAGAGCTCTGAATGGACTTGGGTCCTGCCAATAAGATGTACTCGTGAGAGATCTGAAAAGATGTCAAAATCATGCTTTACTGCTTCTGCAATTCTAGGCAGGCTTCTGTCTTCCAATACCCTGCCCCAGTTTAAGGTTGCCTTATGATCCTGATGGTTTCCCAACAGCTGTAGGAACATCTGCATTGTTGGCTCCACACTGTTGTACTGTTCAGAAAGGATTTCTTCAACCTTCCAACTGCTTCTCTAAGCAATAACAAAACCTGTACTAAATCTTTTTCTGATTAGACTAGTTAAAATGGCTTCTGTTCTTTGCAAGTGAACGTTGACCAATACAAAATTTGGAATTTAGAAATGGGGTGATGCCCTAAAGGATATTAATGTACGTTTTCTTGACTTAGCAGTCCAAGCAGCAGATGATGAGGACAGGTAGCCGTAGGTCCTCCTTATCCACGAGTTCTGCATTCACCAATTCAACCGCAGAACCTGAAGATACTGAGGGCAAGCTGTATCTCTGCTAAGGAAAGGATAGAGAATCTAAAGCTGTAGCAGAATCTCAACCTGTGTCAGAGAATCTAAAATATTTGTAAGCCTGACGATTTGGTGCTTCACAGCATTAAAAAATGTCCACTGTGTCTGTACCTCCACACTGAAGTGATAATAAAAGCTAGCTGTGAAGGAGTACAGTGGCCCCAACTATTTACAAGAATCTCTAGAAAGCCTTCTGGGCTGGGCAAGAAGAATCAGTACAGCAGCACAGATCAGATTAAGGGTTGTGCCCTACCACTCAAGACCCTTATTTTAGGGCATTATGGAAGCTGCCTCTATTAGTTGCTAGGGCTGCTATAAAAAAGTACTGCAGGGCTTCCCTGGTGGCGCAGTGGTTGAGAGTCCGCCTGCCGATGCAGGGGACACGGGTTCGTGCCCCGGTCCGGGAAGATCCCACATGCCGCGGAGCGGCTGGGCCCGTGAGCCATGGCCGCTGAGCCTGCGCGTCCGGAGCCTGTGCTCCGCAACGGGAGAGGCCACAACAGTGAGAGGCCCGCGTACCGCAAAAAAAAAAAAAAAAAAAAAAAAAAAAGTACTGCAAACTGGGTGACTTAAACAATGGAAATTTATTGTCTTACAATTCTAGAGGCTACAAGTTTGAGATCAAGGTGTCCATAGAGTGGTTTCTTCTGAGAGCTGGGAGGGAAAATATGTTCCATGGCTCTCCCCTGGCTTCTGGTGGTTTACTGACAACCTCTGGTGTTCCTTGGCTTGTGGCTGCATCACCTTGATCTCTGCCTTTATCTTCACGTGACATTGTACCTGTGTGCATGACTGCATCCAAATTTCCCCTTTTTTTATAAGGACACCAGTCATACTGGGTTAGGGCTCACCCAAATGATCTCATTTCAACTTGATTACCACTGTAAAGATCTTGTCTTCAAATAAGGTCACATTCTGAGGTACTGGGAGTTAAGAATCAAACATATCTTTTTGGGGGGGACAAAATTCAACCCATAAACACCATAATCAGGTTGAAAAGAGGCTGTGCAGATCATAGCAGGTAATAATTAAAATGATCTGCAGACTTTTATATATATATGTATTTGATTGATAAATATATATATAATACATATATATGTGTGTATACACATGTACACACGTGTGTATACACATGTGTATATGCACATGTGTGTATATACATATATATACATGTGTGTGTATGTGTACACACACACACACACACACACACATAATGTCTAGATTATTTATTTGGGTACAATTTTTACACTGCAACTGACCAGAAGAAAGACTGGATGCCTATTAAGTTAAGAGGAAATTCTTTACCAGAGAAACCATAAACCTGGCCTGCCAAAGCCTGACTGAGTACAATGCAAACTTAAGTACCCAAACCTACACTAGCAAAAAGTAGGATGTGAAAGTTTTGCAGCCCCAAGAAGGGCAGACTCTCCAATGCCCAATGAAGCTGTGATCGAGGAGGCTAATGGACAAAGAAGGACCTCCAAGAAAACAAAGCCAGTAGTCATGGAGATGATAGAGGAACCAGAGGTTTTGGATGGGCTAACCTAGAAAATTATAATAGTCTATTGCCAGAGCAGACATCTCTGAAATTTCTGCCCATTACAATATATTTTTTTGGAAGGGAACTTTTTGTTATAGTTATCCTGTTCCTATTCTACCAGAGAAGTGGTGTGTGTGTGTGTGTGTGTGTGTGTGCTGGGCATGGGGGAATAACTCACCAGTCACTTCCTGGATCATCTGTCCACAGGTAGCCACATCTGGACCTAATGGAGAGAACTTTGTGTCACTCAGATATCCTGGTCTTTGAGCTGGGTTTAGTCTCTGAAAGATGGAACTTTGAAGTCATACCTCTTAGGTAAGGTATGAATTTTCCCTATTTGGGAAAAAGGGTGCTCACAGATCTCAGGGATGGAAGTGGTGGTCTATGGCAGACTGCTAGATGTCCTCCAATAGCTGTTCTTCCCCTTTCTTTTAATCTATGATGATAGAACCTCCAATGTTTTATTTGGACATAAGGTCATTCCAGGGCTTCCCTGGTGGCGCAGTGGTTGAGGGTCCGCCTGCTGATGCAGGGGACACGGGTTCGTGCCCCAGTCCGGGAAGATCCCACATGCCGTGGAGCGGCTGGGCCCGTGAGCCATGGCCGCTGAGCCTGCGCGTCCGGAGCCTGTGCTCCGCAACGGGAGAGGCCACAACAGTGAGAGGCCCGCGTACCGCAAAAAAAAAAAAAAAATGACTGTATATCTGAGTCTCCCATGCAGCCACAGCTGTGGTTATGAATTAGTTTCTGCCAATCAGATGCTCTCTTGAAACATTTAGAAGGCAAGAGCCAGGAAAGACAATGTGGAAGTCTCTGGTTTGCCTGCAGTGGCTTCTTTTTTTTTCCTTTTTTACATTTTTATTGGAGTATAATTGCTTTACAATGGTATGTTAGTTTCTGCTTTATAACAAAGTGAATCAGTTATACATATACATATGTTCCCATATCTCTTCCCTTTTGTGTCTCCCTCCCTCCCACCCTCCCTATCCCACCCCTCTAGGTGGTCACAAAACACCGAGCTGATCCCCCTGTGCTATGCGGCTGCTTCCCACTAGCTATCTACTTTACGTTTAGTAGTGTATATATGTCCATGCCACTCTCTCGCTTTGTCACAGCTTACCCTTCCCCTCCCCATATCCTCAAGTCCATTCTCTGCTAGGTCTGTGTCTTTATTCCTGTCTTACCCCTAGGTTCTTCATGACATTTTTTTTCTTAAATTCCATATATATGTGTTAGCATACGGTATTTGTCTTTCTCTTTCTGACTTACTTCACTCTGTATGACAGACTCTAGGTCCATCCACCTCATTACAAATAGCTCAATTTCGTTTCTTTATATGGCTGAGTAATATTCCATTGTATATATGTGCCACATCTTCTTTATCCATTCATCCGATGATGGACACTTAGGTTGTTTCCATCTCCGGGCTATTGTAAATAGAACTGCAATGAACATTTTGGTACATGACTCTTTTTGAATTATGGTTTTCTCAGGGTATATGCCCAGTAGTGGGATTGCTGGGTCATATGGTAGTTCTATTTGTAGTTTTCTAAGGAACCTCCATACTGTTCTCCTTAGTGGCTGTACCAATTCACATTCCCACCAGCAGTGCAAGAGTGTTCCCTTTTCTCCACACCCTCTACAGCATTTATTCTTTCTAGGTTTTTTGATGATGGCCATTCTGACGGGTGTAAGATGATATCTCATTGTAGTTTTGATTTGCATTTCTCTAATGATTAATGATGTTGAGCATTCTTTCATGTGTTTGTTGGCAGTCTGTATATCTACTTTGGAGAAAAGTCTATTTAGATCTTCTGCCCATTTTTGGATTGGGTTGTTTATTTTTTTGTTATTGAGCTGCATGAGCTGCTTATAAATTTTGGAGATTAATCCTTTGTCAGTTGCTTCATTTGCAAATATTTTCTCCCATTCTGAGGGTTGTCTTTTGGTCTTGTTTGTGGTTTCCTTTGCTGTGCAAAAGCTTTGGAGTTTCATTATTTCCCATTTGTTTATTTTTGTTTTTATTTCCATTTGTCTAGGATGTGGGTCTAAAAGGATCTTGCTGTGATTTATGTCATAGGGTGTTCTGCCTCTGTTTTCCTCTAAGAGTTTGATACTTTCTGGCCTTACATTTAGGTCTTTAATCCATTTTCAGCTTGTTTTTGTGTATGGTGTTAGGGAGTGATCTAATCTCATACTTTTACATGTACCTGTCAAGTTTTCCCAGCACCACTTATTGAAGAAGCTGTCCTTTCTCCACTGTACATTCCTGCCCTTTATCAAAGATAAGGTGACCATATGTGCATGGGTTTACCTCTGGGCTTTCTATCCTGTTCCATTGATCTATATTTCTGTTTTTGTGCCAGTACCATACTGTCTTGATTACTGTAGCTTTGTAGTATAGTCTGAAGTCAGGGAGCCTGATTCTTCCAGCTCCGTTTTTCGTTCTCAAGATTGCTTTGACTGTTCGGGGTCTTTTGTGTTTCCATACAAATTGTGACATTTTTTGTTCTAGTTCTGTGAAAAATGCCAGTGGTAGTTTGATAGGCATTGCATTGAATCTGTAGATTGCTTTGGGTAGTAGAGTCATTTTCACATTGCTGATTCTTCCAATCCAAGAACATGTTATATCTATTTGTATCATCTTTAATTTCTTTTATCAGTGTCTTATAATTTTCTGCATACAGGTCTTTTGTGTCCTTAGGTAGGTATATTCCCAGATATTTTATTCTTTTTGTTGCAATGGTAAATGGGAGTGTTTTCTTGATTTCACTTTCAGATTTTTCATCATTAGTGTATAGGAATGCCAGAGATTTCTGTGCATTAATTTTGTATCCTGCTACTTTACCAAATTCATTGATTAGCTCTAGTAAATTTCTGGTAGCATCTTTAGGATTCTGTATGTATAGTATCATGTCATCTGTAAACAGTGACAGCTTTACTTCTTTTCCGATATGGATTCCTTTTATTTCCTTTTCTTCTGTGATTGCTGTGGCTAAAACTTCCAAAACTAGGTTGAATAAGAGTGGTGAGAGTGGGCAACCTTGTCTTGTTCCTGATCTTAGTGTAAATGCTTTCAGTTTTTCACCATTGAGGACGATGTTGGCTGTGGGTTTGTCATATATGCACTTTATTATGTTGAGGAAAGTTCCCTCTATGCCTACTTTCTGGAGGGTTTTTATCATAAATGGGTGTTGAATTTTGTTGAAAGCTTTCTCTGCATCTATTGAGATGATCATATGGTTTTTCTCCTTCAATTTGTTAATATGGTGTATCACGATGATTGATTTGCGTATATTGAAGAATCCTTGCATTCCTGGAATAAACCCCACTTGATTATGGTGTATGATCCTTTTAATGTGCTGTTGGATTCTGTTTGCTAGTATTTTGTTGAGGATTTTTGCATCTATGTTCATCAGTGATATTGGCCTGTAGTTTTCTTTCTTTGTGACATCCTTGTCTGGTTTTGGTATCAAGGTGATGGTGGCCTCGTAGAATGAGTTTGGGGGTGTTCCTCCCTCTGCTATATTTTGGAAGAGTTTGAGAAGGATAGGTGTTAGCTCTTCTCTGAATGTTTGATAGAATTCGCCTGTGAAGCTGAAGGCTCAGTAGTTGTGGCTCACGGGCCTAGTTGCTCCGCGGCATGTGGGATCTTCCCAGACCAGAGCTCGAACCCGTGTCCCCTGCATTAGCAGGCAGATTCTCAACCAGTGTGCCACCAGGGAAGCCCCTCAGATTTATTTTTGAGACCTCAAACTATAACTGATTTTATCAGTCTTCCCTACAATTCAATAGTGCTCTCTGGAAAATTCCTTTTCTATTTAAACTAGCAGAGGGAATTCCCTGGCAGTCCAGTGGTTAGGACTCCACGCTTTCACTGCCAAGGCCATGGGTTCAATCCCTGGTCAGGGAACTAAGATCCCGCAAGCCATGCAGCACAGCCAAATGAAAAGCAAAACAAAACTAGCAGAGAGATTCTGTTTACTGCAAGTGAATAAGTCCAATACAGATTGGAATTTTTTTTTCATTTTATGGATGAAGAAACTAAGGCCTAGAGGTAAACCAGCTTTCTATGGGGAAAAAAATGCCCCCATTTGTAGCATTTGACACTATCTGTGGTAAATACTCCTACCATGGCTTATTTCAAGCCTCCAAAGGTTTAAAATCTTTTAGGCAAAATTCCTGAAAGTTTAACAATTGGCTCTTGCAAGCTGGCTCCTGTTCTAACACACCCCTGCTTACAAAATTTAAGTAACTTTCCCAAGGTACAAAGTCAGTAAGTATTTAACAAAATGATTGAAAATAGAATGATATTTATTGTGCCTAAATAACCATTATACTACAGAACGTTAATTAGAAATATTAAGGAATTCTAAAGAATATTATTAAAAGCAATAATGGAACTACATTTATATAAGAAAGCATCTATCTTTTTTAAAGATAACACACTGAACTATTTCAAAGTGAAAAAAAAAGAAAACATTATCAGGAGAGTTTTGGGCTGCCAGCATTTACACGAAACAGAAATTTACATCACATGGTATAAATGCTTCCAATGTGTTCACTTCAGAGATTTCATTAATGAATGCTGAGGCGGTAGTGGAGAAGTTCAGAGTGTTTTTAAGCTTTAGGTAGGATTGGGGTGAGTAGTCATTACCGATGTTATTACATGCACATGACATAAAGGGGATTTAAACAGCTTAAGACCATCAAAGTTGCAAGTGGAGCTCAAGGAATGAGGGAAATAATTCATAAATTGAAAAATTTAAAGTTGTTGCTTCTTGACTGCTGTGAAACTGAGTTTGTGGTTGAGGTAGTTATGCAACTGACCTACTAGAAAATTCCCGAAGACCAAAAGGTAAACGGAAACTGGGCTTTCTTCAAGCATGTTTAGATCATCATAGTATTGCTTTTCGACATTAAATGAGCCATAGAGAAACATATAGTGTACTTCCTATTTTTCTGGGGGGTTTGTGAAGAAATTTGTTTCTCAGTCTAATGAGTTGTACCTGGCCATTGATCGAGTCTCCTGATAGCAATGACGCCAGGCATCTATTTTGTAACCTCGCTGTGACTGTGACGACCCGGCCAGGGCAAACGGTTTTAGGTAAGTGCTCAGAAGAAAACTTAAAATGAGATGACAGATCTTATTTTTAAAATTTTGAGCAAAGAGCTAAATAATCTGCTAAAATAAGAGATAAATTGTGCAAGGCACAGAATAATGAACATTTCTTAGATCTTAGCATTCAAAAATTATAAGGTCCTACTGTATAGCACAGGGAACTATATTCAATATCCTGTGATAAACCATAATGGAAAAGAATATGAAAAAAAGAATGTATACATATATATAACTGAGTCACTGCTGTACAGCAATAATTAGCACAACATTGTAATTCACCTATACTTCAATAAAAAATAAATTTTAAAAATATTATAAGGCGAGAGAGGTAGGAAAGAGAAGTACAAAGGAAAGGAGGTGGGTAAAGAAAGATGTGAGTGGAAGGCTTAGACATGGGCCTTCTCCATCCATTGAACAAGCCCAACAAGCTGCTGCCCAGCTCCAGGCACTCCGGAGGCACTGCAGGAACCAGGGGTGTGCTATGTCCTCTCAGGGATTTATTGACAGGAAGACAGTATGAGTTCTTCTTCTCTAGTCAAGTGACCAAACAGGTTTTGCTTCTACACATTGCAGGGTAACAAATAAAGGTATAATAAGATAGAGATAGTTCTCAAATTTGCTATTTCTTTATGTGGAAAGGATATAATTCAAAAGGGACTAAGAATTTCTTAGAAGGTAATGTGGAGTTATATGAATCCTGTTCTTTCTCAGATATAATTGCTTTAGACACATTTGCCCTGGTTTCCTTCTATGAAGAAACCCTTATTGAGTAATTAGAAAATATTACTGCCTGACAAGTGAGAATAAATGTTAAGAAAATAGATATTTTAAAGATAAAACTGAAGACCCAATTTTACCTTAAAATGCCACTGCTTTAAAGATAAACTAATTTGAATTCCTACATCAGTCAATAAGTCTTTTAAATCTTTTGTTTTAATATTTCTTCCACCCATCCTGACGTCTTCATTCCTCTGTCACCACCACAACCTCATGTTTATAGTATTATATTAGAATCTTAATGGTATGGAATACATTTCCTTACTTCCAGTCCTTCTCAGCCCAAATCTGAGAATGGAATTTTCTTTACGGGAAGGTTTAAAGTTTCAAATTCAATATCTTCAGTAGATATCGGGCTCCTCAGGTTATCTACTTCTTCTTGAATAAGGCTTGTGGTTTGTATCTTTTAAGGAATTTGACATTTGTTGCTGAAGGTGGAAGCTGATGCCATTGACTCAAGGTCTTTCTCCTTTTTTAATATAGGTATATACAGGAAGAATATTCCCCCTATGTTACTGCTTTAGGTAATATTACTTCTTTAGCTGTATACCATAAAATTTCTTATGCTATGTTTTCATTTTTATTCAGTTAAAATTTTTCCTAATTTCACTTTAGATTTCTTTTTTGACTCATGGGTTATTTAAAAGTGTGTCACTTAATTTCCAAGTAGGGTTTTGTCCAGATAACTTTCTGTTATTGATTTCTAATTTAATTCCATTGTGGTCAGAGAACATACTTTGTATGTCTTTTGTTACTCTATCTTGATTGCAAACAGAAATTCAATCCCATATTTTTGGACTTGTAGGTTGTTTCTAATTTTTGTGCTATTAAGAACAATTCTTGGGCTTCCCTGGTGGTGCAGTGGTTGAGAGTCCGCCTACTGATGCAGGGGACACGGGTTTGTGCCTCGGTCTGGGAAGATCCCACATGCCGCGGAGCGGCTGGGCCCGTGAGCCATGACCGCTGAGCCTGTGCGTCCAGAGCCTGTGCTCTGCAACGGGAGAAGCCACAACACTGAGAGGCCCACGTACCGAAAACAAACAAACAACAGAAAAAAAACCCACAATTCTTGGACGAAGATGAACTTGGAATCGTTGCACCCATTCTTTAGTATTTTCTTAGGTAAATTTCAAGAAGCAAAAATTCTGAGTCAAAGAGTGTTTACTTTTTATAGAATTTGTACATACTGTTAGGTGGCTTGTTTCATGCTTTCCTTCATATTCAATAATGTGCAAATACTTTCTTCAGATCAATTTTTTCTATAACATGTTGTTTCTGATTGCATAATTATTGATATACCAAATTGTATTTAATAATTCTCTCTTGTTGGACATCTTGGCTCTTTCTAATTTGGGACAAATTTCCATAATGCTTTAATAAATTATATTGTGGATCATTAGTTTCTGAGAAAATATTGACCTCATAAAATCAGTGATTTCGGAAAATTAGTCAGGGACTAGGTATCTGTTGAAGACATTGAATCAAATCAAATCTAACACCATATTAAAAGGATAATACATCGTTACCAAGAGGGGTTCATCTCAGGGGTGCAAAGTTAGTTTAGCATTCGAAAAGCCAATCAATGTAACTTACCACGTTAACAGACTAAAAAAGGAAAACAATATCATCATCTCAATAATGAAGAAAAGGCATTTGACAAATACCCGACTTCGATCCTGATAAAAACACTGCAAACTGGGAACAGAAGTAATAGCCTCAACCTGACAAAGGACATCTATGTACTGCTAACATAATGATGAAAGGCGAACTTCTTCCTGCTAAGATGAGGAAACAGGCAAGGATGTCTACTCTCACCACTTCTATTCCACATCGTACTGGAGGTTTTCACCAGTCCACCAGGCGAAAAAGAGAAATAAAAGACATCGTGATTGGAGACGAAGAAGTAAAATTGTCTGTAATCACAGATGACTTGATCATCTATATAGAAAATCCTATGGAATCTATATATCTATATATTTACTAGAGCCAATAAGTAAGTTTAGCAAGGTTGGAAGATGTGTGGTCAATATACTAGCAACAAACAATTGGAAATTGAAATTAAAATAACAATACCATTTATGATCACATAAAACGTGAACTACTTAGATATAAATATAAGAAAAAAATGTGGAAGACCTGTGCACTACAAATATAATGAGAGAAAGTAAAGAACTCCTGGGACTTCCCTGGTGGTCTAGTGGTAAAGAATCTGCCTTACAATGCAGGGGACACAGGTTTGATCCCTGCTCAGGGAAATAAGATCCCACAAGGTGCAGGGCAACTAAGCCCAAGTGCCATAAATACTGAGCCCACGCGCTCTGGAACCCACGCACCACAACTACAGAGCCCATGTGCCCTGAAGCCTGTGTGCCACGACTAGAGAAGAGAAAACCCGCACGCCACAACTAGAGAGAAGCCCGCGTACCACAATGAAGAGCCCACGTGCCACAACGAAAGATCCCGTGTGCTGCAACTAAGACCCGACACAACCAAAAATAAAATAAATAAATAAATAAATAAATAAATCTTTAAAAAAAGAAAGAACTCCTAAATGAATAGAGAAGAAATGCCATGTTTATGGATAAACATGGATAAAATATCAATTCTCTCCAATTTGCTATATAGGTGTAACACAATCGCAATTAAAATCTCAGCAAACTACTTTGTAGATGTTGACAGCTAATTCTAAAATTCATGTTGAAATGCAAAGGATGTAGAATAGCCAAAACAACTTTGAAAAAGAAGTTGGCTAATTTATACTCTCTGACTTCAAGTTTTAGTATAAAGTTACACTGATCAAGGTTGTGATATTAGAATTAAGAAGACAAATACATAAGTAGAACGGAATACAGAATCTAGCAATAGACCCACACACATATGCTTAATTGATTTTCAACAAAGATGCAGAGGCAATTAAAAGTATGAGATTAATTGAGTAAATTATTTTGTATAGGATACAGCCATTAAATTTTGCTGTAAAAATACATATGTCAACATAGTAACATGTTCATAATACATTAAGAGAAAACTATAGGGTCTAAAACCGTTTATGAATTATTATTCTATTTTTGAATAGGATCTATATTTTTTTCAAAAGGATACACAGATAAATACATGCATACACATACAATAGTGATTGTTAATAGTAGGAGCTTGGAATTGCTTATAATTTTAGTTTTGCTTTTAATGTTTATGCTTCTATTTTGTTTATAATAGATATACACTGTAATAAAAGACAAAACCAAAACATTAAAATGCTGTATAATTATTACATAAAGTGCAATAACAGTATTATTTGGGGAAAATAGGGGGTTGTGTGTAATATAAAGAATGGAGGGCTTCCCTGGTGGCGCAGTGGTTGGGGGTCTGCCTACCGATGCAGGGGACACGGGTTCGTGCCCCGGTCCGGGAAGATCCCACATGCCGCGGAGCGGCTGGGCCCGTGAGCCATGGCCGCTGAGCCTGGGCATCCGGAGCCTGTGCTCCGCGACGGGAGAGGCCACAACAGTGAGAGGCCCGCGTACCGCAAAAAAAAAAAAAGAATGGAAATATATTCCAAGTAATACAAAGAGAGATGGAGTTACAGATGGTCTTTTAGCTTTCTCTTTACTGGTTTCCAAGTTTTCTACATTGGACATATCTAGCTTTTAAAATATTACAAAGGCAAGGTAATCCATGTTATCCACACTCGCAATAATTCTCTGTAACTACCCGGCTAAAGATCTAACTTAATCTGATGTTAAGATCCTCCACGAACAATATGGCCCAGACTGACCTTTCTGACTTTCCTCTCTTCCCCTGCAAGTGCTCCTGTTCTCTGCTTCATCTACCTGGTTCTGTTCCCGGCACCCACCCTCCCTCCCTTCCTCCACTGCTGTCCCTTCTTATTTGGGCCATGCTTCCTCCTCTGTACCTTTCTACTTCACCCCAAAGTTTGAAGTCAAGTTCCTGCTGTCTCTGAAACTTCTCTGAGAAATGCTTTTGTCAAGTTCTATCTGTGAATTCCTATGGCACTTCTGTCTTTCCCATACATTTGACGCTTAACCACGTTCTAGTTAAAGGATAAGCGAGCATTAGATTAATGGGGAGAATTTTGATTCCACAGTACTAATGTACGTGTTGACGCTATGCTACGGAGACTTAAGGTTCTGGAACTAGACTGTTGGGTTTTCAATCTTGGCTTTACCTTGTTAATAGGTGGTTGATCTTGGGGGAAAATTTTAACTCGCTTTATCTCAGTTTTCTCTTTTAAAAATTGTATAAAAGAGAACTTACCTCATAGAGTTGATGTGGGGTAAATGAGTAGTACTGAAAAGTATTAGAATGTTTTCTGGAACATAGTAAGCACTCAATAGATGTTAGCTATATTATTACAATGATTGTTTTTATTATCATCACAACCTTAGAACCAAGTCTCAGTCATATGTGTCCTTTTGGTAAATCTGGAAACTTAAGGGCTTAGAAAGCATTCTGAAATAACCCCTATATTTGAATTTCTAATATTTAGTCTCCTTAGTTAATTTAAGATTTCTCATATGCTATCTGTCTCCAAGCAGTATTTAGGCAGCAAATAAAGGTAGAATTTAGAGCTGATTGAAAAATTAAATATCCATTGCAAAGCCCAATATTTGCCACGAGGTGGCGATAAAAGACTAGTCATGATTTTTAAAATCAACTACAAAAAACATTCATAATTTAAAGAAAAGTTCCATATTTCACATTTACTTGCATGATTTCTAATTGCTCCCTCCTCAAATAGGGAAGAAGGAGAGAAAGGGAACCAGGAGTCAGAACTCTTCCTCTTTGAGACCAGGGGGCTTGTTCAGAGTATTTTAGGGACCTCCCTAGTTTGGCTGCACATCCTGACAAGAAGCCTGACAAAGGTCCTGTTCTATCAGAAGCACTGCTTGCCTAACCTATGCACTCTGGACATGAGGAATCTTGACTTTTCCATCACTTGCTGCCTAATAATAGGCGAAGTCTTCTTTACCTGCAAGCTCCCTCTGGCTTAACTCTTCCATAGGTGAGAGCAATGCTGTGGTCTGACATGATAGGGCACGGGCATCCAGCAAGAAGACGGAGACAGAAATGAGGTTTAATGCTGGGGAGGTTGCCAGTGACTCATGAGCAACCTGTCCAGGTTCAAGGGAAGGTCTAAGTCCTTAGGAGTCAGTGCTGTAATATTATGAAAATACAAAATTCTCTTAGTCTCTATATCTGCAGGTCCTAAACATTCAGATTTAAAATACGCGATTGTCCACTGTATTTAAAGTTTTTGAATATATTCTCCCCAAGATGGCTGCCACCAGTCTTTCTTTTTTTTTTTTTTTGCTTGGCCATGCCACGCAGCTTACAGGATCTTAGTTCCCCGACCAGGGATCAAACCCAGGCCCACGGTAGTGAAAGCGCCAAGTCCTAAATACTGGACTGCCAGGGAATTCCCCACCGGTCACTTCTTGCCAAGTAACAGCTCCTCTCTGCACCAACAGGAAGAATGTCTGTATGGCTCTGGCTGCTGCCCGTGCCTGCCACAGGTGTGGAGCTCAGAGAGAATCACATCCCATCCTCCTTTTGCTGGGGAGTAACTTCCAGATCCAGGTCAAGCCTCCAATTGGTCTAAACATAGACTCCATTCTCCTGCAATACTATAAATGTTCTCTACGGATGCCACTTCTCAGGAGGATTCGTTATTATTACTGTGGTAAAAACATCAAAAAACATAAAATTTACCATTTTTAAATACACAATTCCGTGGCATTAAGTATATTCACAAATTGTGCAACCATCACCACTACCCATTCCCAGAAGTTTTTCATCATCACAAACAGAAAATCAGTGCACATTGGACTAAACCTTCCCATTACCTCCTCTCTCAGGGGGTTACTTGTAAGCAGTTTTGGTGCCCACAAAACCTGCAGCTGTTTTTACACCTCTTTTAAAGGACTTTGTTATTTCATTTCTTTAACAGACATTTATTAGGCAACCATACTGGGTGAAATCAAATATATACCTGAAGGAACCTGCAGCGAAGGAGCTTGTAATGAACTGATATAGAGACATAGATAAATGATATCAGCGCAGTGTGATAAACGCTATGAGAAAGGAAAGAAGAGAACTGGCTAGAGATCTAGTATTTATGGAACACAAACTGTCAGACTGAACCAAAGTGATTAGGCATTTCATTTCTCTTCATAATAACCCTGTAAAGTAGTTACTGTTACCCCATTTTGCAGAGAAGGAATCTGAAATCTAGAAGGATCTAGCAGTTTGCCTACAGGAGCTCAGTAGCTCAGGGTGCAGTAGAGGGGGCAAGCCCTAAACAGACAGTTAGGAGTTCTGGGTGCCAATCCAGACTGTGTGATTGACCAGCTTCATGCATATAGGTTTGTGCTCACAGTTCCCTGGGCCTTAGTTTCCTTTGTATAAAATGGCAGAATTACACTAGTAGGCCTCTTAGGACCTTTTCATCGAAAGATGAAAAAGACTGAGTGACTACTGGAGAGTTCTAGTCGCAGATCTGAAGAGGAAACAGACTGAAGAGAATTCTGTACTTCTGGACTCAATGCGGGAGTGTCCCAGAGCTGAGACCCCATTAGCTGGGTAGGTGGGGCTTTGAGACCACAGATGTATGGCTTTTAGATCAGTTTGGGACTCAAGACTGCTTAACAGAGGAGGTTGGACTTGGTCTGGTAAATTTTGTTGAGTTATTAATTTATGTTTTCTGCCTCAGTTTTCCATTTTCTTTATGCCGTATTCAGACAGTTAGCCAAACTCCCCCCCTTGCCCCAGGAGAGGACTAAGGCAGGGTGGTTTGTATTCAAACCCACCCAGCTAGGGGATTGTATGGAGGGAGCAGAGGGAAACAGTAATAGGAGAGGACTGAAGATGTAGGTCTTGGATGAGATTCCTTCAGGCTGGGAGGGAGAGAAGATACTAGGTGGATTCTCAGAAATGCACCTAACTCTGTCCTGGCACTGCTGATGGGGTGGAGATGGAAAATTCTCAGATACAAGTGTACATAAAGTGGAGTGTGGGCAGAAGGGACTGTAGCCTCACTTACGTAGCAAATACGGGTAGATCTCCCCATATACATAGCAGAGTATGATGCTTCCAGGCCTTGACCAATGCTTTGCTCTCTGCTGGAGAGGTCCTCCTTTCTTGTCTACTTGTTGACTTTGTGTTGTCGGAGCAAAATTGCAGCAAAGTTAAACAGGCAAGGAAGACCTAATCCAAAGCTATTGCAATTGAGGAGAGGATCCAGAACCAAATCTTAACTCCACTGAAACAAAGGGCAGGAGGGTTTTTAAGAGCAAAATGAGCTAGTGGAAGAGTACTTGGGGACTTTAGAAGGGGGCTAATCAATGGGATGTGTCCAGCACATTGAGTTATTCCTGATTAGGTAAATGGTTTTCTCTGTGATGAGGCCATGTGTTTGCCAGTTGGTACCATAGAAGTTAGGCTTCTCCCTCCCACAGAGAGTGGGTATGGGGGTGCCATATTCCTGATGATTACATTTCAAAGGAATGGTTCCCAGGTCCTTGAGAAATACAGTCTTGGGTTGTAAAACTGGCAAGCCGCTTTTAAGAAGGTTTACATCTCAAAGGGCAGAGAAAAAATTTACAATTACAAGTTTTCTAAAGAATTGCTCTAAGAAAAGGGAGGTCAGGGCCTAGAGTCAGAAGCAAGCCTTTCTAAAGTTGCCAAGCTGAGGGGAAACTTAAGGCCATTTGGTCACTTATTTTTATTTAAATTAATTTATTTAATTTATTTTTTGGCTGCGTTGGGTCTTCATTGCTGTGTGCACAGGCTTTCTCTAGTTGTGGTGAGTGGGGGCTACTCTTTGTTGCGATGCGCAGGCTTCTCATTGCAGTGGCTTCTCTTGTTGTGGAGCACAGGCTCTAGGCACGCGGGCTTCAGTAGTTGTGGCACATGGGCTCAGTAGTTGTGGCTCGCGGGCTCTAGAGCACAGGCTCAGAAGTTGTGGCGCACGGGCTTAGTTGCTCCGCGGCATGTGGGATCTTCCCAGACCAGGGATCAAACCTGTGTCCCCTGCATTGGCAGATGGATTCTTAACCACTGAGCCACCAGGGAAGTCCCTATTTTTTTAATTAAATTTTTTTTTTTTATTTTTGGCCACGCCACATGGCTTTGCGGTTATCTTAGTTCCCCAAACAGGGATTAAACCCGGGAGTCCTAACCACTGGACTGCCAGGGAATTCCCAGTCACTTATTTTTAAATTCCATTTTTTTGTCACTGAAAATATAACACGTCTCCTGAGTCTCTTTCTTTCCCCCATCCCTAATTTTTTACTTCAAAATCTATAGAAATTCTGATTCTTGTTCATGCATCCATCACCAGTATATGGAACTGAACTGCAAGTATTGATTTATATATTTGAGATATTTGGTTTTATTTTTGTTTGTTTGTTTTTTGCGGTATGCAGGCCTCTCCCGTTGCGGAGCACAGGCTCCAGACGCGCAGGCTCAGCGGCCATGGCTCACGGGCCCGGCCGCTCCGCGGCATGTGGGATCTTCCCAGACCAGGGCACGAACCCGTGTCCCCTGCATTGGCAGGCGGACTCTCAACCACTGCACCACCAGGGAGGCCCCTATTTGAGATATTTGAAGCAGGGATGGTATCTTATTCCATCAGTACTGTCATGATCACATGGTTGGAAATGCAGAAAAAATATCTGCTAAACTAAGTCTTACCAATTCATACAGGCTATTCCGACTGTTTTCACTGACTGACCTTTCCATCAAACTAGCTAATTACATCAATAAATGCACTTGCTTTCCCTCACCTGTTTACCACATATGACTTGTTTTTTTGTTTTGTTTTGGTTTTTGTTAATTTGAATAGTTTGTGTTCTTAGGTTGAGTGACCAGAATTCTAACAGGACACACTACCACTCAATTTGAGTCCAGTTCAAAGACTGGATAATTTTATCCAAATTCTCAGTTTTGTCACTAAGTTTTCCACTTTCTCTGTTAGCAACACTCAGGGATGGTAACACCAAAAAGAACCTTCATGGGTGTTATGATGGTTACTTTTGGAAAAGGAATTTGAGTATCCAAATGGTTCCCAATTGTCCATCAACGAAAACACTGCCCCTCACATGGTCCCATCAGTGATCCTACTCAGGCCAAGACTTTGCCTTCACACAGCAAAGGGAAGCATTGAAGACATGGTTCGCATTGATCTCAAATTCCCTCTTCAAGACCCTCTAGTAAGAGGAAGCGTTATTCTTTTGGTCTGAATTATCCAGAACTGATGTCTATTTTGATTAAATCCACCAGACAATTTCTAGTCAGCTCTGAGCAGTAACCCCATTGAGCCACCCAGATGGCTGAAGATGCCATGCCAACATCCTTTTTCTTAGTATGTTGTCTACCAGACACAGCCTGATTATTACCTTGGTTTTCAATAGGCTCACACACAAAAAATATGAAATATTATATGGTGGTTGTTTTTATATCAAGCAAGAGCATTATTCTACTCCTGAGACTTAATTTAGGCAATTGTGGACCAACAGTTCCTGTTGGCCACTAGAGTAGCATTTTGTCCACAGCACCAGTAGGTTACTAAATGGGTCCCATCACATGAAAGAGTTAACGTATTTCTAAAAATTATTAGTTGCCAGGTCTCAGAAAGTCGGTTATGTCCAGACCACCAGATGACAAGGAAATAACATCACATACAAGTCTCACGATAAAGTGCATCCAAATTAATTTTGCTCAGGCTAGAACATAAGGATATTTTCTAACTACAAAGAGAATGAGGTCCTTTGAGACAAACCATATTTCTTAAAATATGGGCTTCTGTTTTCAAATATCTCTTCCTCACAGCTTCCATTCTTCTACTGCTTCATTTATATCAGTTACAGTGTATTTTTAATATAATTATCTGATTTGTTCACATGGAGATTGATGCAATATATATGCTGGAATGAAAAACAGTTGCATGAGAAATACATATGAGAAGATGGACTCTCAAGGGAAGATGTTTTTTCAGCACTTTTAAATCTGAGACTCCGATTGGTGCTGTGTTTGTTAGAGGCTTGTTATTTATATTGGTTTTTAAAATATTTCCTCCTAAATATCTTTGGTATGGGGGAAGAAAAGTACACATTTAGATGCTAAAAACCTCCTCTGTTTTTATGACATCTTATTAATTTGATGTGACATTGGGCTCTGATGCCAGTAAAGCGTTGGCACGAATACATGCTACTAAGTCTGGTTCATGGTGTCTCACATTTTTGAGTATCCTCCACGTTTAAGATTTTTGTTTATACACATAGAGCTTTGGAATGATGTCATTAATAAATTGTATCTCTAGTTCTCTCATGGAAAAGGTCGTGCCTCTACAAGGCCACTGAATCAGTTGATTGAATTAACCTTGCGCTAAATTCAATTCAGTTAAGAAAGCCCAAACTGCCACGATTAACCATTTCTCATTCTGTGTATCTGCTTAAAGGAGAAAACAATAATCTAACAAGGATAATCATCACACTCCACTTTTTCTCAAGGAGAAAGTTCATTGTATGCACATGGCAATCATTAAACAAAGGAGATAAAATTGAATACATTTATGATAAATCATAAGATAATTATCTTACAATAAAAAAAAACTACCATGAAAACGAAGTCCTTACCCACAGATAAAAGAGATAGGCTGGCTAAGAGATGTCAACTTTCTCTAAATCTGAGTCTAGGCGGAAATATGAACAAATTATTCCTTTTTCCAGCTGTGCGACTGTGGAAAGTTATTTCATGCCATTTGACATATGTTTTTCTGTGCCCTCATCTGTAAAATGGGAATAAAACCACCTGCCTCTTAAGTTTGATGTAAGAATTAAATAAGACACTGTTTAAAGCACTTAAGAAAAATGATTGGTGTGTATTAAATTCTCAGTAAATACTAGTCATTATTAATTTCATTGTTAATTAGAGAGGAAAGGGCCTGAGAAGATAGGTAAAATGTCATAGCCCAATGCCTACTGGAGAGATGTGGGGATCAGGAAGTCCCAGGGGTTCATGGTTCCCTCAGTCAGTCGTGACATTTCTCTTTCTCCTCCAGACATTTCCCTTGCTTTTCCTCTTGGAGAAACCCACAAAGGTGCTCAAACTTCTAAATCCCACTCTTATTTCCTTATTAATCACAGATCTCTAGGCCTCAGCCTGCTTTCTTCTCTTCATAACTGCCACTACCCACGTTGTCCCTGGATGTCTTGTTCCTTCCAAGATGCTAGAGTTGGGGTATGAACTCCCCACCTCCTTCATTCATTTCTGGTTGGAAAGTATGAGACTCCCACAGTGGCATATAAGCATAAGGGAGGATAGCTTATGTAGGAAAAATAAAAGTCAACATGGCTTGCACTGGAGCACAGGGGCAAGGGAAGAAGCAGGAGAGAAGGGGTCAGATCATGGAAGGCCTTGAAGGTTTCGCTGGCAGGCAGGATTTTATCCTGAGGGCAAAGGTGAGTCAATGAGGTACAGTTTAAGCCTGGAGGGACCTGATCACATTTTCATTTTATACTGAGGACTTGGGCTATAGCATTGAGAATGCGTTGGAAGGCCAGATTATTTGAAAGACATAATAGGAGCCTCTTTAAAAGCTGTGGTAATGGGGATAGAGAAAAGAGACCAATATGAGGAGATATTAAGGAGGTAGATTCACCAGGACGTGGTGGCTCACAGGAGGTGGGAAGTGAGGGGCAGAGGGAGGCAAGGACTCTGGGGTTTCTGGCTTGGAAGACTAAGTGAATGATGGACATAATAAGAGGAGCCAGCTGTGAAGAAAGAGAATAAGGTGGAAAAGGCAAGCAAATGGGCTCTCTGCTAGAGCCTGCAGAAGGAACATGGCCCTGCTGCCACTTCGATTTTAGCTCAGTGAGACTCATCTCAGATTTCTTTCTTTGTTTTTTAAAAATATTTATTTATTTATTTATTTATATAGCTGTGCTGGGTCTTAGTTGCGGCATGTGGGATCTAGTTCCCTGACCAGGGATTGAACCCAGGGCCCCTGCATCGGGAGCGCAGAGGCTTAACAGCTGGACCACCAGGAAAGTCCCTCATTTCAAATTTCTGACCTTCAGAACTGTAAGTAATATATTAGTGCTGTTTTAAGCCAGTCAGTTTGCGATAATTTGTTACAATAGTAATAGGGAACCAATATAGGCCATTTTAGCTCCAGAGCTTTCTGTGAGGTCAGACAAGGATGTGCTGGGGCCTACATCATAGCGTGACTTCTCCCTCTTTCCACGCTGCTCCCTTCACCTCCTTTCCACACATGTTGGGGCACCAAGGGCACTCCCAAGTAAGCATCCTGCACGTGAAACTCTGTCTTGGAGTCTGCTTCCCAGAAAACCAACCTGGGACAAATTGTAAAAGCTCATGTTAACTTCCTATGATTGTAAATATATGACTAACAAATATAGTAAAGCTTACCATTGTTATCCCTTTTCAGTGTCACTCAAAAAGTATAATGCCTAACATGAATTGCACTGGCCCTGATATTAAGACAATGTGAAGTAAACATGAAGAACATGAGCTTGACAGGAAGATATGAGTTCAATTCCAGCTCCTTTACTTGGTCACATTACTTAAACTTTTTGGATTTAATTCCCCTCACTTGCCATCCCCTGCCCCATAAATAGGAATGATAAACACTTTCCCCCACTAGGTAGCATTAGAGTATTTAAACACCATTACTGATCTATGACAAGGGCTCAGTGAAAGATAGTCAAGCCCCCTCAACTCTACCTCACTGTTATAATTGATGCTCCAGGTGGCGGAGGCAAGTCACCACTAAACTACATGATTCTGCTGTCAAAATGTGTGCTTCAAGCTAGGAGGGGTCTGGGAGATCAGTGTGACCTGGGGAGGTGAAGGAAGGCTTCTTGAGGGATATGGGAACTTAGCTGGGCTAATAAAAACACCTGAAAGAGAGAAGGGCCGGGAGAAGGCACCATAGGGATCCTCATTTCCAACTCTAGTGTGTAGTTCTAGTTCAGGTAAACAGAATTTGGAAGCGCAAGTACCAGATAATCAAGTTTGCACAGTGCTGCTCTTGTTTTAGTTGTTTTAACTGGCAACGTTAGACATGGAAGACAGTATATCTTGTAATGTATACAGTGTATTTTGATCTGTTTTACATAAGTATGAAGTATTATTATAACCAAGAGGAATCTGAGAAGGAAAAAAACTGGATAAGGACAACAATGTTGAGCTATGTACTCATCGCAAATAAATGCATAAAACCTTTGAAATTATGATATAACCAGTACTGTTAGATTTATGGTTATGGGTATTGCTCTCATTCCAAGCTCCTACTTTACATTTATCAACTTCATATTCATATGGCATCTCTATTTTCAACGTCTTAGAAATTTCTCCCTTTCCTAGTAACCTTTTCAGCTGAAATTTCATATGCTTCATATTAGCTCAGAAGGAAATTTTTTTTTTTTTTTGGCTATGTTGGATCTTTGTTTCTGTGCGTGGGCTTTCTCTAGTTGCGGCGAGCGGGAGCCACTCTTCATCGCGGTGCATGGGTCTCTCACTGTCGCGGCCTCTCCTGTTGCGGAGCACAGGCTCCAGACGTGCAGGCTCAGTAGTTGTGGCTACGGGCCCAGTTGCTCTGCGGCATGTGGGATCTTCCCAGACCAGGACTCGAACCTGTGTCCCGTGCATTGTCAGGCAGACTCCCAACCATTGCGCCACCAGGGAAGCCCCAGAAGCAAATTTTTTTTCTGGTAGGTTGAACCTATCTGTTCAGCCATTTCTGAGTTACTCAAGCATGAACAAATGTTGTTTAGGAAATTTGTCGAGATCCACTTTTTATGTGTTCAGATTTAATTCAAGATGGTTTAAACTTAAATCTCCAGAGCTGTCATGCACGTATTCTCTCAGGAGAAAAACATCCTTTGCTTTGAGATATAATTGGTTGAGGTTTACACTCCACTTTCTGTGTAAATGGAGTTTGGTTATGAAGAGATCTACTCAGATCCTGGAAAACCTTTTGGGTTTCCAGACCCTCCATGCATATTTATAAGAATGCTTTTTTTCTTTTTTCCCCCCCAAATTATCAACTTTCCAGGAGAACTTGAAGGTAACAACTCCTATCTGGCTGTTTACTGTCAGAAAATAATAAAATCTTATTTATGAAAAATTGGAAAAATAAAGATTTTAAATATTTATTGAAACTTGGGCATTAGTCCTTGTTCAGTTGTAGACAGCAATATCTGTATTGCTAACAGCATCTTTTAAGCAAATATTATTGGGTATATTGATAAGACTTTTCTAAGATGGCATACTATTCATCATAAGATTTTAAGTGCTCTGAAATACTGGGAACTTACAAAATTAAAAAGAACTAAAGTAGGAATAGGTGGATGGGGTAGAGACAAGAGAGAAGAGGGCAGAGACACCTTCCTCATGACCTGGCAGACAGTCTCAAAACATATGAATGTATCCTAGTTATCTATTGTTGCGTGACAAATCACCTCAAAACTTATGACTTAAAACAATAATCCTTTTAATATCTCTGGGGGTTGGCTGGGCTCAGACAATTATTGCTCAGGGTCTCTCATGCATTTGCAGCTTCTAGGGCTAGCATCCTCTGAAGGCTCACTCACTGACTCACTCAGGTGTAGCACCTGGGCTGGGAAGCCTCAAACACCTAAGGCTCCTTGGGCATCTCTTTCTGTCTTTACATGGTCTCTCCACATGGTTTCTCCAGCATGGTAGCTTCAGCATAGCCAAACATTTTTCAAGGTAGTTCAAGGCTTCAAAGATCCGTGTCCCAAGTGAGACAGCCAAATGGAATCTGTATTTTCTTTTCTAATCTGGCCTCAGAAATCAAGTCACAAAGGTCCACTCAAGTTGGACGGGAGGAGACAGACTCCACCTCTTGATGAGAGGTGCGCCAAAGAATCTACAGATGTGTTTTAAAACTTCCACAGGATTTCATAGACCTCTGGCAGAGTCTGGGACAGAATAGTGAGTCATTCACTAAACCACAAATTAGTTCATTGTGGTTCCTTTTCTGCTGTGGTAGAAGGATACTGCCATGTTTAAGGGCTCCTGCTCTGGAGTTAGAATGCCTGCCTGGGCTTGCCTCTGCCCTTACGCTTACGAAGCTTGAAACCTTAAACAAGTGCCGGTGCCTCAGTTTTCTTATAAGTTGGAGATAATGAGAGCTAACGTTTATTGAGCACTTAGTAGGTGGCAGGCATTGTCATAAGTGCATTATATACTATCTTATTTTATCACCAAGATAACTCCATGAGGTAGCTACTTTACCTCCTAAATCATAGGGTTGACAATAATAAAGACATCTTTCAGGTGTGTCTGTGGTGTGGATCAAATGAGACTTATTACTTTCCCTCTTGACGTTATTAAACCTGATGGGGCAAATTCTAGTGATGCCAGGTCAGGAGGGTGAGCCATTTCCAGAAATGGACCAAATGTGCACAATGCCACGTAGGAGCGCAGACTGTTCCCAGTCTAGTGCGAAGACCCAAGGAGGATTAGATTTCTTGATAGGAGTTAAAAATGCATAAAAGATCAGTCATTCCGGGTCTTACTTGGGGTTACGGGTACAGAATCCAGCGCAGTCCAGCAGAGTAGGACCACGAGCCCCGCTTTGAGTTTGCAAAAACGGAAGCGTTTATCTTTTTCCTGAAAAAGAAATCCATGACTTGGGGCAGTGAAAAGAGTTCTGGCCAGAGAACACGCTCCCTCAGCCTGGAGCGTCCGCAGGTGTCGAGAGCCCGCTTCTTAGCCGGATGCACGACGCTGACACCCTACCCGGGCGGCCTCCCCTCGCGTCCCCGTCGCCACCCTCAGTTCTCTGACTCCAAGAGCCTCCTCCCCCTCCTCCCTCTTCCCTAAGGTGCCTACTCCCGCGACTGCAGAGCGCCCATCTTCCCAGGCCGGGCAAAACCCGGAGAGCTGGAATCCCTCTCCTGGAGCGCCCGGGCGGCCACTGGGCATGCTCAGTCGTCAGGCAGGTTCGGGGCCGCGAGCGCGTGTGCGCCTCGCAGATTCCTCCCGCGGCCGCGCGTCCTCCGCCTCCCGAGCAGGGAGCGGGCGCATGATGGCGGCGGCGGCGGCTGGGAGCGCCAGCAGCGGCAGCAGCGGCGGCGGCGGCAGCGGCAGCAGCAGCAGCGACACGTCCAGCACCGGCGAGGAGGAGAGGATGCGGCGCCTCTTCCAGACGTGCGACGGCGACGGCGACGGCTACATTAGCAGGTACTCGGGGAGGTCCGCGAAACAGGCTGGGGCGCGATCAGCCTCTCGGCGCTGCCCTTGACCTCTCCTCTGCCCCCTCGTCCCCAACTTCCAGCAAGTTGCTCAGAAGCTCACGCGAAAAGTTGCCTGCGACTCTGAGAGCGCGTCGCCAGCTCGGCCACTGAGGCCGAGGGGCTGCTCTGCTTGTCTTCTGGAGGTGCCAGTTGGTCCAACTTTTCCCAGCGCCGTCTTTGTCTGGGCATTGGGAGACATCTCTTTCGGATGGGAGTTCCCCCCCGGAGCCCGGAGCGCTCCTGCCTGTGGGGAGACGAGTTATGGCCACTTGTTCCCGATAGAAGAGGCTGTCCTACAGATGTGGGTGTCAAGATGCTGGGCCACCAGGCAGCGATCTTGTCCGGTTGCTCGGTGGACAGACCCGGGGCCGGACCAGGATAGGGATGCGCTCTCAGTGACAGAGTTGACCATGAAAACAAGCTGTGAAAAACTTTCGTGTGGCACAGAGACCCTGCGTTGCCAACTTCGGAGTCCAAAGAATGGGCATAGTTTGCCGCTCAGTACTGATTTAATAAACCTATTAGCCTGAGGGGAACGAAGCGCCCAGGTGCAAACTAGGGGTTTAGAGGTGAGGCTGGAAATAGACCCTACGCCCTAGCCCGGCTCCGCGCTCTAACCAGGTGAGCCTCCGGAGGGGTCTCGGGGCGCCTCTGCGCGACCACTCCTAACCCTCGCTGTGCTTGCCTCCAGCTCCCCTTCAGGGGCGGTGTTGCAACGTCAAGCGGCAGGGCTTGGCAAAATAATTACTTCTGCCCAAATTTTTATAACTTATCAGACACTGATGGTGAAGAAGGTAATCGTAATGTTTTCTGGTATGCTTATATGAAAGGTCGACACCGGGCGCTGAAGCCTGTACGCGCCGAAATGTGAATTGCCTTCAAAGGCGTAGGCAGCCTGAATTGTGTACTACATCTTTCTTTAGCCTTTGTCTTGGTGATGCCGAAGATCCTCTGAAAATTCCAGGATGCCTCCTGCAGTTTGTCCTTGCCTACCTAGAGAAAAAAAGAGTGGGGAATCCCTCCCCACCCCCAAATTAAAAAAAAAAAAAATCTCTGAAACAGGTGGTTTGACATGTAAAAGAATTTGACAGTTAAAGAATTAATTATTTATTTGGAACTTCACTCAATTATGATAATTCTTAGCTGAACTTTATTACTTTTCTTAAGTTTCATTGGGAAACATTAGAAAGATATCAGAAAACTGTATGGAGTAATTATGTTATGAAATGGAAAAAAATATGTAACTCTAGTTGACCTCATATAGATTTTTATCTGGAAGTCTTTCCCTGTTTTGGTTCTGGGTTAAAAAAATTTCATCCTATAGTTTAGGATTTGGGGTTTTTTAACTTTATTTATTTATTTTTGGCTGCGTTGGGTCTTCATTGATGCGCGCGGGCTTCCTCTAGTTGCTGAGAGCGGGGGCTACTCTTCGTTGCGGTGCGCGGGCTTCTCATTGCCGTGGCTTCTCTTGTTGTGGAGCACGGGCTCTAGGCATGTTGGCTTCGGTAGTTGTGGCTCTCAGGCTCAGTAGTTGTGGCTCACGGGCTTAGTTGCTCCGTGGCATGTGGGATCTTCCCGGACCAGGGCTTGAACCTCTGTCCCCTGCATTGGCAGGCAGATTCTTAGCCACTGCGCCACCAGGGAAGTCCCGTTTAGGGTTTTTTTGTTGTTGTTTTCCTACTTGAAAAACCGTTATCTCATTTGCAATAATAAAAACTATTTACATTCTTCATGTTAGAATGCAAAAAGAATTTAATTTCACATGGGCAAGAGTGCATATAGAAAACTAGCAAAATTCTCTGCTTTCCTCCCACTAATCCTATTAATATGTTGCTTTACCTGAACTACACTTTCTGTGTAAATGCTCATATTGTTTTGAATGGGGGCTATATGAGCACTGAAGGATAATGAATTCTTTAAGCACAGTTTGAGAACTTTGTTTTGGAGGGTGAAGCATTGTGAGGGCATGATGTTAAAGAAGGAATTTTAGATGAAGGTAGAAACCTGCTGGGGCAAAAGTGGGAAAAAATGTTATCCTTCCTTGAGCCACATCACTTTAATATATCTGCTTGAAAGTTGGAAGGCATGTGCAGTAGTGGACCCAAAGCCAAAACTTTAGCTGTGGGCAGAGTTGCCCTGGAAGTTATTTTTAGGCTGTGACAGAATTTCCATATAGGAGTAGTTCAGGGATGGCAATCTCATTGAGAGCAGGCACCAGAGAACTTGTCTAGAAGTGTGTTTACATAGCAAGCACAGTTTTATTGGAATATATGTTTATTTGGTATGCTTGAGGAATGGAGTTAATGAAAATAATGACTTCCTTTCCAATGTCACTCCTTCGTGCTGCCCCTATTTAATGACTTTACTGACCACTGTACAGTGGGAGATAAGGTGTGGAATGCTGTGAATTTTCTCTTTTATTAAACATGAGAGTTGGGCTTTCTGCTTTAAAACCTTAAAAACCTTGAATTCTTCTAAAGATGTCAAGTTTATGCTAATCATAAATAGCTGTATCCTTTAGGATTTCAGTTTGTCTATAATAGAATCACAAATAAGTGTTGACTGTCACACCTAGAAGTCTTGAGGTGGGCCATCCACGCTGAGGCAGCAGCTCCAGAGTGGTATCAATGTCCACCTTCCTTGTATCTTTCTGCATTGCATTCTTCACATGGAGCATTCATCCTCATGGTTATCTCGCAGTCCTAAAATGATTGCTGTGTCTCCAACTTCATCTCCAAGTTCTAGGGAGGGAAGGTGTAAGAGGAAGCTGAAATGAATGCTGCCTGTATCATCAAAGCACAGCTTTCCCAGATCCCTAAATTGACATCATGTTGGTCAAACTACATCACTGTACCATGCCTACTTGCAGTAGAGTTTAAGGAAGTATATCATCCAATTAGGTACATCGCCTCCTATACAAAAGCTGAGTTCTGTTATTAAGAGCGGGAAATGGATATTGGGTAGGCAAGTAGCAACCAATACGTATAATAAAATTCCCCATGTTAACCTAAATTCAACTATATTGGCTCCAGTCCTTTTACCTGGCCATTATCCTCAAACAGGAGTGAGCTGGAGATGTTATATTTGGAGGAAGGATGAGTGGAAGAGAGACTGAGGCCATTGGGGAAATATCAGGGTACATCATTTCAGGAAGCAGGGAGGTAAAAGTTAGGGCTTTGTGTCTTAAATATCCCCTTGGCTCAGCCTTCCCCATCAAACTGACAAAAAGGGTATTAGCTAGCTGGAGGTTCCTGGAGTTGCTACTTCTGCCCTGGAGCTTCCAGCCTGCCAGAGGGACCCAGAATCATTTCCATGGATACTTAGGTGGAGCAGACAACTACCGTCAGGTGGAGCCAAGCCGTAGCTTGGACAGTGTGACCACAGCAGGCTCTTCTGGTGCATTTATTAACCTTACAATGAGTTTTGGGAGCCCTATATATCATGTTGTAGGAGACGGTGGTTTTACTCTATTTGTTGAAATTAATTTCCCTTTGGAATTTTAAAGCTTGTTTTTATCCTTCAGTTTAAGAAACTGTTGAACATTTTGACAAATATCTAAAACCAACACTTAACATTTATATCTAGTCCCCAAGCCTCAGCTTAAACATTGTTGCCTTAGAGAGAACTTCCATGACCACTATATCAAAGTGTTAGGGAATTCCCTGACAGTCCAGTGGTTAGGACTCAGTGCTTTCACTGCCGAGAGCATGGGTTCAATTCCTTGTTCGCGGAACTAAGATCCCACCATTGACTTTCTTCCAAATCATTCTTTACAACTTGTTATTGCATTTCTATTTATTACTTTGCCCATTTATTGTCATTCTCCCATTGGCCTTCATGAGGGCCAGAATCATGTCTGTTTTATTAAAACAGTACACTCAGGATCTAGCAGAGTATTTGCCATATAGCACTCAATCAGTAAATTCTGATGAATAAATGACCAAGAATCAACAGTGGTATGTCCATATAGGTTGAAAAATCTTTCAAGCATTTTCCATGTTTATGAGATACTTAAATGTAAGTATATTTTATTATATAATATTTTCCTTTAAAATAACTTCTTTTTGGTTATATAAAAGGTATTTTTGTTGATGAAAATTTGCAAAATACAGAAATATATAAAAATAAAATCAAAATCACCCATTATCCCATAATTAAGGTGTATTATTTCTGTTTTCCTGGTGACATATCTATACCATATCATTCCTCTAGTATGTTTAGAATGATTCAATAAAAGGAAAGGCATCTCATTTTCATGGTTAGGAAGTTTTAATATTGTTATGATGGCAATACTCCCCCATTTCTCCCCAACCTTCCCAGCCCTAGGTAACGATTAATCTACTTTCTATCTCTATTGATTTGCCTATTACGGATATTTCATGTAAATGGAATCATGCATTATGTGACCTTTAGTTGCTTGTGTTTTGGTGTCATATCCGAGAAGGTTTTGTCTAATCCAAGGTCACAAAGATTCACTCCTATGTTTTCTCCTGAGAGTTTCGTAGATATAGTTCTTACATTTAGGTTTGTGATCCATTTTGAGTTTATTTTTGTGTATGGTGTGAAGAAGGGGTCCAAGTCCATTCTTCTGCGTGTGGCTATCGAGTTGTTCCAGCGTCATTTGTTGAAAAGACTGTTCTTTCCTATTTTCATGACACTCTTGTCAACAATCAATTGACCATAAACATAAGAGTTTATTTCTGGACTCTCAGTTCTTTTCCATTGGTACATATACCTGTCCTTATACCAGTACCACACTATTTTGATTACTGTTACTTTGTTGTAAGTTTTAAAATTGAGAAGTGTGAATCCTCCAGTTTGGTTCTTCTCTTTTTAAGATTGGTTATTCTTAGTCCTCTGAGTTCCCATACACATTTTAGGATCAGCTTGTCAGTTTCTTCAAAACAGGCAGCTGGAATATTTGATTGGGGTTGTGTTGAATCTATAGACCAATTTGTTCACATGCATTTTTAGTAAGTATATTTTTCAAGATAGTTTTGTTTTTTTCCACCAGCCCTTTATTTTACAGTCTTAATTTGGAGTCAGCAGGTTAGTGAACATCTGAAGTAATAATAGCAAATGTGTATAGACGCTTTTATAGTTTACAATCAATTGGTCCATATATTATCTCATTTAATTCTTGCAACAGGAATTAATATCTCTGTTTTAAGACAGGGAGCCAAGATAACATAGCCTCTAAGGAAAAAGAATGAACCTGTGGCCCTGACTTGAGAGCCTGTTTTACCATAAATGCTGCGCAGCTAACAC
Organism: Grampus griseus; assembly: GCF_964374135.1. Classification (NCBI taxonomy): domain Eukaryota; kingdom Metazoa; phylum Chordata; class Mammalia; order Artiodactyla; family Delphinidae; genus Grampus; species Grampus griseus. The sequence goes on from NC_139019.1 coordinate 90,652,065, forward strand.
CAGAAAACCTATGAAAACCCCTAAAGCCTTAAAGTTATTTCCTGTTTAATTTACCCAAGGTCTATGGTGCAGATGAATTTTCATTTTAAAACTGGCTTCTTAGCATCAATGGGAATGGCATTTAAATTCTTGGTACAGAAGGTGAGGCATTTGCACTCTAAATGAGTTTCCATGGGGGTCTCAGCTGGGGAGACTCTCTGTTGTTCAGTAAATTGAAAATCTCTTTAAGTGTTAGTCCCAGAGTAGAAACCGTATGGAGAGAAAGGGCATTTCCTTAGAGAACAGTTAATTGTCAGCTTCTCATTGTCATTTCAAAATGTCAGTTTAAATATGTAAATGAGTAATTACTAAATCTGTGCAATTGATTATTGATGACTCTGATGGGAGAAAAAGAGTTGGGTAGGCAGAAGGACTCTCTGGACCTATTCATTGTTCAAATATTTGGATCCCTGTCCCTTAGCAAAGTGAAAATGTAAACGGAACAAATTGCTAGGTTGACCCAATAAGCATTAAATGTGTTTGTCTGATGTGATAGTTGAGTTTAAGTGTAGCCCTCAGTTGAATATTTAGTTGTGAAACTTTTGCTTGGAAAACTCTAGATAGATGAGCTCTTTGTTTAATTTTTTAAATATTCACATCACAATGTAGAAGATAGTTGAAAATACATCTTAGACTTGATGTTGGTGTTAATTGGGCATCTATTCAACATTGTGGCAAGTGCCGTAGATTAAGGCACCTGTTGTCTATTTTTTAAAAGTTCTCATGTACACATTTGTGATACAGATGAAGGAAGTAAAAACAGATAGGATGAAGGAGGGCATTTATGTAAAAGTGTGACTGCATTGCATTTAAATGTCAGAATTTTTCACTTCTTTACAAAAAAATCAGAACTTCTTTCTGAGAATAACAACCTTAACAGAATATTCCACATTAGAGGTTAATGCTTTTAGACAAGAGTTTTACTTTAACAATTGTAGGTACTGTAGAGTCTTAACCTGAGTGTACTTCATGATAAACAGCGTGGAAATCATTGAGAGAATATTGTTGGGGAAGTATTTACTCTTCTAAAAATATGTTGGCAGTTTTATATTTATTGTAAGAAAAGGGTGAAATCAGTGCTGCTCATCTCCCTCCCCCTTCTTGGTTTCCTAAGTTCCTTCATCTCTGACCAGAATTATTCTCCTAGTGTCGTAACATGCAGGCTCGGCTCCTCCAGGCCACTTTACATGGACATTAAAGTCATTTTTCTATAAAATAAAGCTGAGCAGGCAGCTCCTCGTAAAGTCCTTCAACAGTTAGTTGCCTGCTTCTTACAGCTAATTTCAGGCTCCTCCTAGGGCCTTTTGATTTGAAGCGCCTGGCCATCTGGCACAGTGATTGTATCCCCTCTAGCATTATCTTTCACACTCCCTCCTCTGGCAGGCCCAGCTGTTCCACACTTCAGTGCTTTGCACATGCAGCTCCTCTGTAAGTGCCCTTCTTTCCCCTTGTTGTCTGGTAAGCACCTTCTCAGTTTTCCTAGACTCAGTTCTTATGCAGCTCTTTCTCTCTGGAGACTTTCCCTCATGCCTCAGGACCTTATACACACTCCTAGGCCAGCACAGCTCACCTTTGATATTCTCACCGTTTCCATTTCCTTGCTTCCCACACTCAAGGCAGAGACTATACTTCTTTTGTCTTTTGTCTTCATAAACTCAGTGCCCAACACATAATAGAAATGTATTAAATATTGATCAAATAAAATTGTTCATGTGTAATGGTAATTTCAAACACTTTAGAATACTTAGAAAAACATTTATCAGGTTTTGTCCAACTTAGAAGAAGCTGAGAACCTAAATGGCTGTCGACAGATGAGTGGATTAATATGTGGTACATATATACAATATATAAAATATATAATATATATAATATAATATATAATATATAAAACATATATATAAAAGAATGAAATAATGCCATTTGCAGCAACATGGATGCAACTAGAGATTATCATACTAAATGAAATAAATCAGAAAGAGGAAGACGAATACCATATGATACCACTTACATATGGAATCTGAAATATGATACAAATGAACTTATTTACAAAACAGAAACAGACTCACAAAGAAAACAAACTTATGGTTACCAAGGGGAAAGGGGGTAGGGGAGGAATAGATTCGGAGTTTGGGATTAGCAGATACAAACTACTATATATAAAACAGATAAATAACAAGGTCCTACTTTATAGCACAGGGAACTATATTCAATATCCTGTAACAAACCATAGTGGAGAATAATATGGAAAAGAATATACATATAAGTGAATCACTTTGCTGTACACCAGAAACTAACACAACATTGTAAATCAACTATACTTCAATAAAAAAGAAGAAGCTGAGAAATATTTATATTTGAAAATATGTATCATGTGCATTTTACCTAATCTAGAATATTAGAGTGATGGGGACTCTGTGCCCCTTCAGCTAACTAGTCATGTGACTTTAGGCAAGTCACACAAACCTCTCCAATCAGTCTTCTTCTATAAAGTGATTTTAACATCTTTTTCAGGACTGAAAACGTTTTATTTTATGAACTGTAAGTACTAGGATTTTTTTGGTAGCATATTTTTTTGGAAAAGCATACTGTTTAAATTAGTCCCATTGGGCAACTGTTGGTGTTTGCTTGTGAACTAACTGTGATAAATCCATAGTTTCTCTGTATTAGTAGCTGTTATCATCCAATAGGCTTCAATACCATCTAGTTAGTAGTATTTTCAAAAGCATTGAACTGTTGGTTAGGTTTTGTGTCAGTTCTTGAGTAAAGATTATAAGATGAAGTAAATGAAAAAAAAAAAACCAAACTACTCTTAATTGTGTATTCCAGTTGTTATTAAAAAGTTGTTTGGCAGTCTACCACATGGTTCTATCCTGACTCTTTCAGGGTATAATATAAATGCTTTAAAAAAATATTTTCAAATTAATATTTATAGTCTACTTTTCTTAGGCTGTTCCTTTCTGGTTACTGGGTATTCACAGTGAACAAACATTTTAAACTAATCACAGAATAAAAAACTAATAATAGAATTAAGGGAATTTACTTAATCCAAACTTGTGTTACAGTAACTTCTATTCAGTTTCTTTCACCTACCAGATTATAAACTTCATGAGTGTAACAACCATGCCTTTTATCTCTCATACCACCTGACACTATTCCTTGTACATAAATGCTGTGTACATAGATGTTAAATCAGTGTTGAATGAATGAAGTGATGGATTAATACTACCTTAAGACAAAATTATGTTGCTACTTCTACACTTGCAAGGTAGGATTTTGATTTTTCTTATTCCTAAAATAGAGAAAAACTCCTGTGTCAGTGTTAACCTGTCTCTAACTGTATGCTTACATGCTTCCATCAGTAAAATAACATGGAACGAGGAAAACACAAAGACTATTGCCATGTAAGTTAGTTTGTTGAAGTCCCCTATTTTTGGTAATATAAAATAAAGTTCCCCTTAAAGGAGTAATTTGCTATCCATAGTGGTTTTTTACTTTATAGATTCCTTCTCAATCTTCAGTCCCTATAGCATCTGCTGACTGTCATACCAGAGCAAATTTAAGAATATTAATTTTTATTTTTAAATGTTTATTGAATGCCCACTGTATGCACAGAGGAATTCAAAGATGGGTGTGTTACAACATCTTCCTTTAAGGAGTATTTGGTCTTATGCAATAAGTACACACATGACCAGAAACAAGGAAAAGTGCAAAGCATCTAGGAAGGTTCAGGGGAAGGGAGGAAAACACCTGGGCTTTATAGGAGGATATTGTTTTAGTAAGTTTGCTGCAAGGAATATGTAACTGGCCCAGAATGATCGCTTAGCTTCACCTCCCATCATAGATCATGGCCTCTGTCTTTACTTCAGCCAGAGTGGCTCTAGTGATGGCTTCCCTGCTGCCCTGCACCCTCCCACAGACAAAGGAGCCAAGGGCAGCCCTGGTGACAAGGAGAGACCGCCCTGCAGAGGCCCTGGCTTCCTCAGCGACTGCCTGGACTTGTCAGGTGCACAACCCTGAGCTGTTGTGGAGGTCACACCCTGTGGAGCAGCAACCAGAGAGAGACAGGAAACAGGAGGGAACCAGCTGTGAGGCTTCTCCTCCTTCCTTCCCCCCTGAGGACCTGTTCTGAATGCAGTAGTTTCCTCTGGCCCTGTAAGACCAGACAACCAGCTACGTGTGCTGCAGAGCTGTGGCCAGCTTGCTTGCACACCCCTTACGTTAACTTTTCCCGCTTTGTTTCCTCATTCAGCTTTTCCCTTCACTCATGCTTTCCTGAGACTGCACCCCCAATAATGTATAAGCATGTAAGTTTAAGACAGAACCCGTATAAACAGCTCAAAAAAGGAGATTATTGTTTAAATACATTGGGCTTCATTGGCCCTGAACCTAATTGCAAAACAATAAAAAAATAAAATTCATTCAATAAGGAAAAATACAAAGAAAAAGAGATCATTCTTAATCTCATCTACCCAGAGATAGTAAGAGTAAATACACAACAGATACACACAGATATGATGTAGTGCTCATTATTTGTTGCCCACATCTATCCCTACTTCTCTTCTTTCCAGAAGATCCCTAACAAAAGTGCAGGCAGCCTCTCCTCCTACAAGAAACCCATGTATTGCAGGGTCCCACCTCCCAATGTAAGGGGAAGCCTGACAGACATAAGGGTAATCCCAGCCTCTTGATAACATTTGAGTTAGGAATGGACATGTGATAAGACTTGCACTAATGAGTCTCTAGAAACAGTGTGCTGGAGATAGCTAGAAAAGGTTTCCATGTTCTTCTGGTAGAGTTTCTGAAAGCAGCTCCTTCTCTCTTTCCCTCCCAAACGGGAGATAAACATGAAGAGGATGCCTGTACCCTTGATTGCCAGTAGTAGCCACTACAGATCCAAAGGAGATTAATATTAGGAAGAAGACCACACTTTTTTTTAAAAGCTTATTTGTTTATTTATTTTTGCTGTGTTGGGTCTTCGTTTCTGTGCGAGGGCTTTCTCTAGTTGCGGCGAGCAGGGGCCACTCTTCATCGTGGTGCGCAGGCCTCTCACTATCGCGGCCTCTCTTGTTGTGGAGCACAGGCTCCAGACGCGCAGGCTCAGTAGTTGTGGCTCATGGGCCTAGTTGCTCTGCGGCATGTAGGGATCCTCCCAGACCAGGGCTCGAACCCGTGTCCCGTGCATTAGCAGGCAGATTCTCAACCACTGCGCCACCGGGGAAGCCCAGAAGACCACACTTTTAAGGGAGAAGAACAGCATGGAAACAGCTAGAGCCTTCATGATATTGATTGAACCACCCTGCCTCTAGCCTTCCTGCTGCACAATACACTTCTTTATTATTTAAGATCTCTTGAGTTATATCTTCTTTACTTATGCCCTAAAGCATACTAATGTATTTATATATAAATGGGATTTTACTAGGCAGGGTGTTTTGTAATCTACTTTTTTTTTTACATACTATATCATGTAAATTTGCCATGTAAATATAGACCTCATATCACCATTTAAAATTAAGTATTTCATGGTGTGTGTGTGTTTGTGTGTGTGTGTGTGTGTAACTTGATATATTATACTAGTTGCCTCTCTACAGAAATGTTACTTTACTTTCTTAGTTTATTTGTTGCTTACCGCAAAACTCAGTGGCTTAAAACAACGCATATTTATCATCTCAGTTTCGTGGGTCTTTAATCCAAGCATGGCTTAGCTGGGTCCTCTATTTAAGGGTCTCTTAAGAGGCTGCAGTCAGGGTATCGGCTGGAGCCAAAGTCATATCAGGGTTCAACTGGGCAGATCCGTTTCTCAGCTTCCTCAGCGGTCATTGACAGGATCCAGTTCCTGGAGAGCTGTTGGACTGACGGCTTCAGTTCCTCCCTCACTGTTGACCCGAGGCCACCCTCTGTTCCTTACTCGATGCTCCTCTTCCCCAGAGCAAGCGAACAAGAAGGGCCAGCAAGACAGAAGCCACAGTCTTTTGTACCATGATCTCAGAAGTGACATCCATCACTTTAGCAGTATTCTGTTCTTTAGAATCAAGTCCCAAGGTCCAGCTGACACTCAAGGGGAGGGGATTACATAAGGGTGTGACTCCCAGGGGGCAGGGTTCATCCGGAGCTATTTTAGAAGGTTACCTATCCCACTTGCTGATTACAGACAGTTATCTTACAGATAAGGAGAGAGAGGCCTCAGAATGAAAGCAACACTTCCAGTACCTTGATCTTGGACCTCTAAGCCTCCAGAATCGAGAGAAAGTAAATTTCTGTTGTTTAAGCCACCTAGTCGGTGGTACTTTGTTATGGCAGCACTAAAAAACTAATAAACCCCTCTATGAATATCTGGGTTAATATATTACTAATTGCCTTCCAGAATTTACTGTGCCTCCTGGAACCTGTAAAAGTGCCCATTTCCTCACATATTCAGTAACGTTACACATTATTACCTTTTTTAGCCTTCACCAATCTGACCTCTGAATAATGGTATCACATTATTTAATTTTACAATTCTTTGAGTCCTAGTAAATTTGGACATCTTTTTGATTTATTTATTGACTAGCTCTGTTTCTAGTTTGTGTCTTTTCTCAATTCTCATTTTTTTTCTGTTAGAGAATTTGTGTTTTTCTTTTTGGTTTATAAGAAGTCTTTGTATATTAGGAATATTAATTTTTTGTCAGGTTGCAAATGTTTTCCCCAAATTTTTGCTTTAGTTTAAAATTTGTGATATCTTTTGCAAAACATAAGTTTTAAATTTAAATGTAGCCAAATCTGTCACTTTCTTCTTTTACTTTTGCACATGTTAAGGCTCTATCTATCGAGCTCAGTAGATAAATATTGACATTATTTTCTTATAGCTATCTTATGGTTCATTTATAAATATCTAATTCTTCTGGAATTTATGTGTATATGATTTACATGATAGGAAGCATCATTTTTTCCCCAAATGATTAGTCATTTGTCCTAATCCCATTTAATAAATCCATTCTTTCCCTGATGATCTGAATGTATGCTTTATATATACTAACTTTAAAAGTATATATATTTGCATTTGATTATAGATCCTACATTTTCTTTTATTGATCTATCTGTTCTTGTATTAATACTGTTACTTCATAATATGGTTAAATATGCCATATGGATTGGCTTCCATCATTGTCTCTCCTCACCCCCAAAAAAACCATTTTGGCTATTTCCAGGCATTTTTCCCATCTAAAAGAACTTTAGAAATTCCATTGAATTGTTTTTCCTTCTAGTTTTATTGAGGTAAAATTGACATACAGAACTGTATAAGTTTAAGGTGTACATTATAAAGATTTGACTTACTTACATCATGAAATAATTACCACATTAAGTTTAGTGAACATCTATCATCTCATATAGATAGAAAATGAAAGAGAAAGGAAAAATATTTTTCCTTGTGATGAGCACTCTAAGGATTTATTACTCTCTTAACTACTTTCATATAATGTAACACACAGAGGCGTCAATTATACTTATTATGCTGTACATCACACCCCTAGTACTTATTTATCTTATAACTAGAAGCTTGTACCTTTTGACCGCCTTCATCCAATTCCCCCTTCCTCCATCCCCCCACCTCCGGTAACCACAAATCTGATCTCTTTTTCTATGAGTTTGTTTGTTGGTTTGTTTTTGAAGTATAATTGACTGTGTTAGTTCCTGGTGCACAACATAGTGATTGGATATTTCCATACAATACAAAATGATGACCATGATAAGTCGAGTTACCATCTGTTCCCTTACAAAGATGTTACATTATTTTTGACTATATTCCCCATGCTGTACCTTTCATCTGGTGACTTATTTTGTAACTGGAAGTTTGTACCTCTTAATCTCCCTCACCTATTTCTCCCCTCCCCCTAACCTCCTCCCCTCTGGCAACCATCTATTTATTCTCTGTATCTATGACTCTGTTTCTGTCTTGTTATGTTTGTTCATTTGTTTTGTTTTTTACATTCCACATATGAGTGAAATCATACGGTGTTTGTCTTTCTCTGTCTGACTTATTTCACTTAATATAATACCTTATAGGCCCATCCATGTTGTCACAAATGGCAAGATTTCATTTTTTATGACTGAGTAATATTACATTATATATATATAATATATATAACATTCTTAATATATATATATTCTTTATCCATTCATTTATCAGTGGGCACTTAGGTTGCTTCTGTATCTTGGTTATTGTAAATGCTACGATGAACATAGGGGTGCATATATCTTTTCAAATTAGTGCTTTTGTTTTCTTCAGATAAATACCCAGGAGTGGAATTGCTGGATCATATGGTAGTTCTATTTTTAATTTTTTAAGGAACCTCCGTACTGTTTTCCATAGTGGCTGCACCAATTTACATTCCCACCAACAGTGCACAAGTGTTCCCTTTTCTCCACATCCTCATCAATACTTGTTATTTATTGTCTTTTTGATAATAGCCATTCTGACAGGTATGAGGTGATATCTCACTGTGGTTTTGATTTGCATTTCCCTGATGATTAGTGATGTTGAGCATCTGTTTATGTGCCTGTTGGTCATCTGTATGTCTTCTTTGGAAAAAATGTCTATTCAGTTTCTCTGCCAATTTTTAAATCGAATCATTTATTTTTTTTGATGGTGAGTTGTATGAGTTCTTTGTATGTTTTGGGTATTAACTCCTTATCAGGTATTTTGTTTGCAAATATCATCTATCATTCAATAGGCAGCCTTTTTGTTTTGTTGGTAGTTTCCTTCACTGTGCAAAAGCTTTTTACTTTGATGTAGAAATTTCATTGACTTTTAATTGTCTGTTAATTTTAATTTCATTAACTTGTCATACATTTCTAAATTAATGTAGAAATAATTGATATCTTTGCAAGCCAGTTTTTTCATAAGAGGGATTGTATATCTCTACATTTACTCAAGTCTTTTTGATGTCACTCAGTGGTTGTCCTCATATTTGCACATTATTTTTTGTTTTGTTTTGTTTCTCTGTCTTTCCCTCCAGATTTTGCTGCTATCATGAATGGAGCTTTTTTTAAACCTCTTTGTTTTTCTAGTTGATAATTTATGGTGTATATTAAAGCTATTTATTTGTTCAAATATTTTATTTTTTCAACACATTTTTTGAGTGCTTACTAAGTAATAGACACTGGTCTAATCACTGAGACTGCAGCAGTGATCAAAATAGATAAAATTCTCTGCCCTCAAGAAACTTACATTCTTGGGGGAGGGGATGAGGTAAATAGTAAACACAAAAGCAATATATGATCTGTCAGATGGTAAGAAGTACCAGATGAAGCAGGGAAGGGAATAGTCAGCACAAGCGAAGAGGTGAATTTTAATATTAAATAGGGTAGATAGGGGAGACCTCACTGAGAAAATAATTTTTGAGCCAAGACCTGAGGAGTTAGGGAGCAGCCATTTATTTATGTGGAGGAATAAGTTTCCTGACTGAAGGAACAGCAAATGCAAAAGTCATGAGATGGAAGCTGGTGCATCCAAAGAATAAGGAAGTCAGTGTGGCCCGCGTGAGAAAGGGAAGAGAAGTGGAAGACGCAGTAAGGAGGGGTAGATGGTATGGCCTGGTAGGTTACTGTAAGGACTTTGGCTTTTAGTCCGAGTCAGAGTTTCCTGCTTGATTCTGTAGGACTGGCTTTACTTACGTTCTCCATTTTTTCACTCCCCGTAAAGTCCTCAACCCACTCAATGCTGGCATCTGTCACTGTCATCAATCCATACTTTCACGACATTGCTAAAGTCACTGGTGACTTTGTCAGTGAATAAAATGGGCATTTTCAGTTCTTGCCTTGTATTAATTACCTCTCAGCAGTCGACCATGCTGACGATTGCCCGCTGCTCGCAGCCCCGTCTCTTCCTGGCTCCCACGACCCCACAGTCTTCTTGCTTTTCTCCCATCTGTCTGGCTCCTCCTTTCTGTCTCATTTGCAGGCTCAGCTCTTCTGCCTAGCTCTCGAGGGTCAGAATTTCGCAAGGCATCAACTTTTGCCCCTTCCTCTTTTAACCTCATGCATTTTGTCTGGGCATTTATGTTTCATCTCTCTTACTTATGTTTCAGCTTCAGTTATCTTTGAAGAGGCCGTTGACTCCCATAGTAAATGTCCAGCTCAGACTTCTCTTCTGAGCCTCAGACCTGCAGGACAAATTTACTCAATTGCCTATAAATCATGTCCCACCAGATATTTCTAAAACATGCTGAATTATACCAGTCCAATATTGGATTCATAATCTGCCGCCTAGTCTTGCTATCTCAGCAAATGTATCTCCATGTATACCCACTTACACAAGCCAGAAGAGATCTTGTCATCATCCTGGACACCCCCTTTTCCATCAACTCCCGTACTGGTTTCACGACCAATTCCTAATATTTTTTAAATTTAATTTTTATTTTATATTAGAATATAGTTGCTTTACCATGTTGTGTTAGTTTCAGATGTACAACAAAGTGATTCAGTTATACATATACATGTAATCATCCTTTTTCAGATTCTTTTCCCATGTAGGTTATTACAGAATATTGAGTAGAGTTCCCTGTGCTATACAGTAGCCAAGTCCTATTATTTCACCTTCTAAATCTCTCTCATATCTGTCCACTTCTTTCCATGTCTACTCCTGGCAGCCTAATTCTCTCTCTTGGAGTGCTGCAGATACTCCTAACTGACTTTCCTGTGTCTCCTTTGGCCCTCCTCCCATCCAGCCTTCCACACTGTAGGCAGAGGAGATCTTTTCTGAAGTGCCAGTCTGCACATGTCACCCCAGCTTAAAACCCTTCAGTTCAGATTCTTAACTTGGCTACCACAGGCCCTGCATGGTTCCACCTCCAACTTCCTCTCCTGCCTCATCTCTTCTCTCCTCCTGGCTCTCTGTCCACCAACCACTCTAGTCCCTGAATTTCAGCTTCTCCATCCTGTTCTGCTGTCAGTTCCCATCCAGTTCCCATGCGGCTGAATATATCCAGCTGTTCTCAAGCTCCTCAACTGAACTTCAACATCACTTTTTCAGCCTTCCTTGGCCCTCCCTCCCAACTTTGTTGCCTTCAGAGCACTTATTTCAATTTGTAACAATGTGTTCATTTGTGGGAATTTCCTGGTGAATGTCTTTCTGGCTCACTCAACCATGAGTTCAGGAGAACAGGGACTGTTTTTGTTCACCATTAAATCCTTAGGCCTAGCGCAGGAACCTGGCACATTGTAGGCACTCAGTAAATATTTGAGGAAAGAATCAGTGAAGCCCTTTTTGCTTCTTAGAGCTAAACCAAACGTTGCATTTTTGCATAACTGGCACACTAGTACACGTATTTTTATTTGCGTAGGCACCTTATTTCTATAAACATAAAAGCACCCCTTTTGAGAGGTTTCTGAGTTTTTCTGGAGCTGCTAGAGAAGAAATGGATGTTGGGTATTTTCTTACTTTATCAAAATCTGATATAACTCCTCTGTTCTTTGTGCGTGCCACGCCTGACTCAGGATTGAGTAAACACACACATTCTGAGATGATAGCTATCCAACACTGTTAATGACTTTTCCAAACGTGTTAAGGGTGTTGTTTTGATTAGGGTGAAATCCACTTTCTGGAGGCTTCAGGAAAATATTGCAACTGTGAGGTGCTGTTTCCTGGTGTTCCTGTTGAACACTGCCCAGGGGACTATGAAATATGCAGCCAGGAAACCCAAATCTGTGGGCAAGTTTGAGATCAGAGCTGTGAGGTGTTTCCGAAGGATGCAAGGCCCAGAAAAGAAAGTAGAAAGTGGGTGAATGGGTGGGCCTGCTGAAGTCACATCGCCACACAGACAGTTCCAGAGGCCCAACTCTGTGGGTGGTCTGCAACTAATTTTGAGGTATTTTGACCTGACTGACAAGTCAAGCAAGAAGAGTACCAATATTTAAATCTTAGTTATTTCCCTCAGTTTCTAATGTGCTGTGTGGGCATTAACTGGCGAAGTTTCCCAAACGTGTGGGTTAAACCTTTTTACTTTACCATTCAAACTGACCTTCGTTTCTAAAAACGTTTTTAAATGTATCACTAAAGTATAGTAGTTTTTGTTTGTTTAGTATAACAATTTTTGTTTATTTACTAAATAAGTTATCACTCCTACTTGTCTTGAATTCCTGATCATCTGATGGGAAGAAGTTTTCACTTCTTATAGCTCTTCCTGAACTAACAATCCTTTTGGAAGAGAAGGATCCCTCTGGACATTCTAGTGTAATCCATAGCTTCCAGAACTGTTATTGTTTTCAACACCTGTGGATATATTTTTAATGGTGCAAAGCGGCCATCCTTTAATATCAGTTGTAATTATTTATTGTATGTCTCCAAGAGGCAGGCAGTATAGAGTTGTGACATTCAGAATGGGTTCTGGGGTTCTAATCCTGACTCCATCACACACTAGCTGTGTGACCTTAGGCAAGTACTTAATACTTTCATACCTTGGTTTCCTCATCTATAAAATGGGGGTATAATAATACCTACTATACTATTATAAATGAGGTTGTTCTGAGGAGTACATGAGTTACTGTTGGAAAGAAGGTGTCCTTAAGAGTGCTTGGCTTATAGTACTTACTATGAGGTTTCTTAAATAGAATAAATGTGATAAAGTTCCATAAACCAGTACTTCTCAAATTTTGATGTGCATAGAAATCATTTGGGGATATGGTTAAATTGCAGATTCGGACTCTGCAGTTCCAGTGTGGGACTTGAGAGTCTGCATTTCTAAGATGCTCCCAGGTGTTGCAGCCGCTGCAGGTCCACAGACCACACTTGGAGTAGCAGCAGGCAAATACACGGCAGCAGGCTGCGTCTGTCTCCAACATTCTGCCCGCCTGTGACATGCTGCATTTATAAGAAGCTGGGGCTCCCAAATGCTCCTCTCTTCTGCGGCTCTGTGGGTACAGTGGGCACAGCATGCAGCATGGGGCTGTCAGGGGAGCCTCAAGCGGTCTGCAGGCTCCTCTGGTCCCCACAGCTTTCAGTGGGGAGAAAGGCCAGTATCCTTGTTGCTGGAAGTTAGTTCTCTTGTCAGCTGGGGGTGAGCTACTGACGCAGCACATGTGCTGTGTGTTTGGCGAAAGAGAGAAGGAAGAGGGCAGGCTGATGAGAAAATTCACAGGAAGAGGTATTCATCCGAGTATTAGTTGAACAAAAGAACGAATGGTCACATCCAAGTAAAGGTTCCTGTGCCTCTTCGGTTGAGGGATCCTCACTGACAAGGTGCCTCAGAGGATTTGTCACCTGCCTCGGGTTTGACCCTCTTTCCTGGCTCCACAGATGGTCGGGATTGCCAGTGGAAAGAGGGTTCCCTTTATACAAGATAGTCCCCAAATCCAACCATGGCGATAATGAAAAGCTAGAAATAATTTCAGCTACAACTACTTGGGAGGTTCTTTTTTTTTCCTTAAACATTTTTTTATAGTTTAATAAAAACTGCATCTGTTTTCATGCAGGGAACTCTCTTAGGCAACCTACTTTCTATTGTTTCAGTGCTTTCCCTTTCTCTCAGCTTTCCATGAATATCATGTGAACAGAGAAAAAGTGCACAACTCAGTTCCCTGCCCTAGGATGTCTAGTTTCCCTTTCTTTAAATGTCTCTATCCACAGAATACGACTCAGGTATGTGTGTGTGTGCCACATGTGTGCATGCATGTTTCCATAGTAATTCTGGGTTTGTTTTTTGGAATGGGTGTCTGGGTCATCTAGTTTCCTTTGAAGCATTTGTCTGCCCTTTGACTTTCAAATCATTGATCTAAAGGTAGATCAGTTGGTTCAGTAGCAACACAGGTTTCTGAGGTAGCACATGATTGCTGGTTACTTCTGCTCCAAAAGTTGCCTTAAATCAGGATTACCCCTCCTCCCCCACCAGTCAGAGAATAACAGAGTGTTTACAGTTTAAATAAAATTCTTTGAACACAGAATTCTGATTTTTTCAAAAGATCTCTTTTTCCAAGGTCTTCACTCATATTCTACACACAACACACACACACACACACACTACACAGACACACACACACACACACACACACACACACACACACACACACACACACACACACACACACACACACACACACACACACACACACACACACCTCCCCCTCGGCCCTGGTCTTGATTGGCCCTCTCAGCTTGCCTGGATCTTCTTGAGCAATCTGTCTGGGAGAGGCCGGTGCCTGGCACCAATGGGATGTTTGTTCTCAGGAAAACTCTCCCACGAAGTCAGTTCCACTTTGCTGAGGTGAAAACCCTTTCATCCTCTGAACCTTTGATCTAGGTAAGTTGAAGATTCCTCTGGTCAGCTGAAGTGCTGAAAGTGAGATCTTATTACATAAGCCAGGCCACTTTGGGTTTTATCTTTATCTGTGGACAACCACACCAGACACCTGCTGGTTCAGGGCCTGGGGCACTCTCTCTGTATGTAACCCCTCAAGCCTTCCTTTCTAATCCCTTCCACTTGGCCCAGCAGCTCAGGTCAGCACACAGCCCGCACTCGCGTTACGCTGGCCCCATGAGCAGCACACACCGGTCTATTCCAGTCACACACCATTACGTTTTTATACACTGTGGTGCCTTGTATAAGAGCCCTCATTCATTTATACCTCAAATTGCATCATTTTTACAACTTGGAAGCAATATGGCTTTGTCCCCTCCTCTTCATAGGTCCCTTGCTATTATAAAAGAACTTAATTTCCCCTGGTGTGATCTCCTGGGCCCCACCCTAGAAGCTGACATTTGAAGCCTTTAAAACCCCGCCTGTGTAGCACAACCATTAAAACCTACTGTGAATGTAAGTTGGTGCAGCCACTATGGAAAACAGTATGGAGGTTCCTCAGAAAACTAAACATAGCATTACCAGATGATCCAGCAATCCCACTCCTAGGAATATACCCGGACAAAACTATAATTCAAAAAGATACATGCACCCCTATGTTCATAGCAGCACTATCCACAATAGCCAAAACATGGAAACAACCTAAATGTCCACAGATGAATGGGTAAAGAAGATGTGGTATGTATATACAATGGAATACTACTCAGCCATAAAAAAAGAATGAAATAATGCCATGTGCACCAACATGGATGCAACTAGAGATTATCATACTAAGTGAAGTAAGTCAGAAAGAGAAAGACAAATACCATATGATATCACTTACATATGGAATCTAAAATATGGCACAAATGAACCTATCTACAAAACAAACAGACTCACAGACGTAGAGAACAGATTTGTGGTTGCCAAGGTGGGAGGGGGAAGGGAGAGGGAAGGTCTGGGAGTTTGGGGTTAGCAGATGCAAACTTTTACATTTAGAATGGACAAACAATAAGGTCCTACTGTATAGCACAGGGAACTATATTCAATATCCTGTGATAAACCATAATGGAAAAGAATATAAAAAAAAATGTCTATATGTGTATAACTGAGTCACCTTGCTGTACAGCAGGGATTGGCACAGCATTGTAAATCAACTATACTTCAATTAAAAAATAGTAAATAAAATTAAAAAAATAAAACCCACTGTAATGTGACAGTAATAACTTAGCCTTAGCCTGCTCTGGGGTGCTGTATCCAGGGGTTAAGATCAGTATTCATCTCAGTAAGTTGGGTAGCCGGTTAATTTTTAATTTATTATTTTAATTATTATGTGTTAATTTTCATAAATGCCACATATATTATTTTGTGTGTATCAAATACTATATCATTTAACCTTTTTAAAATTTTGAGTTCTGGAGTCAGGCATTGAATTTTAGTTTATTCACTGTATGATTTGGGGCAAGTTACTTAACTTTTCTATGTCCCATTTGTTCATTTCTAAAAATATATATATATTTATATATATAAAATATATATATAATTGTGCAAGTCCATACACATTTATTTGCATTTCTGATATCCAAAAGCTCCAAAATTGACAGGTTTTTTTCATAAGTTTGCTGCAAACTCAGTAGGAAGCAAAACTTGACCTAAACTAATCAGAGTCTACTTACAGTCCATATTTATTCCACTTCATGTGATTATTCATATGTGTGGCTGATTGTATATGATTATATGTGTATGATTATCAGTGATGCCCCAAAAATCTCTCTGGTGGTATTATATATACTCTTTAATATAACATATTGCCTTTCTAAAATACAAAAATGTGTGAAGTTTACACCCTATCTAACCCCAAGAGATTTGGAAAAGGGTTTTTGGACTTGTACTTTCCACCTCAGAGGGCTGCTGTGAGGATTAAACATGGGTAATCTACTGCAAGTGCCTATCATATAAATTGTTGGTTGTTACAGACCCCTGAAAAACAAAAACAAACAAAGCTATCAATTTTTTTAACATCTTTATTGGAGTATAATTGCTTTACAACGGTGTGTTAGTTTCTGCTTTATGACAAAGTGAATCAGCTATATGCATACATATACCCCCATATCCCCTCCCTCTTGCGTCTCCCTCCCACCCTCCCTATCCCACCCCTCTAGGTGGTCACAAAGCACCGAGCTGATCTCCCTGTGCTATGCGGCTAAAGCTATCAACTTTTTACAGGGAGGAATGTGAACGATTTTTAGGGAATTCTTTTTAAAATACTCTTTATATTTATTACTGTAATAATTTTTAAATTAGTCCCTGCACCCTCGCTCCAGGGATCTTCTTTTCTGTGACTCTGTTCTTGTTATTTCATCTAGTTTAACTGTGATGACACAGAAAACAACTGCAAGGCAGCTGTGAAGTCCCTTATAAACCAGGCCTGCTTTCACAGAGGGAAACACCTCTCCTAATGGCTCAATACCAGAAAGGGAATCATACCTGCCCTTGTGGAAGAGTCACAGCCACTGCTACCTGCTGACTGCTTGTGAAGCACGAGTGATGACAACTTAGACTGTGACATTCCATGGGGGCTCCAGTTACTTCAGGAGATTTGTGAAAATCTGAAAAAAATGTCAACTTTAATTTTCACTTATTTAAAATAGCTGTTCCACAACATTTTATGGTGGTGGGACTCTGTGTGTGTGTGTGTGTGTGTGTGTGTGTGTGTGTGTGTGTGTGTGTGTGTTCGCACAGGAGCTGGGGACCCGGAGAAGTGGGGGGTATGTCAGGTGAGTTAGGCATGAAGGAATTTCATGCCTAAAAGAATCTCAGCTGTAACCATGTATCTGGCTAAGGAGAGGTTTTAATTGGATGACCATGAAATGTGCCTTCAAGCCAGAAAATTCAATAAGGCTGTGAGTCAGTCACATAAAAAACCTTCTTCCCATGATTTCTGCTGCCAACTGGCTCTTTGCCATTAACATTCATCAGCAAGTCCCCTTGTGCAGCCAGTCATTTGTCATCTCATACCTTGCTCTTAAAGTCCTTATTGAGAACATTGGCGTTATATTAACTTAGGCCCACAGTTATATATGGGCCTAAGGTAATCTCTGTCTTCCAAATAAATGAAACGTAAAGGCAAAGGTGCAGTGATGCCAGCATCACCTGAGAGCAAGTAGGGAATTACTTTCCTGGGTGTCTGTCATGAAACTTAACCCTAGACTTGGACATAAAGAATTAGCAGAATAGTGGCATTCTCACTGATCTTCCTGAGTTCCAACTATACCCCTCCTGGTGTGGTAGATTGTCTGCAAATATAGCTGCCCACAATTCTTCCCATTCCTGTACATGCATGTGACTTCAACATCAACAGATTGAATCTATTTCCTTTGCCTTGAATCTGCTTGGCCGTGGCTTGCTTTGACCAGCAGAATGCAGTGGAAGTTGTATTATGTGACTTCCAGGCCTAGGCTTTAAGAGACCTGGCAGTTTCCATTTTTGCGCTCTGGAGATCCTGCCATGTAAAGAAGTCTGGGCTGTCCTACTAGAGAGACCATGAGAAGAGAGGTCTTGGGGGATGAGAGGCCATGTGGAGGAGAGCCACATTGCCCCCACCAATGGCCAGCACCTACAGCCAAACATGAGAGTGAGACCCTCTTGATTATTCTAGCCCCAGCCAAGCTCCAAGTGGATACTCTGTGAAGCAGAACTGCCCGGCCAACTCGCAGAATCATGAGTAATTATAAGTTAATTTTTCTGAGCCGTTACATTTGGGGGTAGTTAGTTACACAGCAGTAGGTAACTGAAACACTTGGTGTGTGACTTGGGCAAATGATTTGACTATTCCAAACCTCAATTTTCTTAATCTGTAAAATGGGGATTATACAAATGACACTTGCCTCACAGGTTTGTCATGGTGACCAGTAAGATAGGTAAATGTTCCAGATAAACTGTAAATTGAATTTAAAATGCTAGTTGTTTCATTGTTATTCCTTCTTCATCTCCTCCTGAAGAAGCACTTGTTTTTACCTTGGGGCCTTTTGTTATAGTACAGAGGGAAGGCAGGCCCATGTGGAGAGTATACATGCAAGGAAATTCCACCTCAGTCAGGGTATTCAAAACGTTTTTTCTTGGTGTTATTTTTTTTCTCTACATTTAACCCTTTTCCTTTTGACAGTTTGATGTGTATAGTGTATGAGTGTGTTTATTTAGTTGCAAATGTAGAAACATTTCAATGTTTGCTTGAGAAGAGATTCTCTAAATTATTTCATGCAGGTCATATAAATGAAAGGGTTTGGACAGGGAACATATTCTCTTTTCTGTTGTTAAGTATGAAGCGGAGAAAGTATTATTGAAATACGGAGCTTTACGTAAATGTGAAAGCATGTAGAACAGTGTCTGGAACATAGTAAGAGCTCAGTAGGTGTTAGCTATAGTTATTATAATGAAGCCCTATCACCTTTCTGTAATGGCTCCACTACCCACACCACCCACTCCAAACCCTCCACAGACATTTGGCTTCATCTCAGGGGTCTGAAGAAGAGGTGAATGGGTAGAGCATCTCATCAGGTGTGGTTAGCAGTATGGACCACATACTGGTCCAGACTAATAAGACTTCCTTCCACCAGGTAGGAAGTCTTATTTTACTTCCCGAATTCCACTTAAGGGGGCCAAACTGTATCATGACATGTGCTGGCCTATGTCATAGGTAGGAAAGAAAAATATACAGTTGTGGAAAGGGAAAGATGAATAAGAATAAACAAAGCAGATAAGGCTGTGGGTCAGAGGGAAAAATCAAGGACAAAGAAGCCAAGAAAAGGTAGGTAGCGGCTGTCCTTAGAGCATTTCAACCTGCAAGGCCCTTCTGTTAGTACAATGAACACTAACCGGCCTCTTTCAGAATAGAAAGGTAAGTCTTTGTAAACGTGTTTCAGGAATTTGCATCTGCAGCCTTTACCAAAGCTGCTGATGGTGCATTGCAGAACCACTTCCTCTAGAGACTTCTTTTCTTGAGTGTGTTTGTATATGTGTACAATGGAAGAGGCCGTTTAAGGGGAACATATTTGAAAACGCTTATGAAAACACATTCAAAATCAGCTTTCGAGAGGGGTGTGGAAATTCTGTACTACCTTACAAGCATTTCTTTTTATAAAAATTTATTTATTTATTTATTTATTTTTGGCTGCATTGGGTCTTCGTTGCTGAGTGCAGGCTTTCTCTAGTTGCAGCAAGCAAGGACTCCTCTTCGTTGCGGTGCGTGGGCTTCTCATTGCGGTGGCTTCTCTTGTTGCGGAGCACGGGCTCTAGGCGTACAGGCTTCAGTAGTTGTGGTGTGCGGCTTCAGTAGTTTTGGCTTGCGGGCTCTAGAGCACAGGCTCAGTAGTTGTGGTGCACGGGCTTAGTTGCTCCGTGGCATGTGGGATCTTCCTGGACCAGGGATCGAACCCATGTCCCCTGCATTGGCTGGTGGATTCTTAACCACTGCGCCACCAGGGAAGCCCCACAAGCATTTCTTAATGTGGCATATGCAGTGAGAACATCTGTTAAATGGCTTCAGAGGTGTGCAGGGTCCCATAAGGGTCATGGTAATAAGCAAATGGTCCCAGCCAAAACGCTTTCTCTCCCAGGGTTCACACACATTTCTGTTCATGGGGCTGCCAGGTTTGGGGGCACCATGTTGGTCAAAGACAGTTATATTTGCCAAAAGAATTGTCTCAAGCTGCCGGGTCCCCGGGGGCCAGGCCCGCCGCAGCCTGGAGCTCACCTTCGCCTTCTCCCCGAGGCCCTTCCACAGCCTGAGCCGCTCTGATGCCTCCCGGCTGCCAAGAGGCCGTTCTCTAGGCTCAACTTAATAAACAAGCTCAAAATACGGTATTAATAACAAGGTAACATTTAATGTTATTTCTCCTCAACCCAGCATTTGATTTTAGCTGTGGACTTCTACTGTAACTCAAGGGAAGAATTCAATGAAGGAACTTCATTCTTAGGGCCTTGGGGAAGGGTGTATACAGAGAGAGCCCCTTCGAGTTTCCATAAAATCATGTCTTTAAAAAAAGTCCACTAAAATGCTGGCAGTGTATTATTCTTCACATTGTACCTCATGAGCTGTGTCCCTTTTATAAAGAAAAAAGTAAACCTTTTAAAATCGAGAAAATCAAACTCCAAATGCAGCCATAGACTTCACCAACCTGTGACACAACCCAGGCCTCCCTGTCCAAAGAAGGGTGTTCTTTTCTTTGTCCCACACAGGACTATAAATGAAATTTCTCATCTGACCATACATATACTTTTAAAATCATCATTAATTTGTTGTGATTTTGAAGATATTGCTAGGATCAGATTAGGCAAATGTGACCGTAAAGATAAGTTCATGCCAAGTTTTTGTCTTGTAGACTGTCCTGGGTCTTAGCAGCTGTAACTCAGGGGCAGCCTCACCTCAAAACCTGCTCAATGGGGACTTCCCTGGTGGTCCAGTGATTAAGACTTCGCCTTCCAATGCAGGGGGTGCGGGTTCGATTCCTGGTCGGGGAGCTGGGATCCCACATGCCTCACGGCCAATAAACCAAAACATAAAACAGAAGCAATATTGTTAACAAATTCAATAAAGACTTTACAAATGGTCCATATCAAAAAATCTTAAAAAAAAAAAGACCTGCTCAATGACTGCTCCGAGTTTGAATATTGCTTTTTTCCTATTTCACTTTACCCTGCTCTGCTTCCCTCAGAAAGGAAGAGAAGAATCAGAAGTGAAATCCCTATTTATCCCTTTGTCTTTAGGTAAAACTGCACAGAAATCATCACAGAAGAGGTGGTGACTGGCCTCTGCTGAGGCAGCACCCAGCCAGTGTCTTGCTGGGGCTAGAAACTTAGGTCTTACTGTGGAAGGAAAGAAGGAAAGAAGGAAGGAAGGAAGGAAGGAGAGGACCCTTTCCCAGTTCCCAGTTATAGTGTTGACTCCCCGACATCACTATATTGGCCTCATTTTATTCTTGTTCTTGCTTCCTTGCCCCAACTATCTTTTCCACTTTTGATATATACAGGAAGACCTTTATTACAACATTCTTCAGCTTTGTTTCATTTAGCTTTCCTCATAGGTCCTATTCTCTAGCTTTTACAATTAGCTAATTTTCCTCTCACTTAAATCCCCAGGGCTGAGGAATATCAAATGGGCTTCCAGTAAGGATCTGCCCTCACCTGAGAGTAATTATTGATTCGTTCGTGAACCATTTGTGCTATTTATTCCCAGTAACCAGGAGAGCTGACCCTTGTAGGATGTTCCTGGTGACTGTGAGAGATGGGGCAGGCACCGAGGAGGGGTTGGACGTCAACAGTAAATCAGAGCCCCAGACAGTGTGAACTTTTACCTGTTATGTACAGTAGATGTAGCACAAAATGGATTAGTTAAAAATTGAATCTATGTTGCAAGCCTTCTTTACTAGAGAGTAATAAGTCAAATACAAGATTGACAAGGTCAGGATCAAATGCTATGCCTTCATTTGTGTAGTTGCTTTGGAGATTTCTTTAAAGATCATCCCTTCTTGTCTTTCTCTCCTTTCCCGTGAGCACTGAGATCTAAGGACTTTACAGTAATGATTTTTTAAGGTGACAATTATATAATGCCAGGAAAAACACATCAAAGAGGAAATCCTTAATATGTAAAACAAAGCATTTATTCCTAATATCAATATAAAGGCTAAAGTTTTAAGGATCTGGGGTCTGTATGCATCACAGCTGAAGGCAGTGTATCAAATCTGAAAAATAAAAGACGTCAGGGGTCATTGAACCTACAGCTGTCTTTCTGTGTCAGGGTCTGACAGTCTGGGGAAGCATTTATGAATTCCCTTTCACTTGAGGATATCACTGCCTTTCTTTGTTACTTAGACTGTATTCTTGTGTCTGGTTTTACTTAAGTTTAAGATTTAAACAAAATGTTTACCTTGGAAAGTTTTTCTGACGTGAAGCCAGTTGTGTCTGAAACCATGATATATTCACGAGTTATGTGTCCTTATCAGACACAGCTCTTCCTCATATGTTCTTCCTGCTGAGGTTATGCACCAGAAAGGAGAAGAAAGGAGAGGCAGACCCACTGCCCCACTAATAGCATGGCGCTGCCTGCCCGCCCACCCCAGGGACTCTCCATCTCTCAAAAAAGGGCTCTAAGCCTCAGCATAATTAAAAACTTTTGGAAGCTAATAGTAGGCAAATGACAGAAACATCCTGTTGTGAGATGTCATATGTGTTCCTCATTTTATTTACAGCAGTGGTGAAATCCACACTTCAGTTCTGTTACTTTCCAGGCACTTTTCATTTTCCTTCCTTCCTCCAGCCCCTTTCCACCTTCCCACATAATGGCCAGATTCCAGCCCATAGGACTCCTGAAGAAGGTCACAAAAGCCACAGCTATTTGTTGGCCCTCTCCCAGCGATTGCCCCGGAGTGAGGCAGCTGGCCCTCTGTCTCAGAAAGCTCTCCCTCGGCATTGCAGACACTGCAGGACATTTGGCACGAACACAGAGGCCCCATGTGTCTTACAGTCTCGGAGGTGGCATCTTCCAACTCTGAGAGAGCAGATCTGGAGAGAGAGAATGTGAGGAGGATCTGTTTGTTTGAATTCTAGCCAATTTAATAGTAGCTCAAGTGTTTAAAAAAGACAAATCTTAAAAAAAAAAAATCCTTGGGGAATGAACCAACTCCAAGTGAATGTCAGAATGTATTCATATTGAACATGTGGTCTCGCTCATCTCTCAAAGGAGGTGGTGGGACTAGATATCTCTAAGATACCTCTTCTAGCTCTCAGTTCAGCTGTAGAGCAATCAAAGTGGGATCATAATGGACACAGATACCTGCAGACACTCAGGGAGAGAGGTTTAATCAAAGCTGAGAAAAGGAGGGTGAAGGAAGGACTGGACCAGTTACTACAAATTATATCATGTTCCCTAGACCCAATTTATGACTCAGAGAGACAAAGAAGGTGGCTCCAGCCTTTCTGGAGAGTGGGGATGAAAAAGGGACCATATTCCAAGGTGGTCATTCAGGGAGCTTGAATGATTTAAGATTATGCATCATGTCATGTTACAGTTAAATATGCAGCTCCACCCTTGGCTCGCCCTGACCTTGGATAAGTTACTTAAATGCTTTGAGCCTCAGTTTCCTCATCTACAGCTGTAATTCCTTTATAGGGTTATTGTGAGGATAAGTGACATAAAGCAATCTAAAGCCCACTTTAACATTATTATTGTTGTTATTATTGCCATTGGGTCATTGGCCTAGAAACCAATTCAAATCCTCCAGTATAGAGAATTATAGTACTAAATGAGCCATTAACTTAAAAGAGCTATAATAATTGATGAACAAAAGAAGCTTTTTCATTAGTGAAATAAAAGAGCCAGGAATCAGTAGGAACATTAAGGAGATAGATGAATTTTGAGCTCCAGTAATGAAACCAGGCATTGGTTTGACGGCCAAACACCATACAGATGGCCACCCATCCCATCCTTCCTTTGATTATCCTCAGGGTTGTATGGTCTAGATGTGGAACATACAGCTGTTACCCAAATAAATCTGGGGTCCACACGACCCAGTCTTGCTTCCTTCTTCTTTTTTTTTTTTTTTTGTTGTTTTGGTATTTTTATTTTCTTATCTTTATTGGAGTATAATTGCTTTACAACGGTGTGTTAGTTTCTGCTTTATGACAAAGTGAATCAGCTATACATATACGTATATCCCCATATCCCCTCCCTCTTGCGTCTCCCTCCCACCCTCCCTATCCCACCCCTCTAGGTGGTCACAAAGCACCGAGCTGATCTTTGTGTGCTATGCAGCTGCTTCCCACTAGCTATCTATTTTACATTTGGTAGTGTATATATGTCCATGCCACTCTCACTTCATCCCAGCTTACCCTTCCCACTCCTCGTGTCCTCAAGTCCATTCTCTACGTCTGCATCTTTATTCCTGTCCTGCCCCTAGGTTCTTCAGAACCATTTTTTTTTTTTTTTAGATTCCACATATATGTGTTAGCATACGGTATTTGTTTTTCTCTCTCTGACTTACTTCACTCTGTACAACAGACTCTAGGTCCATCCACCTCACTACAAATAACTCAATTTAGTTTCTTTTTTATGACTGAGTGATATTCCATTATATATATGTGCCACATCTTCTTTATCCATTCATCTGTCGATAGACACTTAGGTTGCTTCCATGTCCTAGCTACTGTAAATAGAGCTGCACTGAACATTGTGGTACATGACTCTTTGAATTCTGGTTTTCTCAGGGTATATGCCTAGTAGTGGGATTGCTGGGTCATATGGTAGTTCTATTTTTAGTTTTTTAAGGAACCTCCATACTGTTCTCCAGAGTGGCTGTATCAATTTACATTCCCACCAACAGTGCAAGAGGGTTCCCTTTTCTCCACACCCTCTCCAGCATTTATTGTTTGTAGATTTTTTGATGATGCCCATTCTGACTCTTTCTTCCTTCAAAGAAATTCAATCCAGTAACTCTTGAAGGACATCAAAAGAGATCCAGCTCATAACCTACAGCTACAGTTTTAATAATTCCAATGTCTCAGTATCTTTTCCCTTGTAGCTACCCAATATCTCTCTTCTCATCCCTCACTTTCAGTTCTCAACTAAAACTCCTTCCAGGCCTTCAGGCTCTTTGTTCTTTCTTCCTTCTCCTTGCAGGAATGTGCAAACTATGGTCTTCCAGCCAAATTTGACCTATAACCTATTTTGTACAGTCCTCAAGATAATAATGGCTTTAATATTTTTAAAGTGTTGTACAAAAATAAAAAAGTATTTGTGACAGAGAGCACATGTGGCCCTCAAAGCCTAAAATATTTATTACCTGGCTCTTTAAAGAAAATGTTTACCAACACCTGTTCTACACCACTTCCTTTCCTCTATTACTCATAGACCTTGTTTGTTTCTAATTCCACATCTATCTTTCTTGGTTATTCACCTGCCTTATTAACCTAATCTGCAAATACACAGTGGGGATGGGGTAGAGAAGAGAAGAAGCTGTAAACTCGTAGACGCGAGTTTAACAGTTTTTGTCCCCGTCACACCACGATTCCAGCAGTAATGTGAAAAAAGAGGTGGTTCTGTCATTATCAACCATAGTAATTATGTTAAACTTCTCCTGATAAAAATGCTCTATTTCTTTCTTCTTCTCCTTCTCTCTTTCCCATTCTCTCTTATTTCTCTACTTTCTTCATTTGCTGAGAAATTTACTGAAAATGAGTTATTACCTATTCCCTTTAAAGACATAGGCATCTTTTCTTTCCTTCCCTTTTCTTTACTTTTCTCCTTCCCTTCCCTCCCTTCCTCTCTTCTCCTCTCTTTCTCTCTCTCTCTTCCTATTTCCCTCTTTCTTTCCTTCCATTTCTTTCTTTTTTTCTTTTTAAAATTTTTATTGGAGTATAGTTGTTTACAATGGTGTGCTAGTTCTAGGTGTACAGCAAAGTGATTCAGTTATACATTTACATATGTCCACTCTTTTTTAGATTCTTTTCCCATATAGGTCATTACAGAGTATTGAGTAGAGTTCCCTGTGCTATATAGTAGGTCCTTATAAGTGATATCATATGATATTTTTCTTTCTCTGACTTACTTCATTCAGTGTGACAATCTCTAGGTTCATCCATGTTACTGCAAATGGCATTATTTTGTTCTTTTTTATGGCTGAGTAGTATTCCATTGTATATATGTACCACATCTTCTTTATCTACTCCTCTGTGGATAAGCATTTAGGTTGCTTCCATGTATTGGCTATTGTAAATAGTACTACAGTGAACATAGGGGTGCATGTATCTTTTCAAATTATGGTTTCCTCCGGATATATGCCCAGGAGTGGGATTGCTGGATTGTATGATAGTCATTTCTTTCTTTCTTGTTTCTTTGAACAAATATCTATTGAGGACCTACAGTGCATTATGCACTGAGAATCCAGGGACAAATAAGATGTGATATTTGTCATGGAAACACTTAGCTGGGGAGATAAGTAAATGAACAACTGCACTGTAGAGTGTTAAGCACCTGTGATAAAAATGAGATCAAGGTGTTGTGGCCTGACTGGGGATGTGGTGAAGAGGAAAGTCAGAGAATGTTGAAACAAAGACAGAGCCAGGCCGAAAAGAGGGGACAAGGCAATAGAGGCAGGGCTGGCAACACATACAAAGGCTCAGAGATGAGAGACGTGAAAAACATAGAGAAAGTATAATATTGGAGTCAGGAGAGAATAGCAGGAACCAGATGCCAAAGGGCCTGAGATTCTGAAGGAATCTGTACTTTTTCCTAAGGACAGTGGAGATCTATTTAGTAATTTGAAGCAGAGAAATAAAATATCTGGATTTGTCTCTAACAAAGAATGCTGAGGCTACATGGAGGCAAATGCTAGACTGGAAATAGAGAGACCAGTCAGGGGGCTGTCACAGAGACTGGGTGAGAAAAGATGAAGGTATACATGAAGACAGCATCAGCAGTGATGGCCCAGATGTGATAAAGTGACCATCAATAATAACAGCTAACATGAGTTAAGCACCTACTGTGTGCTAGCCTTTGCTTAGCACTATCCATCATTATCTCATTGGTTCCTTGCAATAATCCTATGAGATAGATACTGTTATTGTCCCTATTTTACAAATGTGGTTACAGAGGCTCAAAGAGATGGAATCAGTTGATTAACTGTGACCCCATCCTAGGATTTTGCTTCTGCCTCTCTCATCAGCATGATCTCTAGCAGAAAATTTGTGACTAACCATTAGATTTTGCTTCCTAGTCCTATCAATTGTGAGGTAGCCCAGGGCATTGAGAGACCTTCTGAGAGCACCTGCCATGTTTTATTCATCCCTGTCTCCCCGTGGCATTTTTCATATAATAAAGGTTTGTTCCTTGCTATAGTCATTCATTTCTCTGTTTTATTCAGATGTTTCCCTTTCCTATCTACCCTAGCTACATTTACCTGTATAACTCCTACCCTGATTTCAGGGCCACAAATACCTCATCACCTCCATGCAGCCCTCTACCTATTCCTTGTTAGCCATGTGACACAACCAGGTCTCAGGCTTGACTGAAATTCACTCTGAGCCAGTTCCTCACCACTAGTCTCGCTCTCCAACCCCGTAGCTTTGGCCTGCCTACCTGATCAGTCACCTGGGCTCTTTACACATTTACAAACTGAATTTTGGTTCCCACTTTTCCATGGGATCCCTTGGGTTTCTCAACCTGATTTGTTGATGGTTTTCTTCACTCAGACCTTGGCCCTGCATTGTGGAATGTCTACCCAGAGTGATCCTTGGCCACTGAAGGTTATGCTCCTGGTATCTGTTCTTTGGTTTCAACTGCTGTGGTCTTAGAAGGTACTGTCCCCACACCCTGCCATGGGTCACCTCCCAGCCACTGCATAAGTTTAATACTTTAATATTATAACATTCACGTATATTGTAGTGATTTCTCCAAGTATAAAAATTTCATTCTTTTTACATCTTTATTGGTGTATAATTGCTATACAATGGTGTGTTAGTTTCTGCTTTATAACAAAGTGAATCAGTTATACATATACATATGTTCCCATATCTCTTCCCTCTTGTGTCTCCCTCCCTCCCACCCTCCATATCCCACCCCTCTAGGTGGTCACAAAGCACCAAGCTGATCTCCCTGTGCTATGCGGCTGCTTCCCACTAGCTATCTATTTTACGTTTGGTAGTGTATATATGTCCATGCCACTCTCTTACTTTGTCACAGCTTACCATTCCCCCTGACCATATCCTCAAGTCCATTCTCTAGTAGGTCTGTGTCTTTATTCCTGTCTTACCCCTAGGTTCTTCATGACATTTTCTTTTTCTTAAATTCCATATATATGTGTTAGCATATGGTATTTGTCTTTCTCTTTCTGACTTACTTCACTCTGTATGACAGACTCTAGGTCCATCCACCTCATTACAAATACTCAATTTCGTTTCTTTTTATGGCTGAGTAATATTCCATTGTATATATGTGCCACATCTTCTTTATCCATTCATCCAATGATGGACACTTAGGTTGTTTCCATCTCCTGGCTATTGTAAATAGAGCTGCAGTGGGGCTTCCCTTGTGGCGCAGTGGCTGGGGGTCCACCTGCCGGTGCGGGGGGCGCAGGTTTGTGCCCCGGTCCGGGAGGTTCCCGCGTGCCGTGGAGTGGCTGGGCCCGTGGGCCATGGACGCTGGGCCTGCGCGTCCGGAACCTGTGCTTCGCAGCGGGAGAGGCCGCAACAGTGAGAGGCCTGCGTACCGAAAAAAAATAATTAGAGCTGCAATGAACATTTTGGTACATGACTCTTTTTTTTTTTTTTTTTTTGTGGTACGCGGGCCTCTCGCTGTTGTGGCCTCTCCCGTTGCGGACCACAGGCTCCAGACGCGCAGGCTCAGCGGCCATGGCTCACGGGCCCAGCCACTCCGCAGCATGTGGGATCTTCCTGGACCGGGGCACGAACCCGTGTCCCCTGCATCGGCAGGCGGACTCTCAACTACTGCGCCACCAGGGAAGCCCGGTACATGACTCTTTTTGAATTATGGTTTTCTCAGGGTATATGCCCAGTAGTGGGATTACTGGGTCATATGGTAGTTCTATTTGTAGTTTTTTAAGGAACATCCATATTGTTCTCCATAGTGGCTATACCAATTCATATTCCCACCAGCAGTGCAAGAGTATTCCCTTTTCTCCACACCCTCTCCAGCATTCATTGTTCCTAGATTTTTTGATGATGGCCATTCTGACTGGTGTGAGATGATATCTCACTGTAGTTTTTATTTGCATTTCTGTAATGATTAATGATGTTGTGCATTCTTTCATGTGTTTGCTGGAAATCTGTATATCTTCTTTGGAAGGTCTTCTGCCCATTTTTGGATTGGGTTGTTTGTTTTTTTGATATTGAGCTGAATGAGCTGCTTGTAAATTTTGGAGATGAATCCTTTGTCCATTGCTTCACTTGCAAATATTTTCTCCCATTCTGAGGGTTGTCTTTTTGTCTTGTTTATGGTTTCTTTGGTGTGAAAAAGCTTTGAAGTTTCATTAGGTCCCATTTGTTTATTTTTGTTTTTATTTCCATTTCTCTATGAGGTGGGTCAAAAAGGATCTTGCTGTGATTTATGTCATAGAGTGTTCTGCCTCTGTTTTCCTCTAAGGGTTTGATACTTTCTGGCCTTATATTTAGGTCTTTAATCCATTTTCAGCTTATTTTTGTGTATGGTGTTAGGGAGTGATCTAATCTCATACTTTTACATGTAGCTGTCCAGTTTTCCCAGCACCACTTATTGAAGAGGCTGTCCTTTCTCCACTGTACATTCCTGCCTCCTTTATCAAAGATAAGGTGACCATATGTGCGTGGGTTTATCTCTGGGCTTTCTATCCTGTTCCATTGATCTATATTTCTGTATTTGTGCCAGTACCATACTGTCTTGATTACTGTAGCTTTGTAGTATAGTCTGAAGTCAGGGAGCCTGATTCCTCCAGCTCCGTTTTTTGTTCTCAAGATTGCTTTGGCTATTCAGGATCTTTTGTGTTTCCATACAAATTGTGCAATTTTTTGTTCTAGTTCTGTGAAAAATGCCAGTGGTAGTTTGATAGGGATTGCACTGAATCTATAGATTACTTTGGGTAGTAGAGTCGTTTTCACAATGTTGATTCTTCCAATCCAAGAACATGGTATATCTCTCCATCTATTTGTATCATCTTTAATTTCTTTCATCAGTGTCTTATAATTTTCTGCATACAGGTCTTTTGTCTCCTTAGGTAGATTTATTCCTAGATATTTTATTCTTTTTGTTGCAATGGTAAATGGGAGTGTTTTTTTGATTTCACTTTTAGCTTTTTCATCAATAGTGTATAGGAATGCCAGAGATTTCTGTGCATTAATTTTGTATCCTGCTACTTTACCAAATTCATTGATTAGCTCTAGTATTTTTCTGGTAGCATCTTTAGGATTCTCTATGTATAGTATCATGTCATCTGCAAACAGTGACAGCTTTACTTCTTCTTTTCCGATTTGGATTCCTTTTATTTCCTTTTCTTCTCTGATTGCTGTGGCTAAAACTTCCAAAACTATGTTGAATAAGTGTGGTGAGAGTGGGCAACCTTGTCTTGTTCCTGATCTTAGTGGAAATGCTTTCAGTTTTTCACCATTGAGGATGATGTCGGCTGTGGGTTTGTCATATATGGCCTTATTATGTTGAGGAAAGTTCCCTTTATGCCTACTTTCTGGAGGGTTTTTATCATAAATGGGCGTTGAATTTTGTCTAAAGCTTTCTCTTCATCTATTGAGATGACCATATGGTTTTTTTCCTTCAATTTGTTAATATGGTGTATCACATTGATTGATTTGTGTATATTGAAGAATCCTTGCAATCCTGGAATAAACCCCACTTGATCATGGTGTATGATCCGTTTAATGTACTGTTGGATTCTGTTTGCTAGTATTTTGTTGAGGATTTTTGCATCTATGTTCATCAGTGATATTGGCCTGTAGTTTTCTTTCTTTGTGACATCTTTGTCTGGTTTTGGTATCAGGGTGATGGTGGCCTCAAAGAATGAGTTGGGGAGTGTTCCTCCCTCTGCTATATTTTGGAAGAGTTTGAGAAGGATAGGTGTTAGCTCTTCTCTAAATGTTTGATAGAATTCGCCTGTGAAGCCATCTGGTCCTGGGCTTTTGTTTGTTGGAAGATTTTTAATCACAGTTTCAATTTCAGTGCTTGTGATTGGTCTGTTCATATTTTCTTTTTCTTCCTGATTCAGTCTTGGCACATTGTGCATTTCTAAGAATTTGTCCATTTCTTCCAGGTTGTCCATTTTATTGGCATAGAGTTGCTTGTAGTAACCTCTCATGATCTTTTGTATTTCTGCAGTCAGTTGTTACTTCTCCTTTTTCATTTCTAATTCTATTTATTTGAGTCTTCTCCCTTTTTTTCTTGATGAGTCTGGCTAATGGTTTATCAATTTTGTTTATCTTCTCAAAGAACCAGCTTTTCGTTTTATTCATCTTTGCTATCATTTCCTTCATTTCTTTTTCATTTATTTCTGATCTGATCTTTATGATTTCTTTCCTTCTGCTAACTTTGGGGTTTTTTTTCTTCTTTCTCTAATTGCTTTAGGTGCAAGGTTAGGTTGTTTATTCGAGATGTTTCCTGTTTCTTAAGATAGGATTGTATTCCTATAAACTTCCCTCTTAGAACTGCTTTTGCTGCATCCCATAGGTTTTGGGTCATCGTGTCTCCATTGTCATTTGTTTCTAGGTATTTTTTAATTTCCTCTTTGATTTCTTAAGTGATCACTTCGTTATTAAATAGTGTGTTGTTTAGCCTCCATGTGTTTGTATTTTTTACAGATCTTTTCCTGTAATTGATATCTAGTCTCATAGCATTGTGGTCGGAAAAGATACTTGATACAATTTCAGTTTTCTTAAATTTACCAAGGCTTGATTTGTGACCCAAGATATGATCTATCCTGGAGAATGTTCCATGAGCCCTTGAGAAAAATGTGTATTCTGTTGTTTTTGGATGGAATGTCCTATAAATATCAATTAAGTCCATCTTGTTTAATGTGTCATTTAAAGCTTGTGTTTCCTTATTTATTTTCATTTTGGATGATCTGTCCATTGGTGAAAGTGGGGTGTTAAAGTCCCCTACTATGAATGTGTTACTGTCGATTTCCCCTTTTATGGCTGTTAGTATTTGCCTTATGTATTGAGGTGCTCCTATGTTGGGTATATAAATATTTACAATTGTTATACCTTCTTCTTGGATTGATCCCTTAATCATTATGTAGTGTCCTTCTTTGTCTCTTCTAATAGTCTTTATTTTAAAGTCTATTTTGTCTGATATGAGAATTGCTCCTCCAGCTTTCTTTTGGTTTCCATTTGCATGAAATATCTTTTTCCATCCCCTTACTTTCAGTCTGTATGTGTCTCTAGGTCTGAAGTGGGTCTCTTGTAGACAGCATATATATGGGTCTTGTTTTTGTATCCATTCAGCCAGTCTGTGTCTTTTGTTGGGAGCATTTAATTCATTTACATTTAAGGTAATTATCGATATGTATGTTCCTATTCCCATTTTCTTAATTGATTTGGGTTTGTTATTATAGGTCTTCTCCTTCTCTTGTGTTTCTTGGCCTAGAGAAGATCCTTTAGCATTTGTTGTAAAGCTGGTTTGTTGGTGCTGGTTTGGTGGTGCAAAAGCTCTCTCAGCTTTTGCGTGTCTGTAAAGGTTTTAATTTCTCCATCAAATCTGAATGAGATCCTTGCTGGGTAGAGTAAACTTGGTTGTAGGTTTTTCTCCTTCATCACTTTAAATATGTCCTGCCTGTACCTTCTGGCTTGCAGAGTTTCTGTTGAAAGATCAGCTGTTAATCTTATGGGAATTCCCTTGTATGTTATTTGTTGTTTTTTCCCTTGCTGCTTTTAATATGTTTTCTTTGTATTTAATTTTTGACAGTTTGATTAATATGTGTCTTGACATATTTCTCCTTGGATTTATCCTGTATGGGACTCTCTGTGCTTCCTAGACTTGATTAACTATTTCCTTTCGCATATTAGGGAAGTTTTTAACTATAACCTCTTCAAATATTTTCTCAGTCCCTTTCTTTTTCTCTTCTTCTGGAACCCCTATAATTCAAATGTTGGTGTGTTTAATGTTGTCCCAGAGGTCTCTGAGAATGTCCTCAGTTCTTTTCATTCTTTTTCTTTATTCTGCTCTGCAGTAGTTATTTCCATTATTTTATCTTCCAGGTCACTTATCCGTTCTTCTGCCTCAGTTATTCTGCTATTGATCCCTTCTGTAGTAGTTTAAATTTCATTTATTGTGTTGTTCATCATTGTTTGTTTCATGTTTAGTTCTTCTAGGTCCTTGTTAAATGTTTGTTGCATTTTCTCTATTCTATTTCCAAGATTTTGGATCATCTTTACTATCATTATTGTAAATTGTTTTTCAGGTAGACTGCCTATTTCCTCTTCATTTGTTAGGTCTGGTGGGTGTTTATCTTGCTCCTTCATCTGCTGTGAGTTTTTCTGTCTCCTCATTTTGCTTATCTTACTGTGTTTGGGGTCTCCTTTTTGCAGGCTGCAGGTTCATTGTTCCCATTGTTTTTGGTGTCTGTCCTCAGTGGCTAAAGTTGGTTCAGTGGGTTGTGTAGGCTTCCTGGTGGAGGGGAATGGTGCCTGTGTTCTGGTGGATGAGGCTGGATCTTGTCTTTCTGGTGGGCAGGTCCACGTCTGGTGGTGTGTTTGGGGGTGTCTGTGGACTTATTATGATTTTAGGCAGCCTCTCTGCTAATGGGTGGGGTTGTGTTCCTGTCTTGCTAGTTGTTTGGCAAAGGGTGTCCAGCACTGTAGCTTGCTGGTCGTTGAGTGAAGCTGGATCTTGGTGTTAAGATGGAGACTTCTGGGAGATTTTCGCCGTTTGATATTATGTGGATCTGGGAGGTCTCTTGTGGACCAGTGTCCTGAAGTTGGCTCTCCCACCTCAGAGGCACAGCACTGACTCCTGGCTGCAGTACCAAGAGCCTTTCATCCACACGGCTCAGAATAAAAGGGAGAAAAAGTAGAAAGAAAGAAAGTGGATAAAAGAAAATAAAATAAAGTAAGGTAAAATAAAATAAAGTTATTAAAATAAAAAAGTAATTATTAAGAAAAAATTTTTTTAAAAAGAAAAAAAAATGGACGGATAGAACCCTAGGACAATTGGTGAAAGCAAAGCTATACAGACAAAATCTGACACAGAAACATACATACTCAAAAAAAGAGGAAAGGGGAAAAAAATCATAAATCTTGCTCTCAAAGTCCACCCTCTTAATTTGGGATGATTCGTTGTCTATTCATGTATTCCACAGATGCAGGGTACATCAAGTTGATTGTGGAGCTTTAATCCGCTGCTTCTGAGGCTGCTGGGAGAAATTTCCCTTTCTCTTCTTTGTTCTCACAGCTCCTGGGGCTCAGCTTTGGATTTGGCCCCGCCTGTGCGTGTAGGTCGCCGGAGGGCGTCTGTTCTTCGCTGAGACAGGACGGGGTTAAAGGAGCCGCTGATTCGGGGGCTCTGGCTCACTCAGGCCGGGGGGAGGGAGGGGTACGGAGTGTGGGGCGAGCCTGCGGCGGCAGAGGCCAGCATGACGTTGCACCAGCCTGAGGCGCGCCGTGCGTTCTCCTGGGGCAGTTGTCCCTGGATCCCGGGACCCTGGCAGTGGCAGGCTGCACAGGCTCCCCGGAAGGGGCGTGTGGATAGTGACCTGTGCTCGCACGCAGGCTTCTTGGTGGCGGCAGCAGCAGCCATAGCGTCTCATGCCCGTCTCTGGGGTCCGCGCTGTTAGCCGCGACTCGCGCCCGTCTCTGGAGCTCCTTTAAGCAGCGCTCTTCTATAAAAATTTCTTAAAAGATGGGGCCATATCCTAATTTTTTTAGCTTCCTCACAATGCCCAATAGTATTGAGAAAAGTGTTCAGTAGATACTTGAAACTAATTTGTTTACAGGACCCCTTCTGGAATGTTCTAAGATCTACATTATAGTGAATGTCATTTTGTACCTAACTTGGGCCCAACATAGTAGAGTGGCTCTGCTCTACACCATTATGACATAATGCAGTCCTAGGATAAGAAGAGGTAATATGCCAGGAATTACCACATTTAATCCTTACAGTAATTGTGTGTAGCGCATCCCCATTTCACAGATGATAATCAGAGAAGAACACAACTTACTTTCCCAAAGTCACACTGCTGATAAGATGGGGCCACTGGGATTTAAAAACAGATTTATCTGCTCCATATCTGGTGTTCTTAACTTAGCTTGGCTCTTCTGCTTCACTATATGGCAGATGGAGCCCTTGAGGACCCATGTCTTCAGATCTAGAGTCACAAAATGCTAGATGTGGAAAGGACATTAAGAATTTCTAGAGAAAATGCCTTTTTTTTTTCCTGCCAATAAGAAAGCTAAGGGTGAGAGGCACAAATCATTTCCTTAAAGTCACAAAATGAGTTGTCAGAGCCCTAGGACCAGGAGTGGGTCTCCTTTTAGGCACTCCACATATGAAAACTATTTTCCTTCCCAGAGCCTCAGAGTTCCGCTTGCTCTATCACTAGGTCTTACAGATGGGTGATGCTAGCAAGATCACCCATCTTGATGGGTGTCAATTTTAGGACACTTCATCAACCTATGGGATGGTTTTCAAAGAGAATCCCGTGAGGCACTGAAGGAACAGACATGTGGCACGAAGCAGCAATAGTTGGGGGTCTTCCTGCCCCTCACCCCACACCAGAATTCACAGAATACATTTATCCACTCATTCTGTACCCAAGAGCAATCTAATCAATAATAAAATGCCTTAGAGCTCTGGAATAGCTCGGGAGTAGGTAAGGAGCTCTTTGTACTGAAAGCATCTGAAGAATCAGAGGAGGACCAAAGGTGTGGGGGAGACTGGAGAGTTGATTTCAGAAGTATGCTCAGAGAATTTTGAGCAAAACCAGACAGCATTATGAGTGCTGCAGTATTTCTGCTTTATCTCCAAGTGTTTTGTATGTATGTCTGTGTATGACTGTGTGTGTATCATCTGTCACCCAGATTTTCGTGAAATGCAAATATTCAATGACCCCATCAATTTAGGATTTTAGGTATGTTGTTCCTCCATAATCCTAAGGTAATCATTTGTCATTCTGAGTGAATACCTCATACCTTACTGTCTTTATCCTTGGACTACACAGAACACAAAAAGGATAAAGGAATAATAAAGGAAAATGGTTTTTTCCTCCTCCCCTTCTGTGCCACAGTCAGTCAAGTCAGCCAGTGTTTATTCAGCGCGTGACGGTGTGTGAGGCTTGTGCGGAGGGCAGCCAGGGGACACACAGATGGGAAAGCCCAGTTTGCAAGAAGCTGTCTTCCTTACCTCTCTCTTGTGTTTGCCTTTGCTTGTCTTTATTTCCTCTGTAAGATAATAGCACTGGGACCAAAATAAAATTGTTTTAGCTGCTTTATTCCTAAGGGTAAACATAACACTGGATGTTTGTCATTGTAGACAGCAATAAAGATAAACTTTTAAGGAACACTTGAAAAATATTTTTAAAGCATTAACTGATGGAAATGCTGGAAATCTTTTACCCCATATGCGCTTCTTTCAATAATATCTAAAGATTCTCAAGAATAGCATAGACTGGAGAAAATGGAAGAAAAGACAAGAAGAGATAGAAGCTGACTTAACTTGGAGTTTATTCAATTTTAATTTTCTTATCTCATTATTCTCTCGCTTGTTCAAATTCTGTATTGGTAAGTATTCTGTATTTGAAAATGAGAAGTTGGAAATTTTATTTCCACTTCTAACTCTTCTGTATTCTTTTTATTTATTTATTTGGCTGCATCGGGTCTTAGTTGCGGCATGCAGGATCTTCATTGCGGTGTGCAGGCTTCTATCTAGTTGTGGCGTGCGGGCTCCAGAGCCCCCGGGCTCAGTAGTTGCAGCACGTGGGCTCTAGAGTGCACAGGCTTAGTTGCCCTGTGGTATGTGGGATATTAGTTCCCTGACTGAGTATCGAACCCGCATCCCCTGCATTGGAAGGTGGATTCTTAACCACTGGACCACCAGGGAAATCCCACTCTTCTGTATTCTTGAGCCTTCTCTTTGTAACTGATATTATAGCTAATTACCCTCTATCACCCCCCCCAGAAGAAAAATTGATAGATTAAGGAAAAGGTTTTATTTTTCTTTTCTTTAAATTTAAACTTTTATTTAAATGCTGATATCCCATTAATGGGCAAATGCATCAGCTAACACTGAAAGCAATAAAACGTAATCATTATGTGAATTTTTGATTTCTATAAACTCTTTTACTAGACGCACCATCTTGTGCAAGTCAGTTAACCTGTATGAATGTTGGTTTCTTCATCTATAAAATGAGAAAAATAATAGTACCAACTGCATTAGGTGTGCTCTTTATTAATGTGTTTAGTTCTCATAATTCCATGGGATAGATCTTACTGTTATTCCCATTCTATAAATAGAAAATTGAGGAAAAGTCAGTTTTAGTACCTTGGTCACAAGATAAATAAGTGATCGAACTGAGCTTGAAACTCAGACACTCCAGCTCCAGAACCCACACTCTCAACTACTAAGCTGTTGCCTCAAAGTGGACCCCTTTAAGGCCCACATCTTCATGGCCCATTGTGGGAGGGGGATGGGAAGAGTTCAGAGTCAGTGCCCAGGGGTCCTTGAACAGCACCTCCGCCTCCTTTTTCCTAGTGTCTCAGAAAGCCCTTCATCCACTGCTGTGAGTTGAATTGTATGCCCCCAAGTTTATCTGTTGAAGTACTAACCTCCAGACCTCAGAATGGGACCTTATTTGGAAATAGGGTCATTGCAGATATAATTATTTAAGATGAAGTCATACTGGAGTCAGATAAGCACCTAAACCGATATGATGATGTCCTTATAAAAAGGGGAAATTTGGACACAGACACGCACACAGGGATACTTGCATGTGAAGATAAGAATTATGTTGCCCCAAGCCAATTAACTATTAGAAGCCAGGAGAGAGGCCTGGAACAGATCGTTCCCTACTGCCTTCAGAAGAAGCATGGTCCTGCCAACATCTTGATCTTGGACTTACAGCCTCCAGAACAGTGAGACAATAAATTTCTGGTGGTTAAGCTAGTCAGTTTGTTACAGCAGCCCTAGCAAACACCCCTATGCATCTAACTGGTTAGCCCCCCAGCACCACTCAGCGAGGCTTCTCTCTGGCCCCTCTCAGCTCCATCTTTTTTTTTTTTTTTTTTTTTTTTGCGGTACGCTGGCCTCTCACTGCTGTGGCCTCTCCCGTTGTGGAGCATAGCCTCCGGACACGCAGGCTCCGCGGCCATGGCTCACGGGCCCAGCTGCTCCGCAGCATGTAGGATCTTCCCGGACCGGGGCATGGAAACCGTGTCCCCTGCATCGGCAGGCGGTCTCTCAACCACTGCGCCACCAGGGAAGCCCTCAGCTCCATCTTAATCCCGTGGATTGCTTCCCCCACCGTTTCACCATCTCAGGCTCCTCCCCTTCCTTCCTCACTCCCTCAGCAGATGATCACAGCTTTTACCCTCCTGAGGCCTCGCTGCCTCCTATGAGACCACTCACGTTCCCTCCTCCTCTGTCACCGCTGGCTCTTCTCCTCCTCAGACCACTGCTCTTCCTGCCATTCACCCTTTTGCATTCCACAGGCTTGGTCCCTCTCTGTCTTTTCTCTCTCTACGTGCTCCTCTCAGTGTTCATATTCATTTCCATAATTTGAAGTATCAACCCTGCACTGTGAACTCTGATGCTTATTCCTGCCACCCAGCTTCTCTCCAGAGGCCACGCCCCTCACTCACAACCACTTTGCGGTCAGTTCCAGCTGCTGACTCTTCGATCCCAGCCACACACTACAATGAGCAAGTCATCTGACCTATGTAGCAGCTGCTTCTCTCTTTCTCCACAGTCAGACCCCCAAAACTTTCTTTCTTTTCCATGGCCTTCTGCAAACAAAGTCACCAAGACATGTTGATACTCTCTCTGCAGTGCCTCTCACATACATACTTTCTAATTTTCCTCAGCCATTTCAAATCCTCATCCATAACTAGGGTAGCTTACTGCCCTTCCTGTTACTCCAGTTTTCCGCCTGGTTTTCATAGGCTGCCAGAGTCATCTTCTCAACATAGAATTACACTCCTGTCGCTACCCTAGCCAGGCTGGGCCCTGGTTGCATACAGAATAAAGTCCCATCTAAATTTAGCATTCAAGGCTCCTCTTTGATCCAACCACAGCTCACCTCAGTATTGTCCCCTAAAATAACCAAGGGAGACCAATTGTCAACACAGAAAGAGCTTTACTCGGTTCTGTTCCTTAATGGAAACTTCATGGTCTGAAACTACATTTATCATTCCTTTAGAGATGACCTGGCTCAGCTGAGCTAATTCATGTTAACAAAATTTTTGAAAGACACGGTACCCATTATAATTGCATTGCATATTTGAGTATACAAAGATGTGGCCTTGATTGAGTTTTAGTATTTCCATAACCACAGGATTCTCTCACAGGATGTATTATTTCTATAGGTGGCTAACCTCATTCACAGTGTTGATTGCTTTGTTCATTCATTTGTTTATATGTTTGCTAATTTAGCACTCAGCTGCCTTATCTCCAGATTCGAAGGGCTCCTTACTAAGTGGAGCTCCCTCTGAATTTCTCTGAATAGGTTTTAGGCTACCACTCAGCAGCCTTTGAATCCTGAACAGACAACATTAGCTGGTCCAGCCCCCGTCAGAAATTTAAAATGTATGCCATTGATTTATATGTATATTCTGTATACCCTCGAGTTAAGGGCACTGACACTGAATGAGGGGAAAAAAAAAAAAAAGGAACTGAAGAAAAGAAATTGAGTTAAAGAAGAGAAACAGGGACCTCCCTGGTGACGCAGTGGTTAAGAATCTGCCTGCCAATGCAGGGGACACGGGTTCAATCCCTGGTCCAGGAGGAATCCACGTGCTGTGGAGCAACTAAGCCCGTGAGCCACAACTACTGAGCCTGCTCTCTAGAGCCTGTGAGCCACAACTACTGAAGCCCACGCGCCTAGAGCCCATGCTCCACAACAAGAGAAGCCACTGCAATGAGAAGCCTGCACACCACAAGGAAGAGTAGCCCCTGCTTACCACAACTAAAGAAAGCCTGCACTCAGCAATGAAGACACAAAGCAGCCAAAAATACATAAATAAATAAATAATACATTTATTATTTTTTTAAAAAAAAGGAGAGAAGCAGAGCTACGAAGAAAACAAAAGATGCATTTGTGAGGAATAGTACCATACTGTAGTTTACTTACATTACCCCCTCCCACAAATTTAGTCAGCTTGGGCTAACTAATAATGATCTTCACCATAACAAAATACCATAGACTGAGTAGTTTAAACAACAAAAATTTACTTTCTTACAGTTCTGGAGGCTAGGAAGTTCAAGATCCACGTGCCAGCCAACTTGGTTTCTGGCAAGAACTCTTTTCTTGGGTTACAGGTGACCACTTATGGCAGAGAAAAAA
The DNA here is from genome assembly GCF_964374135.1 of Grampus griseus. Classification (NCBI taxonomy): domain Eukaryota; kingdom Metazoa; phylum Chordata; class Mammalia; order Artiodactyla; family Delphinidae; genus Grampus; species Grampus griseus. Next base: position 90,692,446 of record NC_139019.1, read on the forward strand.
GTCTCTCTCTCTTCCTCTTCTTAGAAGGTCACAGTCCTATAGGATTAGGGCCTTACCCTTATGACCTCATTTAACCATAATTACCTCCTAAAGACCCCATTTCCAGGTACAATTACATTGGGGGTTAGGGCTTCAACGTATGAATTTGGGGGTGGGGACAATTCAGTCCATAGCACCCCCCCCCAAAAAAAGTTTACGTAAAGTTTTTTTCTCCAGTAAGTGAAAGAGAGCTGATGAATAGTGGGATACTTAGGTATAGTGTGAGTAGAGATAGTAAGTTCTGACCCAACATACCTGCCTAATAGTTCTAGGTTAGTAGCTAGAGACTGGGAAGCAATTCAGCCTGCTCGAATTCTTATTATTTTAAGATATGTGAGCCTAGGGGCTTCAAAGACAGTTATTCTAATGGGAGGTCTAAATTTCATTTAATGTTTCATGGACTATGAAAACTTGAACCCTTAAATCTAGAAAGTTCAACTGTGTTTGGTTGGAGTTAATTTAATTCCTTACAGAAAGCCAAACTATGTAGATAGGATTCCCCTTAAATCCTTTCTTGAGTTTGGGTTCTTCAAATGGGGATGTCTTAGGTTGGGTTCCCCAGGAAACAGACTCAGGTAGAGATTTGGGTGCAGAAGGTTTGTTTGGGAGCATCTGTGTGAGAGTTGAAAGAAGCAGGATTAGGCAGATGGAGATGTGGAACTGTGAGGCATTTACAAGAGGTGTCTCAGCTAATCTTGGTGGAAGCCCTGGAAGTAAGATGGCCCTTAGCATATCCAAGATTTGAGGAAAGGGGGCCAGACCTTTGTCAACCAGTTATTAGGTATTGGCTACCTCTGGGGAAGGGGCATAACTTTGGACAAGTTGGCTCCCTTACCAAGAGGGAAATTCCCAGGAAGGGACTCAGTCATGAGCCTTAAGAAGGTAACACTTCTGGCAGCTTCAGTCCATAAAGGGGGGGGGTGGTCTGGTGATGTATCACTGCATCCACTACATGGGACCAAGGAGCCATTAGTTATACATTAAAATCTGTTGACATTCTTCTACACTTTTTTTCTTGTGGCTAAAAGATCATCCTTGTGCTAGAGGCTAAAGATTTTGCATGTAGGATCCCTCTGAAAATTCTGGGTTGCGGCTAGCTAGGACTGGTAATTAATGTAAAACTAAAATGCACAATATTTCCAGTTATGTCATTACAAGCATAAGGGAGGGAGGAGCTAGAACCAGTTGTACACTTAGTTGAAAATGACTGATAGATGATGTGATGAGGAGCCAGTTTCAGATAAGCCTGGACATTTATTTTGGAGGAGCTGATTTCCACAGAGGTACCTGTAGTTTCTATAACCTTCCTGGCCTTTTTCATCCCTGAGATTGTTTAAATTCTTTTACTAGAATCAGCAGAGGTGTTATGAATGTGGAAGATGGTCCACTGCTGTATAAGTGTACCTCAACACTTGTCTGTTAATTAGTGTGGTTAGGTTTAATGAACTCATTTAATAACAATATTCCTGCTGAGAATTTTTTTGGGCACTAAATTCTTAAATTTAATAATACAAAACTTATTTGTAGAGTGTTAATAATGGTTGTAGGACTTTCAGAGAGTAAAATAGTGGAAGGTTAAGTGAAATGGATTAATTAAATAAGAAAACCCAAATTACCTTTCAAAGTGACTCCATAATGATCTTCACTTTGTATTAATCAATAAAGCAGGCCATATCAAATGCCATTTGTGGGTGTTAGTTTAAAAGCAGCATTCAAAGCTAGCAAGTTTAGATCAGAGGAAACACAAACACAGCAAAATATTCTGCTTGGCAAACAGCGTGTTGTTTTCTGTACTGATCCATTAAATTGAATAACTTGATTTTCTTACAAGGTGTCAACAATATGCTTCTTCCATGTAGAGAAATCAGTGGGAACTCTCTAATCAACTCCTGAACAGCAGCTTCTTGTATCAGCAGTGATCCACATAAGCATTTGGGAAGTGTTTTTAATTGTTTTAATTGCATTTTAGTGAAATGACACAAACTTCTTATTATAGCTTTTCCAAAGTAAGCAGTTCATTTAAATTGGTTAAGAACTTTTAAACCGGTAATAAATACCCTTTATATGGTATATTCAAAATTATTTTTAGCAAATTTTTCAGGATGATGTTTTGTAATTTATTATCATAATGAATTGTTTGGACCTGGGGGAGGTATGTCCCTCAGTTTTCCCATCTGCACAATAGGGATAGGAAAAAATGCCAATTAGGATGTGATAAGGCAATGTATGATTAAAGTATGCACACTTTGAGTTCTCCAGGGTCCTCAAAGGCAATTTCATTTGAGGATGAATTTTGTGGATTTTGTTTGTGGAAAGATAATTATTCCAAACAGGAATCCTGGGGGAGAATATTGAACTCATTTTTCACTCCCAGTGGGTTATAGAGGAGTAAATTTTGAGATTCTGAAATATTAAAAAAGAAGTTGTAGTTTCCAATCAAATCCATTCCCATCGTATTGGGAAGGCACATCCATTAAGAATGTGTTTAGTTACTTTATTTCAAGCATCAAGAATTCTGGGGTAGGTGGCTCAATGATGCCTTCAATGAATCTTTTTCTTTTCTTTTTTTGTTTTTCATCTTTATGCTCTGCCATCCTTAGAATACCTGCTGCCACTGTGTTGTAAGATACTCTGCCCATGCAGATGTTGCTGCATTTCTAGGTATCATATTCCAGGCATGAAGAAGATGGAAAAAGGAGGTAGGAAATTGTGGCATCCATATCTGGAAAGAAAGCTTTCTTAGGAACCTTCAGTGTTTGTTTCATTGGCTGCATATTATTTTATTGTATGGATGTAGGACAATTTAACTAGTCCTCGGGGTAGATTTTGTTGGGCTACATATGGCACCCAGGTAGGGACTAACAGACATTGTAAAGGAAGAGAATGACCTGCAGCTCTCAGATCTAGAGGCTGGTGTTGATTTGGTGTTTGTCAGGCTACCCAGGTTTCTATTATAGTTTTGCTTCCCTTGTTGCCCTTGTCTTCCAGGCTCAGCCGGTGCTTAGCTCTCGTAAGACGTAGGTAGACAGTGAGCCCCAAGCACTGTGGGCCTCAGCATCTACTCACGTTGTCTGCCATACAGGCTGGAGCCTGGTGTCCCAGTTCTGATCCCCAAGTCCCCATATTACATTGTTTCCTGGGCCTAACTCCCTGCCCTGGAAACCTACCAGCCCTCAGTCCCTGGAGAACTTGGCCTGCCTAATTCTTTTTTTTTTTTTTTTTTGCGGTACGCGGGCCTCTCCCTGTTGTGGCCTCTCCCATTGTGGAGCACAGGCTCCGGGCGCGCAGGCTCAGCGGCCATGGCTCACGGGCCCAGCCGCTCCGCGGCATGTGGGATCTTCCCGGACCGGGGCACGAACCTGTGTCCCCTGCATCAGCAGGCGGACTCTCAACCACTGCGCCACCAGGGAAGCCCTGGCCTGCCTAATTCTTATTTGCTCCACTCTAGGGAGGGAAATTCTAGGTTTGAGCTTCTGCCTGGTGGCTGGGGTTCTACCGTCTACTGACAGACTTAGTTAATAATGCTGTGGGCTTCAGATCATTGCCAGCTCCCATGACACCAGATCCCTGGCCTGGCCTCTGCCTCCCGGTCCACCCCCCCAAAACACACACACTCACACACACGTACTTGATCAAAGATACATGGTTTAAAATATCAGGTAGATATTTGAGATTCATAATGAAAAAGAGCACTGTTCTGTCCACCCCTCCCTACTTCCCATTCTTTTCTGTATAAAACTTACAATACTGTCAACTACTGCTTTTCATTTGCCTCCATAATTTATAATTTGCTTATATTGCTGTTTCTTCCATTTTACATCAAATGTAAACATTATTTATTGACTTTCTACAAAGGAATATGTTGATTTAGTGTCCTTCCCAAACACGTACCTACTTCCCCTTTACCCATTCTACTAATTATAATTTATTGTTAGATCGATATTCAGATTTCTTGTTACACAAGAGAAAAGTCAACTTTCTAGCTAATGCCATTTTTACTTGGTGACTGATTATATGCAGCTGATATACCGTGTTTCTGTCTTTCTCATGAATGCTTTTTGGTGGATCCCTCCTCTAGTAGATTCCCAAGAAAGCATCCATGACAGCTAAATGTTTTGAGAAATGTCTTAAGTCTGCCATTTCATTTGATTGATAGTTTGGGCATGGAATTTGAAGTTGGAAATTATTTTCTCTAGGAATTCTGAAGTGATTGTTCCAGGGTCTTCCAGCACCTGGTTGCAATCCAAAAAGTAGGTTCTGTTATGACTCCCAGTTCTTTGTATGAGACCTCTTGTTGTTTCTCTTTTTCTCTTCTGGAAGCTTTTAGAATCCTCTTTGCCCAAAATTTCATGTTGATGTGTCTTAGTACGGGTGTAGGTTTATTCTTTTTTTAAAGTCCATTATCCTGGTCCCATGAAGGACCCTCTCTTATGGAAACTGATATCCTTCAGTTCTGGGAAATTTAAAAAACTTACATTTATGATAGTTTCCTCCTCTCTATTCTTCTCTGTCATTCTTTCTGGAACTCCTGTAATTTGGATATTAAATATTCTAAAATGATCTAATAATTTTACTTTATCTCTCATACTTTCCAGTTCTTTGGGTTTTCTTCCTAGTGTTGCTGTATTATTTCCTGGATTTTCTCAAAGTTACCTTTCATTTCTTTTATTAAAATTTTAGTTTCTGCTTTTAATTTCCAAGAATTTTTTATGTTGTTATTCTCTGGATGTCTTTTAAAAATCTTCCTATTCTTGTTCCATGAATGTTATATCATCGTTTAACTCTATACAGAGTCCCATGATAGTTTTGAGGAAGTGTTCTTTTGTTCCACCGTTATTTCTTTGTTTCCTCTGAATTGTTTTTTCTTTTCTTGTTCGTTTTTGTCTCTCTCTTTTACGTTAGATGCTCTCTTCCATTATCCAGTTGTTGCTGGCTATCTCCCCTTATTGAAGAGTAAGGCACAACAGAGCTACTTAGAAATAGTGTATGGGTGTGTATGTATGTGTGTATTTAGGAGAGGAAGACTTTTTGGTCAGTGGGCTTCACCATAGCTGCCTATTATATACAAGTATTTTCTTTTGGCCCAGGTAGCATCCCCAGAGGGACATTCTTTCAGCCTGGATGGTATAACGCTAATAGCAAGGGTTCTCAGAGCTGAGGAGGGGAAAAGGAGCCAAGGGTCCTATCATTCAACATGTGGACCTTCATTTAACTCCCTGGTTTTAGGACAGCATCCTCATCCTCTGAGCGGTGGCACTAAATCCAGAATCTATTTGGGATCAACTTCTGTAGAAAATAAACCTCTAGTTTTCTGCCTGGGTTGGGAGGACTTGACTATGCTGGGTTGGGGTTGGGAAATAGGGATCTCACAGCTTCTCACCCACACTTTCAACTAATCCACCTATTTTGGGCTTTACCTTCACTCTCTGGCTCTCTTGTTTCTGAGCCTGTCCAAGGTGTTGCTTCACTCTGGCTTTCTCTGGTGAGCTAAATCCACTCATCCCTCTGCCTGGTGACTTCTGAAATTGAGTTCTAATCTGTCCTTGACATTATACAATCAGTTCTCATTATTTGCAAAAATTATGTTCTATAAAGTCGCTCCAAACACTGAATTAGTAAATACTGAACCTTTGCTCCAAGGACAAATACAGGGTTTAGGTACCTGCAAACCTCATTAACTAATCAACACATAACCCTGTGTTCAATGTACTTCTGTTTAAAGACAGCTTATTTAACATATATGATTGATTCATTAACATTGAACTTATGGCCAACAGCACGATAACTCATGCCTGAATGAAGCTTATCCAACACACACATTTTCTCCATATGGTGCATCACTGCCCACTTGTGCCTAGGGACCTAGACAGCACTTTAGTGGTTTGCTTGGGTGCCATTTTAAACAGCAAAATCAACAACAAAAAGCACAAAACTCTGAAAAATGTTTCCCTAAATAGACAGTGAAAAGGATGCTTGTTTACACTGTGAGAGCTGAAGCAAGAAGGGAAAGGGTCACCTTGTTCAACCTCAGTTGAAAACGTGAGCATCAGGAGGCTTAAAATTTTCACCACCTTGAGCATGTCCACAAATGACAGTGAAAGCACCATGAGTATTGCTTTTTGGGTTTAGAAATAAGTTTTAGAGAGTAGTCAAGTTCACAAATACAGAACCTGCAAATAATGAAGATCGACCATAGTTTTATGCTCTTTTTTATTCTGTTATCTTTTTAGAGTGGCTTCAGGAAGGATCGAAGGGAAACAAGTTAAGATAAATGAGCATATTAAATCCACCACCTTTAACTGGAAGTCTCTGTCGTTCATTCTAGTTATTTTGTATAGGACCCACTGATACTACTTGTCTACAGTGACATGTCAGATTTTCTTAGCGCAATCTGCCTCTTCCATCCTTATGCATCCCCACTGGGCTCATCCAGGTGCACCTAACACTCCTCAGGTGGTCCAGGTTCTCTGCAATTAGCTGGGTCGCACCTGACCTTGTCACAACATACTGATGGCAATGTGTAACCAGTGGTGTGCTGGACCTGGCTCATACTGGCTTATAAAAAACAATTGCTAATTTTTCGGGAATTTTGTGAGGCCATTGTTAAACATGACCATTGTTAAAAATCAAATCACATATCTTACAATTAAGTAAATTACGTTAACAACAGAGGTAGTAAACACTCAAAACTCATCACTTCCTGATTATTTACTATTAGCTATATTCTTGAGGTTATTTATGTCCCTTGAGTCTCTCTGGTGAAAAAACTATCACGGTGTGCTACTGCACATCTCTCCCAAATTCACATTCAGTGATATGACATTGATAGTTTAAAATCAGCAGTGACAGAAGTATTTATACTATGGAAATTAGCAGACGCTCCAAATCTGGACTTCTTTCCCCCAGAGAGCCCATTGCTAAACATTCACCAACATACCCCTATAGCCTGAAAAATTGTTTGGAATTGAGTAAAAGTAGAAATTAACTGACAAAGGGAATGGGGAAGGAGTCAGTTAGCTAGATCCAAAGTTATGCATTAGCTACTTGGATGTTTATTAAGCAGAAGAAAATGAAATGAAGACTGGCAGACAGAGTCACAGAAAAAGGATCTGGGTCTTTCTTGCAATGTATTTATTATAGAATCTGACCCAACTGAGCCACAGGGTCTTGTATATATGAGCTTGGAAAAGGTAAACTTTTATAATTAACAGATGGGGATTAAAAATTACTGATACCCAGTTAGAATTATATTGCCTAGGAAACTCAATATGTGTGAATAAGAGATGATTGACCCATATCATAGGTTATTTCACTGACCAGTTAGTACTGTTGTGAAGTTAGAGTAAAAGTTAGTGTTTTCCCTGAGCAATAGCTCTAGGGCAGTTTGTTGAAATAATTATTGCAGGAAAATCCAGAAGGAAAAAATCATATTTAAAATTACTTTACAAAATTTCTACTAGTTGTAGATCCTTGCGAAGTTCAAGTTACTGGCTTATAGTATAAAGTCAGTAAGTATTTTTAGGAGATTTAAATGTGTTAGATTTAACTTTAAGGGCTTGCAATCAGTTGATTCCAACGAGTTAAAAAAACGAATTGACTGATATATCCCTGGAAGGCCAGTTAAGCGGGGGAAAAAAATCAATGTAGAAGGTATAATAGAAAATAGTATTGCTGCTGTCTTTCATAACTATCACTGTCATGAAGAAAACTGCTTATAGAGACTGCCATACAGAGTGAAGTAAGCTAGAACGAGAAAAACAAATATCGTATATTAACATGTATATGTGGAATCTAGAAAAATGGTACAGGTGATCTTATTTGCAAAGCAGAAATAGAGATACAGACATAGAGAATAAATGTATGGATACCAAGGGGGAAAAGGGGGTGGTGGGATGAATTGGGAGATTGGAATTGACATATACACACTACTATGTATAGAATAGATAGCTAATGAGAACCTACTGTATAGCACAGGGAACTCTACTCGGTGCTCTGTGGTGACCTAAATGGGGAGGATATCCAAAAAAGAGGGGATATATGTATATGTATGGCTGATTCACTTTGCTATACAGCAGAAACTGACACAGCAGTGTAAAACAACTATACTCCAATTCAAAAACAAAAAAGAAAATAGTAGTGTTGCTGTCCTTCATAGCTATCATTGTCATGAAAAAACTGCTTATATTTTAAAAACAGAATGATTCCTCTTCATAGTCACAAACATATTGGTGTGTAGGGGAAGGCGCACCCCTGGGCATACTGTCATACTGATTCTTAGTTTTTGTCCCAAACTCTGGTTTGGGGACCCTTTAGTGTAATGTCTCTGAGGGAAAAAGAATTGCTGACAGGTTTATATATTAAAGTTTGCTTCACAAAGATGATCCTTGCTTGAAGTGTTAGCCCTTTAAGTAAACTGAAAGACTTCACGAAGCTGCTCAAGGGAGAAGGCAAAAATATTTTTCCTGAGTTGTTTGGTGTAATCTCCACATAACAGAGACTTTGTAAATAGTCCTATCAGATTTCTTTTTTCCTTTTCTTTATTTGAACTGTTCCCAGTTCATGTCTCACTTGCTTTTAGTGCTGTGTTGTAGCATTTGCTTTTTTTTCCCATGGACAACACAAAATCATCCTTCAAGATTACAATATTAATCTTAAATATGGGCAATCTTTGGCACCATCAGTGTATTCATTTCTTTTTTTTCAATTGGGATATAATTTACATACCATACACTTTGCCATTTTAAAGTGTACAAGCCAGCGGTTTCTAATGTATTCACTACGTTGTGCAACCATCACCACTGTCTAATAGCAGAACATTTCCGTCACCCCCAAAAGAAACCCCATACCTATCAGGTAATTTTTCAGGACAAATACCTAGAGTGGAACTGCTGGGTCATATGGTAATTCTACGTTGAAATTTTGAGGAACTGCCAAACGGTTTTCCAGTGAATTCATCTCTGCTAGGCTCTTACCCTTACGTCCTTTATTGTTTGGTTCTCTCCAAATATGTGTCCCTCTCTGGTAGGTTGTGCCAGTTGTGATGTTCTGTGAGAGAAATGACAAGGAAGAGGTGCTGCTTGAGGTAGCGTGCACGTCGCTGATTTTTGTTTTGTTCTGTTTGTCTGCAGCTTGTCAGGAAATATTTAAAGACTCTCCTATTCCCAGAACTGCTGTATGTATATTCATTTGTGGTTTATGGTCTATTCTGCCTTCACCTTTGATAAATGGCCACATTCTGTGTTCATCTTCCTGATGATGATGATCACGTCACGACTTGTTAGCTGCTTTCCTTGTGTGAGGCAATGTGCTCAGAGCTTTATGTACATTATTTTATTTAATCCTCACAATGTGCTTCTGAGATGGATATTTTAAATTCCCTTTTCACGTGCCCAGACCGAGGTTTAAATCAGTGAAGATACTTCACATAGCTGGAGGTTGACAGAACATTAGGAAAGTGCTGCCAGACCGGGTCCTCCGACTCCTTGGAAAGATTTACCTATGACTGTTCATTCTAGTTTGTCCTACTGTATTTGAAAACTGAGATCATACCTGAACCTATATCAAACAGAAAGGAAAAAAGAAGAAAGCCTTAGACAGAACCGCCATGTAGTTTCAAATTCTGTACCTGAAAAAATACACGAGGGGAAAAATGACCACAAAAGCAGCATGCAATTGCCGTCCCACTTTTGTAATATATGAGTCTACTCTCCTTTTTAAATGACACTAGGAAGATTTATTTCTTCTTTTCACCTTAATATGACATTTTAATGTTGTCCATTAGCATAGACATCATAAACCTAGAAAAATGTACACTAATGATTATTGGCTTTTAGATCCCCAAGATGAAAATTCTTTCTCTCCAAAGCTCATCATGGTTGTGGCTTTTCAAATGCAGAAGCTGTTTTGTGCCTCAGTGGACCTCCCTTGCTGCACTGGCGCCAAGGGAAGTCATCGATTGCTAAAGCAATAATGGTATAAGCTGTAGCAGCTTTTCCCTAAATGAAAGCATGGCCACTGCTAGCATAGTAACAAGCAGTTCTGCTTTATGAATAGGTTTGCCCAAAATGCTTGTGGATTTTAAGACTATTATAGGAGTTTTTAGAAAGATGTATCTTAGGCAAGAGCATGAGAAGACAATTCATAAGAGAAGAAATACAAATAGGCAATAGGTAAAAAAAAAATTTGTTCAAACCTCTAGTTGTTGAAAAATGTAAACTAAAATGAGACATAAATTGTTTATTATTGAACAGGTAATATATGAACATGGTACAAAATTCTGGAGTACAGAATTATATACAATGAAAAGTGTATTTCTCTCCTCCCATGCTCTTCTCCAGCCACTCCATACTCCTTCTCAAAGGCAAACACCATTACCAGTTTGGTTTTTTCTTTTTCTGGCCGCGCAGCTCGACTTGCAGGGTCTTAGTTCCCCAAATGGGGATTGAACCCAGGCCCCGGGCCCTGGCAGAGAAAGTGCCGAGTCCTAAACACTGGACCACCAGAGAATTCGGTTACCAGTTTTTTATGGACTCCTTTAATGGTTGTCCGTGAACGTGGGTGTGTGTATACATACACATGCCTACACATATACATCTGTGTATATACGTATAACATACATACATACATAATATTACACACAATCTTCTACACCTTGCTTTTTTCACATAACCGTTATTCTTGTACATTTTTACACATGGATACATATATATATCTGCCTCATTCTTTATCCCCCTAACATATTTTTAAATAAAAAATTTTAAGCATACAGAAAAGTTGGGACCTTGTTCTTTTTAACAGTTGCCTAGTATTTCATTATGTGGATGTACCACAATTCATTTTACCAGTCCTCTATTGATATACATTTCAATTATTTCCCATCATTTGCCTTTATAAAATAATGCTGCAGTAAAATCCTTATACATAGGTCATTTGACATATATGAGAATGTATCAATATGATAGTTCCCTAAGAGTGGAATTGCCAGGTCAGGAGTGTATTTATTTTTAGTTTTATAGATGTGGCCAAACTTTCTCCGTGGAGATTGAAGCAATTTATGGCTATACTCCAGAGAGCTGCTGTTACCCCATACTCTCACCAAAAGTGTTATCAAAAATTTGATCTTGGTCAACTTTAATGGATGAAGAACCAAGATACTATTTTTTCCTTTTGTTTTGGAAAATATTTTTAAATAAGAGAATAGCCAGTGTTGGTGTCGGTGTGAAAAAAAAAGGAAGACTAATACATACCGGTAAAAGTAAGATTGATTCAGCCTTTCTATAGGACTGTTTAACATGTGTGAAAGTCTTTTCTGAGCATGCTTTTTTTGACCCAGCAATTCTACCTTTAACCTAAGGAAGTAGTCAGACAAGTGCTTATAAGAGGAAAATGATGGAAAAAAACAAATAAATAGACTTTTAAAACATATTATGCTGTAGCTAAACAGTGGATACCTTGTTAGTATTAAAATATACGCAGAGCCTGACTTATTATCATGGAAAGATGTTTATGATTTTTTGGCTACATGAATACACAGGTTACAAAACAGTACGTTCAGCATGATCCCATTTAGGGGGAAGATATGGAGAGATAGACACAGAGATATGCAATTTGAGAAATAAATACCATTACATAAACATATATAAGCAAGTGTTGATCTATCTATCTATCTATCTATGCATATATATACCTGGAGCAGTGTCTGTAATAATGTACATGTTTGTAACAGGACATACGATCATTATATACTACCAAAAATATAGATAATTTTTATTTGCTTTTATTATGTTCTATATATTATAAACAAATTTTTTTTTTTTTTTTCGGTACGTGGGCCTCTCACTGTTGTGGCCTCTCCCGTTGCGGAGCACAGGCTCCAGACGCGCAGGCTCAGCGGCCATGGCTCACGGGCCCAGCTGCTCCACGGCATGTGGGATCTTCCCGGACCAGGGCATGAACCCGTGTCCCCTGTGTCGGTAGGCGGACTGTCAACCACTGGGCCACCAGGGAAGCCCCAAACAAATTTTTATAATTAGCATATGCTTTATTTATTATCACAAAATAATACAATGGAAAGAAAATTTCATGTGGAATCCATAGCACCAAATAATCTATGTTTGTACATGTAGTTGCAGTTTATTCATTTCCATGACTTGATTTCATTGTGTGAGTATAGCACAATTTCTTTATCCGCTGTCTTGTTGACAAAAAATTGATTGTTTAGTTTTTGGTATGTGCAAGGACATTCTTGAACTTGTTTTCTGAAGAACATATGTTTCAGATGGCTTTATAACTAAGGTGAAATTTCTAGGCCACAATCTATGCATATGTTAGCTTTAGTAAATGCTGGTAGATAGTGTTCCAGCATGTTAACTGCTAGCAATGCATAAAGAGTTCTATGTGTTCCACCTCCTCCCCACACTTGGATATGTAGTTATTTTCAATATGAGACATTCTATTGGTAATCCCTTGACAATTTTAATTTGAATTTTGCTGATTACTTATGGGATTGAGCTTATATTTATATTCCTATACATTTGGATATCCTCTGCTTTCTATGCCAGTTCATCTTTTGCTCAGTTTTGTACTGTTTTTTTTATTATTATGTTTTTATTGATGTATAAGAATTCTCTGTATATTCTGGGATCAAGGTGTATGTATTAAATATTTTCTCTTAAAACAAAAAGCAAAAAACCTGCTGAATATATTAAAAAGTCACTTATTCAGGTGACATTTATTAAGTGTCTACCGTGTGTGAACCCTCTGGTCTACGTATTGGGGAAGGGACAGAGACCACCTAAACATCCCTATCCTCGTGATCTGATATATAAATTGTCCTGAGTACTGGAGTGGGCTGGGAGTGAGTGAGGAGCACATGACTCTTATTTTTCTTTAAAATTACCAAATTTCAGTTGGTAAGAATCGTGATGATTTAGATGTAACACGCAATTGTTTAACAATTTTATCTGCAAGTTGCATTTTCATTGTCCCCTAGAGGGAGGCTTTTATGGCAGCTTTTTTGGCTAAAAGTAAATATCCACATGCAAGACAATTTTAGCTGACAACTCCTTTCCTTCATTCCCCATGACACGTGAAGGAAATAAAACAGCATAGAGCTGGATTCTAAGATGTAAATTGCAGAGAAGAAGATGTATCTGTAATTAACTTAGAAAGTACCGTTTGTGTTTAACTTCACCATAATTTTTCAGGATGAACAAATTGCACATTAGATAGGGCAGGCAAGAAGTAAGGCTTTTAACAAGTGTAAATGTTTTTTTTTCCTGGTTGTAATTTCTAAGATGAACTTGTATACTTTTAATTTATACACTGGTTTGGAGTAATTAGCCCTTGAATTGTCTATATTTCTTTAGAAGAGGGATGGACCATAGAGAGCATCTTGATTTTCTAAATCTTCAGAAGAAAAATGACACCCTTCACTGAAAATCATACACTAATGGTCAAAAGGAAAATATAGTCATGCAGATGTAAGCTAAATACTTAAAATAATGTCATTTATTAATTTTTTTGCTTTGCAAAAACCACAGTATATATCGTATGACCCATTTTCCCCAAATCACTTTGCCTGGTAGATTTTGAGCATTTTTCTATCCTTACAAAGTTTGGAAAGTGAAAAGAATTCAAATTCTCCAACTACTGGGTAATTAAGTCTTGTTTTAATATCTTGTAGAGTGATGTCTTTGTTACATAAGTTACCTACTGAAGATTTACTAACAAGTTTTGGACAATAGAAATGAACTGTTGTCAAGGCCAAATGTGAACTGCAGACTACTAAAAAATCTTGACAAGGTAATAACTGGAATAACCTGTAAGCTGATACACGATATGGAGGCATCTGGTTTTCCTCTTGGCGGGACACTGGGTGACAAAGCTAAACTCCTGGCTCACTTTTCTCTACCACTGCTCTTTAGATACCAGGATTCTGAAGACCTGGTATGTAGGTTTTTTAAAAAGACGTTATATGTGTACATGAATCAAAATTCACAATGTGCCCAAAAAGGTGGAAGGCAGGGTAAATTTCTGTCTCATCTCTGTCCTCCAGACACAGTCCCCATTCCGGAGGCAGTCCTGGGTAACAGTTCCTCAGGTGTCATTCCAGAGATAATCTGTGCATATCAAGTGTATAAGGACACCTTCTACTTCTGCTTTTATACATATGGTCATATAACTTATTCACTGCTCTTCACCTGCCTTTTTTTAACTTGACCTATTTTGGAAATTGTGCCATCATGATACATAGCTGCCTTATTCTTCTTAAAGTTTGTTTAGTATTCATTGCATTGTATAGCTTGACCATAATTTATTTACCAGACCCCCACTGGTGAATATTTAGACGATTTCCAATCTTTTGCTAATAATACAAGCAGGACTGCATTGAATAACTGTACATTCATCGTTTTGCATACATCAGCATATCTGTGGGACACATTCCTAGAAATGGAATTGCTGGATCAAACAGTCTGTGCATTTTTTATTTTGACAAATACTGCCAAAGTGCAGGAGATGTCATACAAGTTATACTCCCCCCAGCGGGGTATAAGAGTGGCATGTGCTTTTAAATCCTAGACCTCGCCTTTGTCACGAAGGGTGTTTTTTTCTGAGTCTAGTCACGGTCCCAAGCCTCTGGGTTCACTTGTGTTATGTTGGTGGCTTCCTGTCTGTGATCAGGACTCATTTTTCAACACTCCTGGACGCTGTGGGTTTTTTCCAACTGCTTGAGGTCGTTGCTTAAGCCTCAATAGGAAATAGGCTTATTTTATTTATTTATTTTTTGCGGTACGCGGGCCTCTCACTGCTGTGACCTCTCCCGTTGAGGAGCACAGGCTCCGGACGCGCAGGCTCAGCGACCGTGGCTCACGGGCCCAGCCACTCCGCGGCATGTGGGATCCTCCCGGACCGGGGCACGAACCCGTGTCCCCTGCATCGGCAGGCGGACCCTCATCCACTGTGCCACCAGGGAAGCCCTAGGCGTATTTTTATATGAGTTTCCCCATAGACACGGGGATTAAGGGGGTTACTGATGTTTCAGAGCCTTTCAGAGTTTAGGCGATGCAGAGGCATTAGAGGGGTTAGTTTATTTTCCTTGATTTGAAAATCAACATAGGAAGGAATCTTCCCACCCTCAAATAGAGAAACAAACTGAAGTTTTGACCTTTAACGCTAGAGTGTTGGTGATGTCTTACGGTTATCACTATACCCCTGAGCCCTCTCTGCTAGCCCCACGTCACAAGCTCTCCTGGGTCTGGATCTCCGCCCCGCTCTCCCTGGGACACCGTTGGGGGCGGGTGTGCGAAGCCCTCTCCCTCTGCGGCTTGGCTTCCTTCCCTATTCTGGTTCCTCTCCTTCATTTCCTCTTCTCCTTCTTATCCAAACAGCTTTTTATGGCTTCTGTTGGAACTTTACCACCTCTCCCTAAGCCACCATCATAACACGACAGGTTCAGGCACAAAGCAGAGTGAGCTCCCTTTGATTTTTATATCTACAGATCTTTCTCCCTGTGCTTACTATTTTGTAATCTGTGCTATAGTCTGTATTCCAAACTTCTAAAACATAAAGAATGGGGCTTCCCTGGTGGCGCAGTGGTTGAGAGTCCGCCTGCCAATGCAGGGGACACGGGTTCGTGCTCTGGTCCAGGAAGATCCCACATGCTGCGGAGAGGCTGGGCCTGTGCTCCGCAGCGGGAGAGGCCACAGCAGTGAGAGGCCCGCGTACTGCAAAAAAAAAAAAAAAAATAGCTCACAGCGCTTACTTAAATATATGATACTGTGGTTAGTTGAGAGATTTTTTTTTCAAAAACTTAGCTTTAAATTTATTTTGATTTAAATATATTTATATTTATAAATGCATTTATATATTTATAGAAATATATTTTTATATTTATATATTGTATTTTAAAATATAAATATATTTTAATTTAAATATATTTATAAACTATAAAACTATGATGGCATTTCTGTAGGTGATTTCCCAGTCTAGTGTTCACTAAGACCGAACATAGAGTTAAACGTTATCACAGTGTGTACTTATGTTCCTTAGAATGATAAGTCCAGGTAAACAAAGGTGGTGAGCTACCAAGGATAGTGGCGTTGCTGCTGTTTGGTACCATTCATTCCATGTTGGTCTCTCGTTTATGGAGTCAGGGATTGCTTTAGTCACATCATGATATCCAGAAAACAGAACTTCTCCAAGAGTGGCCCACAGAGTGGTGCTTTTCATACCTGACTGCAACAAGGTAAGCATAGGAATTGGAAATACGTGTTCAGAAACTTTCAAACCAATATGACAGAATTGAACCTAAGTTTAAAAAATTGAGCTTGTATTTTTCTATATCTTTTGCAAATTTTTTTTCTGAAAGCTCATTTTATTCTATAAAATACCAATCTATTACAGTTTAGATTTTGTAAAGTAATCTAGAAAATTCTTCAAATGTTGGTGACTCTCTAGCCTGTAAGGCAGATGCAGTGCTCTAAACATCATTGCCCTGGCTTGTTTTCATAGTGGGACAAGTGTGACATCCCCATGTAGGATGTGAGGGAATGAGGCACAGTGACAAAATTTTTTGCCTCAGGCTGCTGCATATACTGGGATTAAATCTTTCCCTTCTCATTTCTGTGATCAGATTACAAGGCTTTGGCTTTTAACATTATGATATTTTAATTAGAATCTGAGAGAGTGAGTTGAATAAGAAAGTTATTCATGAGAAGAATCCTGCAATTTTTTTTATCCTTCAAAGAAAAATGTCAATAGCATTTCCTCCCATGTTGCTTTTCCTTTACTGTCATTTTCTAAAACTAAAGTACTTTGGAAGATATTTAGGACAATTTTAACACAGTGGCTTTGCACTGAGAAAAAAAAATCTCTGTGTGCTGAATGTTTTTAAGTGCTGGTGGAGAGTATTTACATAATAAAATTGGGGGAAATTTGCAAGCCCCACAGCAAGCCCCTTAGAAAGAGGTTTGGGCTTCTATCCTGGCCAAAGGAAGACTCAAGGAGCCAGAATAAATATTGACAACATCTCCTATTCTGAGTGTGGATGCGACAAGCCTTCCCTGGGTGTGAGCAGAGTCGATGGAATTTAGGATGCCAGACGTACATGTCCCCATGACACATGAAGCAAGAAGAACTGAGGGATATTAGATGAGAGAGAGAATGAGACCATGGGACAGAGGAGTGAAAAGAATAGGGGTGGGTGGGAGGCCTCCGGGGTAACTGAGCCTCAGTCTCATGGTGACAGACCCTGTGGGTGGGTCACTTCCATTTGCCAGGGGTTAAGGACACATTTGGAGCCTAGCCTAAAAATGTGTTAGCCTTGGTGATTCAATTTAAGAGCACTTGGTGAAAATTTTTGCTTTATCTCCTATTATCACATTTAGGTATTCCTTTTCTACAATGGAAAAAATATATATAATTATAAGTTTATCATTCACAGCAGGTTGTGTGTCTTTTATATGTTAAATACGTGTTGTAATATAAATCTTTTGCCTTGATGAAAAAATTTGGGTGCAGTTGTCTTTTTATAATAATGGTGTTATGTGTGCTGTAATTTTCTCATGAAAGTGTGATCTGAAATAATCTGAAAGGATAACTGTTCTTGAGATGTTGTTAATATACACTTATAAATAAGTTTTTATAAAAGTGGCACACTTCCCAAATTCTTTTATTGCCCCCAAACTTATATCTATCAGCCTTTTCTGTGTATCTTCTCTGTCTATATCTTTCAGACCTGACTGCCTTACGTAGTTTTTGGGTCAAGAGTCAATTGCTTAGCTTTAGTGGGGTTTTGCAGGAACATCTACATATTAAGAATCACTTAACTGTCATACTGACCGTTACTGTTAGTATATTCAATTGGTAAGGATTTTCTGAGTGCTCACTACAAGGTTCTGTGTCTGTCACTGAGATTACAGAAGAGCTACCTTCTGTTCATTCATGCATCCACCAACTTGTTGAAGTACCTGTGATGGACCAAGTATGGTGCCAGGAACTTGGGACAAGCTCCCTTTTACACAGAACTGATAGACCCTGTAAAATGGGGATAATATCTCTTAAAGTTATTATGAGGCTTAAATGAAATAAGATTTCTAAAGCACCTAGCACAGCCCCTGAATCATAGGTACTCTGAATGAGTATTTTTCCCCAGGAATGGCAGAAACGTCTTAAGAAGCTTTTACAAATCACTGTGAAGTTAGGCTGAATCTTGCTTAATAAAGAATGTTAACTTACTGATTAAAATAATAATCCAAGGGCAAACACATTGAATATTTTCTCCCACTGGACTATCAGTGGGAAACGCCAAATTGAGAGATTGCTAAAAGAATGAAGAGTAAGAGTATTAGGAGTCACATGTAAAAGAATTATAGAATAAAAGAGCTTTTAAAAAATATGTAAAAGTAGTATTTTACTTGCTTGTAGATACTTTCTTCTTGAGTATTGGCTTTTAGTCACTCTTGACGTTTCACCTGGAGAAGGGGAAACCATCATATCATTGATTAAACTTGGCTATTCATTATTACAGTGAACTCTCAGGAAGTTCAGGCTAAACATCAGAAAGAATTACTATTACGATAACTTAAATCTAAGAAGACAAAGCTAGTGCTTCCTCTAGGGAATATATGCATCCCTCCACCTGCCTTCTAAAATCTGATAAATCTTTCAACCTATGTTTTTTTATCGGTGGGTAGTGTATTGCACATGATTTTGAATCTGGTCAAATTTCCTTAATCAAAAAGTGGGGATATTTGTGTGTTCTGTGAATAAGAGTGAACCCCAAACTCGAAAATCAACTGCAAAGAAAACTAACAGTTTTATGACATAATGGCTTTTCTATATTCAGACTTTTTATGTATCAGTTTTGTCATTCCTTCTTTACCTAGAAATAATAACTGACATCTGTAACAATTTCCTTGCTTGACTGATACTATCGCCTGAAGCCTTTGAGGGTACTGTTCTTTATTTTATTTTCCCAGTGCTATCCTATGGGACTTTCTGTGATGATGGAAGTGTTCTATGACTGTTCTGTGCAGTGTGGTAGCCGCTAGCCACATGTGGCTATTGAGCTAGTATAACTGAGGAAATGAATTTTTAATCATATTTAATTTTAGTTAATTTCAGTGTAAACTTCAATAGCCACCTGTGTGTATTGACTACCATTTTGAACAGCGCAACTCAAGACTGTAAATATTAATTCACAGGAGTTAAAATAGGTTTCAACACAGACAATATTGAGAAAGTTGGTAATGGGAAATTCTGGCTTTCCAAAGAGCTTATATCTCAAATATTCCTTTAGGAGTGAAATTTCAAAAGGAAAATCTTTATAATATAAATTCGATGACAAAGTGTGTCTTCTTTCAATCTTGACTTTTGTTTTGTCTTTCCTATTTTTCTGTATTTTTTCAAGTTGGTAACCTCAACCAAAAGCATTTTTTTCAGATATAAAAATGAGGCCAACAGCTTTATAATTTCTAGTACGATGTTTTATGAGAAAGAGAAAGAAGAAACAAGGAAACAGAAAGAATTAGCCAGCCTCAGATATTCTTCCTTGGGCTAGCATGCTTAGTGCTTTAAGAGGGGAGGTCAAAGACGATTTCTGTTAATTCCTTAGGATGCATGTCATATGGCATTTGGTTTGTTTAGGTAATGTCACCAATTTTATCTTTCCTTCATGGCTTTTCATGTTCTCTTCCCATGAGTTTGCAGATGACAGCTAACCTTTTTAAAAGTAAATATTGAATTTTTTTAGAGGCTGGGCTGCATCTACCCACAGCAGTGTCTCTTTGCTTTCCCTTTTTAAAATCAAAACACTCTTTTAAATTGTAGAATGTAATGTTTATGCCCCTAAAAAATGTTGTCTGTTGATTAACTGAAGATTATATTTGCTAATTTACCTTCTTTGTGTATAAAATTTCAATTAATTGGAGTATTTCTGGGGCTTCTGGCTGACTGAAAGCAAATGAAAAACGTATTCATACATTCATCATTTATCTACTGATTGCGTGTTTCGTGCCAGGTACTGTTTTTGGTATCGGGAATACAAGAGTGAACAGAAGAGACAAAATGCTCCATCCTCATGGAGCTTAGATGCTAGAGGAGGAATCATTTTGTTTCCGCCTCTGTAGATAACTTTTCTAAAATATCTCTTTCTTTTCATCTTACTAGTATATAACTTATCAACATCTAGTGTGTTTCTTTGGTTGGTTGGTTTTAAATTAAGATTTCTGAGTTGCCTCAAAGCTCTCGTCCCTTCAGACTGTTGGTGTAGAAATTCTACTCTGAATCACTTAGGAAGCCTTCTAACAAATATCGATGCTGCCCCCTCCTCCCCACCCTGATTTAGTTTGGCAGCAATGGAGCCTGAGCATCAATATGTTTTAATCACCCCAGGTGAACATCATATGCTGTCAGAGTTGAGTACCACTAGCCAGAAGGCTTAAATTACTAGCTTGAAGGGTACAGAGCCTCTCATATATACTAGAAGATATTTTAAGACTTTATGATATGGGGACGTCCCTGGCAGTCGGGTGGTTGGGACTTCGCCTTCCAGTGCAGGGGATGTGGGCTCAGTCCCTGGTCAGGGAGCTGGGATCCCACATGCCTCGAGGCCAAAAAAACAAAACATAACACAGAAGCAATATTGGAACAAATTCAATAAAGACTTTAAAAATGGTCCACATCAAAAAAATCTTAAAAAAAAAACCCTAATGATATCAACTTATTTTGTTTTCATTTGTGATTATAAATTGGGGTATGCAAAAAGCAAAGAAGAAATGGGGTTGAAGGTCCTCATTAACTTCTCTCCCCACCTCTTTTACCTCAAATCTAACATTTTATTTACCCACTTATTTATTTAACAGCTATTTGTATGCCAGGTGTTAGGGATTCAAAGATGAACAAAGAATGAACCCTCTCCTCTAAGAATTTACAGTCTAGTACAGAAGTTTGCAACTTCTTTTAAATAAAAGGCCATATAGTAAAGATTTTTGGTTTTATGGGCCATATACTCTGTCACAAGTATTCAACTCAACTGTTGTAGTGAGAAAGTAACCATAGACAAATGGGTATGCCGGGTTTCAATAAACTTGACTTACAAAAGCAGGCAATGGTCTGGATTTGGTTGTAGGTTTTAGTTACCAGTCTCTGGTCTGGTAGAAGAGAGAAAAAAATAAATCAATAATTACTGTACAGTGGGGTAAGTGATCAAAGCAAGCACAGGTGACTTAGTAACACAGGGAGGGGGCATCAAATTAAACTGGGAGTTACCTGAGATATTTAGGGAAGATTTCTGAAGGAGATGCTATTCAAGTGAATTACAAGCATGGGCTGGCGTTTGGAGAAAGGTAAAGAGAGGATTTTCCAAGCAGAGGGCTAAATATATACAAAGTATGGGCATGTAAAACAACAATGCCTCTTATGGAACCTAAAAGAAATTCAGTGGGCTAGGATGCAGGTTGCCTACTTTAGCAGGAGAGTGAGGCTAGAAAGATAGGACCTTAGCTATGAAGTGAGAAACATGGGTATGAAGCTGAAAGTCTTGAGGGACACAAAGAAAGGATTTTAAGCAAGAGAAAATAACATGTCGCCTACCAGTTGGAAAGAGGGAGAGCCAGTAGGAGACCATTATAGTAATTCAAGTGGAAAACGATGAGGGTGATAAGAATGATCAGGATGGGATGGATATGAGAGCCATTTAGAACAACAGACACTATTTTGGGTGACTGATTGCAGGGGGAATAAATGAGAAGGAAGCAACTTAGAAAACTTCTAGATTTCTACTGTGGGTGACCAATGGTGTAATTTATGTAGAGAGGAGGAGTCAACTTGTAAAGGGATACAAAATGATGAATTCATTTTAGGACTTTGAGTTCAAGATAAATGTATGACACTGAAATGTAGCTATACAGTCAAAACTACTTAACTGGAGAGGGAGATTTGGGAGTCAATGTTCCTAGTGATAGATAAAGCCATAAATTTAGATTAGATCAGCTATAGAGAGTCTATAAAGTGAGAAAATAGAAAGGACAAGGCCTTGGGTAACATGGATATTTAAGGACAAGAACTCTGAAGGAGCAGTCACGTAGAGGTGGGAAACTAGAAGACAGGGCTGTTACACAGGCTAATGAAGGAAGGAGATTCAAGGAAAAGGCAGCCGTCAGTACTGAGTGCTGAAGAGAAGGAAAGAAATGTGTCTCTGGGAATGTGTGGTATAAATGCCTTCACAGAAAAGAAAGTGAGAACATAGAGATGGAGAATTTGATTCTGCTCTCCAGAAAAGTATGTATAACAAGTGGGGGTAACTGAAACACTGCTGGTGGGGCTCAAAATTGGTGGATGTTTCTCAAGGGATGTTTGAAAAACTGTATTGAGAGATTAGACTGTTTAACAATGAGTAATTCTACTTTTAGAAAATCATACCAGGAGAATAATCAGGTGCTCTATAGCCTGTAAGGATGAACAGTGTCATTTTGGATCATCTAATTTGATCAACTCCACGAGACATGTCCTACAAGTGCTTACTGATATGAATGACATTGCTCATTTTAAATGTTTTATCCTTCAACCATGGCCTCAGACCAAATTTGTTTTAAGTTGCCTTTCATACATTAGATTTTTTTTATTAAGACAGATTTTAAATATTGAAAACTACAAAGTGTATAGTAAACACACATGTATCCATACCCAGATTGAAAAGAGATAGACATTGTGTCATATTTACCTATGATTTTTTAATATAACATTGTAAATGCACGTTAAAACCCCTTTATTCCCTCCCCAATTCTATTCCCCTCTCTCCCTCACCACTTTATGGTTGATGTTTTTGCTTCCTGACTTTGTTTTTATTATTCATATATAATTTATAGTGGTTTTTGTTATATTTTTAAACTTTAGATAAATACTGTCCTGTCGTTCATGTTATTCTTGAGGTTTTTACTCACTGCTGTTTTTGAGATTTATTAATTATGATATATTACAAATGTATTTCTTCTGAAAACTCTGATCATATTTCATTAGCTGACGATTCCTCAATTTATGTATCCACTAGCTCAGGCCCCGGCACACAGTAAGCATCCGGTGCATGTTCACTGTTCTTATTAGCATGATTATTAATACTAACCTTTTTCCAAATCTTTGCTCTTACAGATATTGTGCATGTCTCCTTCCATCCTAGCATAAGTTTCTTTAACATATATAACTAAAAGTGATATTTCTGGTTGAAGGGTGTGCATTTTTTTTTAGATGTTGCCAAAATTCATTCTAAAGAAGTGGTACCAGTTTTTGTTTTCCATCAACACCGCATGAAAGTTTCTGCTTCTTTGTCAACATTTGGTATTGTCAGACTAACATTTTTGCCAGTCCTATACCTATTAAAATTGTATCCCATTGTTTGCTTGAATTTGCATTTTCCTTACGTTTATTGAGGTTGAGAATATTTCCACATCTTTGCCATTTTTTGTTAATTTTCTGTTCTTATCATTTACCCATTTTTCAACTGGGTTGTTATCTTTTTCTTATTACATTGTAGGAATTTGTTGTATATTTAAATACTAATCTTTTGTCTGTTATAGCTCAGATTAAATTAATGACTTATTTGATTTTTTAAACCTGAAAACATTACTTTTATCAAAATAATTCATGCACAGGGTAAAGTAAAATAAAATAAAATAAAATGGTACAGAAGGGCACATGACAAAACACAAGTCTCTTGCCCCATCCACCTCTCAATGCCCAAGCTCACTCCCCAGGTACAGTTTTTTACCACTTGTGCTTTTAGTTCTCTTGGTGATTTTTTTCCATTTTTTCCATAATGTGCTTATACCACTGTGTAAGTATCCTGATTTATCACCTTTGAACATCTATTTGTTCCGTGCTCTGAAAGGTAAGGTAGCCCCACTGGCCAGCTTCTCCCATCTCTTTACTATCTTTCTGAATTTTGTTGAAGTCCTTCAGATCAATCAACTACTCTCCTTTTAACGATAAGTTTATTTGCTTATTTAGTTGTTTGTTTTGGTCTTCACTTTAGACCAGATAAACTCAGAAGCAATTGTGAAAGGCAAATGCATTTGCTCCCTCCAACAATTATACTCAGAAATTACCAGTTGTAGCCCAGAAGCCTGTTTTTTAATGACTTATTTATGATTTTTCACACTTTGAATATTTATGGAACTGAAATTAGAGTCCCCTAAATTACATTTTTGTGTGACTCAAATTGAACAGTTAGAGAGGCAAAATGAACTTATAGACTTGTTTTGAGTTCTTTCATAAGCAGCTATTTCTGGCATACCTATTAGTTCCAAAGGTGTCTGTTCGTTGAGAGCTGTGAACAGAAGCATCTAACCCTTCCTCAGAGTAACAATTGCTTTCACATAGCCCTCGTTCCGACTGGGTTTGGGGTTTAGTATCATTGTGGGGAAGAATAATGTTTTTCTCTGCATCTGAGCTTGAGAGACCTAAGCCCATCTTTCCCGTTATCTATTCCTGATGTAAGGCTGTGAATTTCCCTGAATGATGAATAGCTTCATTGAATTTTCACTTCCTACTCAATTTCTTTACAAGTTAAAAGAAAAAGAATAGCCAAGAGACCAAAAGGCTTCTACATACAGAAAGTAATAGCTATGCTTTGTAAAACCATGCAGTTTTGAGCTGGAAGCTTTGATCTTCAGTGCTGCCTGGTGATTGGTGTTCTCTGCAGAGCCAAATATTACCTCATTTGACCAGTTCCTCTGCTAAACCAGAATCTATTCCTCATGGTTATATCTTCTGAAGATAAGACATGCATATATGAATATGAATAAATATGAAACACCTTCTAGAGCAGTTGTAGCAATGGTGAAAGGAAAATTTTATTTGGAGGAAATTTATTTATTTAGAGGAAACTTAGAGAAAAAAATATTTAGCATAATTTTGTGAAATTAGTTAAAATGTTCACTGTGGTTATTGCTGGGTAGAAAGGTAGCATGTAATTTATATTTTCTTCTTACTTGTCTACATTTTCTAAGATGAATGGGTGTATTTTCTGGAATAATATACAAAAGTTTGTTGGTTTTTATTTTAAAGGCAGGTGCTTTATATGATGATGTTACCACTACTGAAATAGTTCTCCACTGGACTATATTAGTTTTGGACAACCGCTGCTCATTATGTCTTCCTCTGAGAAACGTTCCTGGCCTAGTGCAGAGAAACTGTTATGTTGCTCTGTCACTAAGGCTACAAGGTTGTTGTTTGTTTTTACGGTGCCCATTGGTCATTCATACTCACTGAGCATCCCATGTGCTGTTGCCTTCTGTGGGAAGATACAAAGACAGGTATTGTGGGAAGATATCAGATGAAGTGGGGAACCCCTTCAAAAGAATGATCATGTTTAACTTCTGAGAGTTTACAAATCCATCTATCAAAACAAATGTGATGGAGTTCTGTTGTGTACAGGGTGGTGTGCTGGGTGCTGCACGGATCTTAAGGGAGATTGATGCATGGCCACTGCCTTCCAGGAGCCTGTGGTCAGGTTGGGAAGATAAGACTTGAGTGTGTGAAAATAATTTTTTTTTTGCGGTACGCGGGCCTCTCACTGTTGTGGCCTCTCCCGTTGCAGAGCAGAGGCTCCGGATGCACAGGCTCAGCGGCCATGGCTCACGGGCCTAGCCAGTCCGCGGCATGTGGGATCCTCCCGGACCGGGCCATGAACCCGTGTCCCTTGCATCGGCAGGCGGACTCTCAAGCACTGCGCCACCAGGGAAGCCCTGAAAATAATTTTTTGAGAAAGAGAAATGAAAGTTTAGTACAACAATCTAAAAGTTGTCCCACAGCTGTATATAGTCACTGAATGAATGGTACAGGTGCTAAATGCTAGAAGAAGGAAGAGACCACTTGTGGCCTTGAGTGGGCAACAAGACCAGCATGAAGCTGGAAGGATTTGAGCTGAAAGTGGAAACTACAAGGCGTCATAAGGCATGTGTTCATGAATCCTAGAACGTTAGTTATTTCTGCCACATTCCACTGGTCAAAGCAAGTCACAAGGCCAGCCCAGATTCAAGGTCAGGGAAATAGCCTCCATCTGTTGATGGGAGGAAAGGCAAAGACATAATGCAAAGGGGCGTAGTCACAGGAGCGTGTAATTCATTGCGAGCTGTTTGAAACAGCCCTAGCACAATGGCTGATAGTGAAACTGTGATCAAGTTCTCTGGGCTTGCTCTTATATGTAAAGGAGAGCTTTGGGATTTTTTTTTTTTTTTGGCTGTGTCACTCGGCTTGCTTGCGGGATGTTAGTTCCCGTAGTAAAAGCGCAGAGTCCTAACCACTGGACCTCCAGGGAACTCCCTGGAGTTTTTTTTCTCTCTCTTGTAACTGTTTTCTCATGTTGATATCAAAATGTAATATTATTCTCATCCGTATTTAACATAGTCGGGGAGCACATACATAGATATATGTAGTCTTTCTGGTTTAAGATAAAAGTGCTGTTCTTTAATGACTGTTGATCATCAAGCTGTTCCTATTATTGCTGTCCTTATTTGTGTTCAGAGGCCAAAGTTTAAGTATCATTGACATCCAAGGCGGTGTTTGGTAGAATGGAAAGGGCAAGAGCTTTGGAATCAGACTGATTTGGTTTAGATTCCTGGCTCTGCCACATATTAGCTCTTTCAGCCTTCACATCTTCATCTGTAAAATGGGGATAGTAGCATTTCGCCCTGCAGGTTTGTTAGTTGTTCTTGCTAGTTCTGTGTTTCTATACTGAGAAACTTTAGCTTTCATTTAGTTTTTAGAAACTAGCACCACTGTTTAAAGATTACTGTCTGACTTAATTTAGTAGGATGTACTGTATTTTGTTTTTGACCTTTTATGAGAGTCTCTCAGTGACCCACACCTTTTTTTTTTTTTTTGCGATACGTGGGCCTCTCACTGCTGTGGCCTCTCCCGTTGCGGAGCACAGGCTCCGGACACATGGGCTCAGCGACCATGGCTCACGGGCCCAGCCGCTCCGCGGCATGTGGGATCTTCCCGGACCGGGGCACGAACCCGGGTCCCCTGCATCGGCAGGCGGACTCTCAACCACTGCACCACCAGGGAAGCCCAGTGACCTACACTTTTTAAATAAAGATGCAAAATTATGCATTCTCCTCTGAGTTGACATTTAACATTTCTAGAACACAAATCCTTTTTTGAGCTGCTTTTTGTGGAATGGGGCTTCTCGAGCTTGGACAGGCTTGGGTTTCTCACCAGGGCGCCCAAGTGTAAGTGGGCCACAGGCAGGGAGGAAGGCGAGCCTCTGCAGATAGATTGCTCCACTTAGTGAAGGAGTCAGTTCAGTTCAATAAGCACTATTTTCCCCTGAGCGGTTTGTGCTTAATTACTAAAGACTTAATCATGCAACTGGGACATTGTTAAAGATTTATGATCAATAATTATAAAATAATCATAATAATGGCTACTATTTATTGAGTACTTAATATGTGCCAGGAACTGTGTTAAGTGCTTTACATGCATCATCTCATTTATCCTCAAAACAACCCTAAGAGATAGGTGCTATTATTATCCTCACTTTTAAAACCTATAAAATGACATAGCAATTTATGAAAGTAGTATAGTACATTCTAGAAAGTTACAAATACAATAGGCAAAAATAAGAAAATGAAAACACCATATTCCTACTATTCAGAAAATATTAGTGTTAACATCTTAGTATGTGAACTTCTGAAATTTAGAAAACTTACTTATCTCCCACCAAGCCTAATTTTTAAGATTATTGTCTAAAAACATGATAAAGAAATTCTTTTTTTAGATGTAGAACCTGAACATTGGCCCTTTCTTTTTGTTTGCATTCCTGTTTTACTGTTATGTAAGCAGTACATAAACAGTACTGCATTCCTGTTTTACAGGAATCATAATCATTCCTGTCTGGGATGAATCCAGCTGAATATCAGACAGGTTGTATTCAGCAAAGGGCAAAAAAATAAACATATGAATAGATCCAAAAATTATTCCAATGTATCAGTTAGCTATTGCTGGGGAACAATCACAAAATCTCATTGGCATAAACAATAAGAATTTATTCTTGATTACATACCTTTGGGTCAGCTGCAGTGATTCTTATGCTACACGTCTGCAGATCAGCTGAAGTGGCTCATTTGGGGGTCCAGGCTAGAGGGTTAATAGCTATCATGGTTTGTTCTTCTCATAATAATGGCAGAAGCAAAAGGGCACAAGCCCAGTAGGGGATTAACTAGATAAACACATACATCCCAGAGGGTAAGTTAGATGTCAAGTCTGAAGTTAAAATGATGGGAAAGATCATACCTACCATGAGTGTCCCTGGCCCCAAGGCCAAGGCAAGGGTATAGATGTATAACAGTTCTACAGAGAAATGAAAAATTAGGACTAATTTAATCTACCATACTTCCTTCCATATGTGTATATTTATTTATCTACCCATCCATCTATCTTACAAATAAAAGCATAAATATATACACATAAGCATTATATACTATACATATATACACAGACATACAAACAAGATAAACTAAAACTTGTAGCTGTGTGTCAAAATTCTTTATGAAACACGAAAATGGATGGCATATGGAAGCAAGGTGATCAACTAAAGAAGCTAATGTAATGGACCTGGTATAAACTGAGAAGGTTTTGGAGAGTGTTATGTGTATTGAAAAACATAATAAAGAGTACATATAGAAGCATTTCAGGGACAGGACCAACAGAAATTTGATGAGAGATTGGATACTAGGGACGAGGATGGGGGGAATTAGGGTTAAAATGGAGTGAATGAGAAGATATTAAAAATATCTACAATTCTGTGAGCCTAGGGAACTTGGGGAATCATACTAGCATGGACCAGAAGGAATTTGTGAAGGGTGACTGGAGAAGGGTTGGTCTTTTCATGGTTAGGTTTCAGATATCAGCAAACATCAAATAGGTCATGGTCTCCAGATGACTGGGTTTGGTGGTGTGTTGAGACAGGAGCACTAACTAGCTGTTCTTGTGACCATGGCCCAGTTCCTAATATCTCTTCCAGCTCTTAAATTCATAATCCTTTTACCTTTATTGAGACTTAGAGTTGGATCAATCTGAACAAAGTATTTTCCCAAAGAGTTTAGAAAGAGAGAAAAGAACAAGATTTATATGTGCAGGGTCAGATGATGTCCTCCAGATAAATGTTCTTGGCCGGCATAGTGTTGTTGTTCTTGTTTCTTTTTTATTCTTTTTCTTTCTCTTTCTTTAACTTGAGAACCTGTAGGCTGAATATACTTCTCTGGTCCAGCCACAGACTCCAGAAACCCCTCTTGTCTTAAATCCACCCACTTCACACGTTTACATTAAGTCCTAGACATGGAAGACTTTTGAGATTTTGATCTCTGCCCTAAGGCTTAGGGTTTACTAATTGCTGATGAGAAGGTGGAAAATACTCAAAGAAAATCAGGAAAAACCAGAGGTAGGGGAGCACTGAGTCATCAAAGTTGAAATTAAATAACATTTTAAAGAGGTACTAAAATTAGCTGATTGGTCCAGAAAGCTGAAAAGTCAAGCTTGTTAAAATCTTTGTTGTTCCTTTACAATTTGATGAGATTTTCAAGTCTGCCAAGAGTGGAAACAATATCTTTTCTATGTTCTGAAACTTTATCTTACAGTTAGGTAACAATGCTACCCTCTACAGGTGCTTTGTCAATTTCAAAAGAAAGAAAAGGAGGAAAGGGCATGGACACGGAAGAAAAAAGAGAACAAAGGATTTAAAGTTGCCTCACTGTTCCAAATAATAATAGAGTTCTTGTCTAGAATAACCCAGGTGGAACAGATCTTTTTGCACACTTAGCACTTTTCCAGAAGCAATGAGAAATGTGGAAATAGGTTTCCTACGTGTGGATGTATTCAAGAAATACTCTTTTTTTTTTTCATTAACTATTTTCTCTAGCTTAAATGTCTCTCCTAACAAGCCCTTTTTCTGTTCAATCCCTTCTGTAGAAATGACTTGTTGATGGTCTGTCGCCAGTTGAACATGGAAGAGTCTGTGGCTGAGATCATGAACCAACTGGGCGCTGATGAAAATGGGAAGATTTCCTTTCAGGATTTTACAAGGTGCCGCATGCAGCTCGTCAGAGAAATTAGGAAGGAGGAAGTAGGCCTTTCTGAGAAGTCAGACAATTCCTGTAAAAAGAAGAAGCTGAGGGACAGAATTGCTTCCTGGCCCACGAGCAGTGACAACAGTTTGGGTAGGTACAACCCCGTGACAGTTCATAATGCACCCCTGTCCCCACTTCGTGACCTTCGTGAGACTGGCCTGCCCAGCCTGATGCCTGCTTGTCCCCAGGCTGTCCTCTGGACCACACTTGCTCTGGGTGAGCGCTTGCTAATCCCCCAGTTCTGTCCTGTGGCTTCCCAGTTCCTGGTTTACTGCTTTCTTTATTTTAGTTCTTCCATTTCCCAAGTGTGATCATGCACTCAAATAGCTACTGGGGAGGAAGGGCAAACTGGATGGGAAAGGTGGTAATTGAATCAGCAGGCCTCAGAAACTCTTTAGGGACTTCTTCAAAGCTTGGTTCAGATCTGCACAGTGAAGTTTTTAACCATTTCTTTTTTATTTAATGTGTAAAAATGTTTCTACAAACTGTTTTCCTGTTCCTAAGTATTATTGTTTCCTACTAATGCAAGATAAGCAACTAGAAAGAAAATTCTGAAAAATGTTGATAATTACTGAAGCTGAGTGATGGGAACATGGGGTTTATTGTACATGTTTTTGAGAACGCAAATATACATATTTTTAGTATGTTTATAAAAAGTTTAAAAGAAAAAATGCATCTTAAAGGGATAGCCTGAACCAAGGATACAGGAAGTATCTGAATTTTCTGCCTATACTTTAGGGAACTTTTTTTCCTTGGAAATGTCTCCTGGATCTCCCTCTCTGTTTCTTTCTCCGCTCGGTAGATCTAGTGGCAGGAAGTGAAGCTCCATGTTAATTGTCCATCATTTGTTAAATACATACTAATTAGCTTGGATGATTCTGTACTGCCCCACAGAACACACACACACACACACACACACACACACACACACACACACACACACACAGACATGCACACCCTGAATGATGTTCTGGGCAGTGGAATAATTGGGAGCATTATTATTGAGTAATTGAAATAATAAAAATACCCTCCTATCCCCTATGCCTTGCTATCTTAATGGATTCCATTTTAGCTGCAAATTAGGTATCTGGTAATTCATATGCTCTTAGTGCAATATGTAGAAATATTTAATTTTTGAACTAACATTTTTCTGAGTATTGGTGTATGTTCATTATAGAAAAATAAGGGAAAAAAGGCAAGCAGAAGAAAACAAAAACCATCCTTAATATCTTACTACCCAGAAATAACAACTACTGTTTACATTTCTCCCTCTCTTTCTCATGTGGTGTGTGTATGTGTGATTTAATTGTTTCTTACATATTTTTTCACATACTTTCCATATAATTTTGTATCCTGCAGTTTTTCCTCTGCATTTTCCTCATGCTTTTAAATAGCATTAGAAAACATGATTTGTAATGGTTACATCATGTAAAATGGACACTAAGAATTGGTTTATTAAATGAAAGGATGAGTAGAATTCTTTTTGCTAAGCTGTATTTTCTAATTTTTCTGCCAAGAACTTGGACTTCTTCTATAAGTACATAAGCACACACACATACATATATTTGAAGGGTTAAGTAAACTGTGGTATGTTTCAACAATTGAATACCATATAGCCATTAAAGTAATATATAAATGTGTATCAAATGTGTTTACAGAAGGCATACTTGTATGAAAAAACATTATACTAACTGTTGAAAATTGTATTTTAATGTGTGGTGTTTATAAAATATCTTGAAAGGAATGGTTTTGATGGAATTGCTGCCCACATCTAATTGGTTTGACCGTCTCATAAGATTGCCCCAACTAAAGAAAGAGTTGAAAAACAACTCCTTTTTATCCTTTTCTATAACCACATACTCTTAGAGAAAGAAGAGGTGAGAGGAGGTGAATCGTAAAACGTATCATGAACTGAGGAAATGCCAGCACACATAAGACCATTTACCAATTTATCCTGGTAGTTAAAGCTTCAGAGGCAGCTTATGTGAGTGGGAATCCTGGTTCTGTCACTTACTGCCTACACAGCACTAGAGAAGTTACTTAATCTCTCTGTGTCTCAGTTTCCTCATTAAGTATTACATGAGAACAATTATTGTTATTTGGAGGAATAAAGAAGCTAATATAGGGCTTCCCTCGTGACACAGTGGTTAAGAATCCGCCTGCCAATGCAGGGGACACGGGTTCGAGCCCTGGTCCGGGAAGATACCATGCGCCGCAGAGCAACTAAGCCCGTGTGCCACAGCTATTGAGCCTGCGCTCTAGAGCCCGTGAGCCACAACCACTGAGCCTGAGTGCCACAACTACAGAAGCCTGCGCGCCTGGAGCCCGTGTTCCACAACAAGAGAAGCCACCACAATGGGAAGCCCACGCGCCGCAACAAAGAGTAGCTCCTAGTCGTCGCAACTAGAGAAAACCTGTGCACAGCAACAAAGACCCAACACAGCCAAAAATAAAGAAAATAAAATTTTTTTTTTAATTTTTAAAAAGAAGCTAATATATGGAAAGCACATGAAACGGTGCCTAGCATAGCAAGATAAGCTATAAGCCCTAGATGCAAGTTAAGTTAATATTGTTATTATTATTACTACTCAGTTTTATTTCCTGGAGATTGTCACAATTACACTCATGTTGGAAAACAACTTCCTGTTCAGTCTAATGTGAATCAAATACATTTAAAAATCTATAATAATTAAACAAAGCTTTATGTGTTCAATCAGTCCCTCTCTTTTCTACATCATCAATCTTTCCTTCTGATTCTATATAGATAAACTCTAGTATCTCACATCTTGAGGTCAGGAGAAACCTTTTCTTGACTGCATGTGCCTAACTATTGTCCCACTTCTCTGCTCCTCTTAACAGTTAAACTTTTGGAGGAGTCTGTCTACACTGAATGCTTATCTGTCCTTACCTCTCATTCTTCCTTCAGCCCACTCTTCCCAGCTCCAGTCATCAGCACTCCACTGACCCTGCTCTTACTGCTTTCACATTGTCCGACCCAGTGGTTCCTCCTCTGTCCTCATCTAGATCTTTGGCATTGGCTCAGCTGACTACTCCTTCATTCAGCTGCAGTTTATTTTCCTGGACTTCTCAACATGACATTCTCCTGGGTTTCTGCATACTGTTTTGATTTCCCTCTCTCTCTGTCTGTCTCTCCCTCCCCCTCTCTTTCTTCTTTTTTACTCCTCTTCTCCTGGACCACTTCCAAATTTTGAGGTGCCTTGGAGTTACATTTTCTCCCTAGATGATCTCATGTGGTCTCATGATTTTAAATACTGTTTTTGTGCCAGTGACTCCCAAATGTATGTATCTAGCCCTGCCCTTTCCCTTGAGCTTCAGAATCAGGTAAAATTGATACATATTCTTGCATATCTTATAGACGACTCAACCTTAACATTGTCAAAAAGTTTTTTTTTTTTATTTTTGCGGTACGTGGGCCTCTCACCGTTGTGGCCTCTCCCGTTGTGGAGCACAGGCTCCGGATGCGCAGGCTCAGCAGCCATGGCTCGTGGGCCTAGCCGCTCCGCAGCATGTGGGATCTTCCCAGACCGGGGCACGAACCTGTGTCCCTTGCATCGGCAGGTGGATGCTCAACCACTGCGCCACCAGGGAAGCCCCAAAAAGTATTTTTGATTCCCTTCCCTACCCTTCCTCCCAGGGTCGTTTCTGTCCCAGATATCCCCACCTAGGAAATATCACCATCCACTAGTTTGCTCAAGCCAGCAAGTCCCATTGCCTCTTTTGCCAAAGTGCTTCCAGAATCTGTCCACTTCCTTGGCTCTCCTGCCATCACCCTCTTCTAACACCATCATGTCTTACCTTGGCTACTAAAAGAGCCTGTAACTGGCCTCCCTGATTCTTCCCTTGACTCCTTACATTTCATTCTTTACCCTGCAGTCAGAGTGGTCTTTTAACATTATGAAAACATGCTTAGGTCATTCCTGTGCCTACAGTGCTCCATGGCTTCCATATGAACTCAAATGAAGTCCAAATTCCTTACCGCAGTCTACCCCGTTCCCACCGCTCTAAGTTGATCTCATAGCAATTCCCCTGACTTCTTTTGCAAGCTCCAGCCACACTGACCTTCCTGCTATTCCGCTAACTTAGCAAATTTAGCCGGCCGCCAACCTATGCCCTGGCTTTTTCCTCTCATCTAAAACACTCTTCTTTCTGACCTTCTCTTTCTGACGTTCTCTTTGCATGGCTGAGTCTTTCCTGTTATTCAGATTCCAGCTTAAATATTCCCTCTTTGGAGAGGCCTTTCCAAGCTAATGTAACCTCTCCTCATTTACTCCTTCACATGCCCTTATGCTTCATACCACTAATTCTTATCTGACATTATATTATATGCTCACTTGAACATTTATTTATCCATCTCCCCCAGTGCAATAAAAGTTCTGCTAGAATACTGATGGCCTTGCTGGGGTCCTGCTATACCCCAGCACTTAGAACAGTGCCTGGCCCATGAGACATGCTCAATGCGTATTTGTTGAATGAATGAATGAGCAATGCACTGTGTTCATGCTCTTTTAGGGCTTCACAGAAGTGCAATGCATAGTTCCAGACACTAAGTAACTTACAGTTTAATTGTGGAGTCATAAGCACATGACAAATTAGGTAGCAGTAAGGTTTAAATTAGAGTCAGTGAAACTTTAAAGGCCATTGAATGGTGCAGAAGATAAGGTCCATAAGGAGATCTAAGAAATACCGTGAGCAGGAGTTTCAGGAAAGGGTTGAGATTTCACCTGTGACTGCATTGTGAAGAGAAGTAGAAAGAATGTTGTGCTGTTGTGAGAAAAGCCTGAGAAAAACTTAAGTTTAACAGTTAAGTGTCAGAAAGACTTTATTGTCAGCCCTAACATTTCACAGCACATCTCAGCAGAGAGTCGAGTTGACAGAAAAAGACCTGTCAAAACATTACAGGCTCTACTTGGAAGAGGAGTTTCGATAGATTCATTTTTCCCAAATGTTTTCCTCAGAACACTGATTTCAAGAGATGCTCATAAATATTATGTGAAGAAAGAATTTCTTCGACAAATACATTTGAAAACTTTGGGTTAAATTAGATGAAGAGTTTACTTGGAGACATCTCGGAGTCTTTAATGTGCTAACATTTCCTGTGAATCTCCAGGAGAAGAATAAAATACATAGCATTCCCCACATTTAATTGACCTTAAACTTTTATTTACAAATCTTCTCTTTGACCTTTCTCAAATATACTTTGGGGAAAAATTAAGATATCTGATCAACTAAATCATAATAGATTTTTGTATCATTTTATGTCATTTTAGAAATAATATTCAAAATTTTTTGTCTTTCAGGCACCAGCTATATAAAATTTAATAGTTATAGCAATAATAAAAAAGGTTAAAAATTACCAATATTTACTATGCACAAGGCAATTTTCTAGGAACTAGTATTATATGCTAAACTGATAAATCCCCAGGTTCACCACTGAGTTGCTGTGGGACTTAGGCTACATTCCTGATTATTCTGAGCTTCACTTCTCTTATCTCTAAAAGTAGAGTAGGGGCTTCCCTGGTGGCGCAGTGGTTGAGAGTCTGCCTGCCGATGCAGGGGACATGGATTCGTGCCCCGGTCTGGGAAAATCCCACATGCCGCGGATAGGCTAGGCCCATGAGCCATGGCCGCTGAGCCTGTGCGTCCGGAGCCTGTGCTCCGCAACAGGAGAGGCCACAACAGTGAGAGGCCTGCGTACCGCAAAAAAAAAAAAAAAAAAAAGTAGAGTAGTAATACCTGCATTATAGGGTATTTGGAAGGACTTAGTGGGATATCACTTGTAAAGTTCTTACACAGTGCCTGTTCACATTAGGTTTTCAATAAACAATAACATTACGTTAATTATCATTATCATCTCTAATCCTTGCGACTACATTCCAGGTTTAGAATAGAACCCTCCTTATGTAGAGGAGGACAGTGAGGCTCAGAGAAATTCATTGATTTGCTCTAAGCCACACAGCTACTAAGGAGTTGAGAACACTAAGACATCACTTATTGAAAGAGATAATTCTTTGACTCCCCTGCAACTTTTGCTTAGAAATTTCATCTTCATGACCAAGATGCAAACTAAAAAGAGCACTGCCATCCAGAGACCACTTCCAGCAATTGCAGACACATGGTGCCCAGGGTCTTGAGGAGGGATCTGAGGACAAGGCCTGTTAGAGAAGCCCATCTCTTTGGCAGCAAAGTGACAGCATGCATTATGCCAAAATAGTTATAAGGTTGTGTGTATGCTACCTAATTTCCCATTGGAAAATAAATAATCTAGATTCGTTATAATTATTTGTAATTTTCATTTAAAAATTTTGTGGTTAAAAGCTTTTCATTTTGGGGGGAAAGGATAAATTGGGAGATTGGGATTGACATATACACACTACTATATATAAAATAGATAACTACAACAAGAACAGGCTCTTAGTTCCCATAATATGACTAGGTGAAGGAAAATGCAATAAAATATGATCTAAAGGGAAAAAAATAATAAAATAGATAACTAATAAAGACCTACTGTATAGCACAGGGAACTCTACTCAAAACTTTGTAATGGCCCATATAGAAAAAGAATCTAAGAAAAGAGTGGATATATGTATATGTATATCTGATGCACTTTACTGTACACTGAAACTAACACAACATTGTAAATCAACTATACGCCAATAAAAATTAAAAAAAATTTTTTTTCATTTAAAAATTTTTAAAATTTAAATCACATATAAAAAATTGTGATTTAAATTTTTTTTCAGTTTTCTTTGTGATGAGGGAAGACTCTGGAATTTTAAAAAATTCCTAGCATTAGGTATTTATGTATGTTAGCAATTCCGATAGAACCTTTATTCAAACGTGCCCTTTTAAATAAACAGTTTTTTACTTCAACTAAGCTGTGAACTTTAGACATGATTTCTACATATTCCTGTCAAATGTGTGAATTATGTGAAAGAGGTATTGCTTCAGGGTGATGACCACTAAAAAAAAAAATGGCTGAATTGTCTGCGGAGAGCTGATATGAGCCTGCAAGCTTGCCTAATGAGGTCTGTGCTTTTCATATCTTTGGGAGCACTTTTTCCTTCCTTTGGTCAGGTCTCAGAGAGTCCAGGAACTTATTTGAATCAAATCCCCATGGTTTTAAAACATTGCTTAAGACAGCAGACATTAAAATCTGCTAATTAATGCAACTAAATTTAACTTATGCTAAGATTAGAACACTGGGCACAGTTTCCAATAACCTGTATCTTCAAAGATGCTTTATTGGCCTTTCCTTGGTATATATTCCCACCTGATGTGTCAGCTTCATTAATTACTGCTCTGATAGTGCCCCTGTGGTCCAAAAGGAGCATATAAAGTACTTAAGTTTCTTGGAGAAACTAATAGGAAGAATTTTCCTTAATGGAACTCAAAGTAAAAAGTTAGATCAAAGAATACATAGTTAGACAGGAAGGACTCCAAACCCCACAAGTCTGAGGAAGATAATGTAAGGAGATATCCTGATTCCTTGGTACATTTAAAGAGACAAGCAACCCCCTGAATTTTGGTTTAGTATCTTGCTTTTAAAAAATTAAAACTAGGGCTTCCCTGGCGGCGCAGTGGTTGAGAGTCCGCCTGCTGATGCAGGGGACACAGGTTCGTGCCCCGGTCCGGGAAGATCCCAAATGCCGTGGAGCGGCTGGGCCCGTGAGCCATGGCCTCTGAGCCTGCGCATCCGGAGCCTGTGCTCTGCAACGGGAGAGGCCACAACAGTGAGAGGCCCGCGTACCGCAAAAAAAAAAAAAAAAATTAAAACTAAAATTAGTTAATATATGCAAAACCTGTCTAGTCCTGAAACATCCCAATTTTTTCAGAATGAATGGTACTCTTAAATATTGTTGGGGTTTTGTCTATGTGTATAAATATTTTTCTAAACTCTTAAAACAGGTTAAATTAAGTGAGACAGAGGGCATTTTCCAATTCAGCTGCATTGACACTAGTATGTAGAGTTATGGCTGGTAAATTTAGAGAATCAAATGTGGTTTAAACTCTCTATGGACTCTGGATGAGAAATTAATAATTAACACAGAGTCTTTTAAATAAAATCACTCATTGAGAGTGTTTCATTGTTAAAAATACTGCCCAGTTAGCATAAAACCAGACTAAAGTCACAGCAGTTTTTAGCCCAGTTGAAGTTTTCAAGAAGTTTGGTTTTTTGTTGGTGGTACTGGTAGTTTTTTACATACTCTAAGCCCTATGTCATAGGGTTAACAATATGTTTATTTAATTTATCCTACCCCTAGAGGCTTCTACATTCTTTAAATAATAGGTACCATGTTAACGTTCTTCTGTTGCATACTGAGAATACTGTCAACGACTGTCTGTAGATTGACTGTTTTTAGAGTTAATTTGGGTAGATTTAGTTCTTGATTAACTTAGTCCACTTGTATCCCTTTTTATTAATCATTGTCCTTCCTGGCCTTGAGCAGTTCCTAATACCCACTGATTCACCTGTTCATACTTCTCAGATTAGACCTGCCATGGTCCAGATCTGGGTCTTCCTCCCCATCCTCTGAATTACTGCGGTTTCCTTCTAACAGTTCTTTTTGTCTAATTCCAGTTGATGCTGCTATGACTTCCAAATATTTTAAATACGTACTTATGGTAAAAATGCACTGATTCTCTCTTGCCTACTTAAGAGACTCTCTGAACTCTTTTGAATGTCAAGACTCCTTACCATCCAGTGGGCTCATCCTACCTTACTCCATCTTGTTCCCCATTACTTCTTCACATGGACGCTTAGCTTCAATAATGCTGGCCTTCTAATTGATACATTCTCCTCAAGCCTACGTTTTGAGTTTTGTTCCTTCTGTACTATATTAGGTAGAGCTTTTTGGTGACAAGCCACAAACCCTCAACACTAATATTTTGAAGGAAAAGGGGAAGGGGAGAAGGAGAGGGAGGGAGGGGAGAGGGAGAGAGAAAATGTGAATATATTGGAGGATCTAGGCAGTTAGATCTAGCATGAATAGCTCCGGAGATTCAATGCCATCAGTCTTCTTCTTTCCCTGTTTCAACCCTTTCCCTCAGAAATAGCTTTATTCTCAGGCTCCTGTGGCCTACAGCAGCCCCAGGATTACTCCCGTTCTGTTGAGTAACTACAAGAGAAAAGAGTGATCTTTCTCTTCACAGCAGCTCCACAAAATTCCTGGAAATTGGTCTCATTAGGTCTTCTTGGGTCATATACCTATCCTTGAACAAGTCCCTGTGGCCAGAAGAATGCAGTGGTCTGATTGGCCAGGCCTGGACCACACACTCAACCTATAAGATTGGAGTGGAGTTGTTTCTATCCACATCTTATGGACTGAGAGTTGAGGAAAGGAGGGAGGGAATCAATGTACTGTCACCACAAGAAGAGTAAATGGATGCAGGGCAGGTAAAAAGAGCAGATGGCCACCACATGGTCCTATGTGTAAATCTTGCCTCCTATCTTTTCATTCAATATATACTCTTGCAATCCTCAAAAGGCTTTAATAATGCTACATTAAACTGACATGTACACATATATTTTGCAACTAGGAGATTCATGTGTGTCTTGTCATAAAGCCAAATTGTAAAAATTTTAATGCATTCTGTTTTTTAAATGTGCTTCTGTTATATCCTATGCCTATCCGTCACTGTAATTATGAACCATCCTGTGTTATAATTGTACATTTATATTTCTTTCTTCTCAACTAGATTATGTATCCTGGGTGAATAACAGAGAGCCTCACACATGCCAAGCACTGGATGAACGTTTGATCAATAAATTAACATATCAATGAGCAAAACTGTTTGATACTCATAGTCCCTAGTCTTAGGTTTAGTAACTTTGCTGATTTATTGTCAGTCTTCAAAGCATGGGCCTCTTTCTTTGAGGTAGAACTATTCCTTTCAAATAAGACATGTGTTTGGACCTAGGCATTTTTTTAAAAGAAAATTAGTCCAAGTAATGTGTTACAGATCAATCTTTTCAAGATTAATTTTTTCCTTTAAATCTATTCTTATCTTGAAGTTATAGTCTCAAGCTGGATATAATAAAAGTACCAGAACATTGAGTTCATTTCAGCTAGTGTCTAGTAGGTGCCTTCACTGTGACACTTGCTGCTAAAGTGACAAAAGGAGAAGGTTTGCTGTCCTTGATTGAAAAATATGGCCACAATATTTTTCAGCTCTTTTCCCACACCCCTTGAATCTAGGGTGGCTTTGTGGTTTATTTCGACCAACAGAATGTGGCAAGAGTGAAATTGTGCGAGTTCTGGAGCCTAGGCTTCAAAATGCCTTGCAGCTTCCTGCTTCACCTCTTGGAACATTCCTGCAACCATGAAGGGAAGTCTGGGCTAGACTAACAAATGGTGAGAGACCGCACAGAGAGGCCCAGCCAATAACCAGCATCGAGGCCCCAGACACATGAATGTGCACATCATAGTTTCTCCAACCCCAGTTGAGCTATCAGATGACTGCAAGTCACGTTAATGATCCTAGGTGAGATAAGATGGAGAACTGCCCAGGTGAGCCCAGCCCAAATTGTTGACCCCAGAATCACAAGAAACAGTAAGTTGCAGCTGTTTCAAGCTACTAAGTTTTGTGATTGCTTGTTACATAGCAGTAGATAAGTGATATATATATATATATATATAGGGAATTACCCTTAAGAAGTTTGTGAAAGTACTATGAATATGAGGCAATACAAAAGACCCCAAGCCATCTGTAAATTAATTGCAATCCCTATCAAAATCCCAGTGGCATTTTGCACAGAAATAAAAAAAAATGAGCCTAAAATTTGTATGGAACCAGCCAAAGCAATCCTGAGAGAGAAGTACAAAGCTGGAGGTATTGTACTTTCTGATTTTAAGCTATATTATAAAGGCATAGTAATCTAAACAATATGGTAGTGGTATTAAAAACAGACACATAGACTAATGGAACAGAATCAAGAGCTGAGAAATAAACCCACACATATACAGTTAACTAATATTTGGCAAGAGAGCCAAGAATACTCAATGAGGAAATGATAGTCTCATTGATAAATGGTGTTGGGAAAACTGGATATTCACATGCAAAAAAATGAAATTGGACCCCTATCTTATACCACTCATAAAATTAACTTGAAATGGGTTAAAAACTTAAATGTAAGATTTGAAACTGTAAAACTACTAGCAGAAAACATAAAAGTTCCTTGATACTGTCTTGACAATGATTTTTTTTAATATGACAACTAAAAGCACACGCAACAAAAGCAAAAAATAAACAAGTGGGACTGCATCAAACTTAAAAGTTTCTGTACAACAAAGAAACAATCAGCAGAATGAAAAGACACCCTACAGAATGGAGAATATATTTGCAAACCATCTATCTGACAAGCAGTTAATATCCAAAATATGTAAGTAACTCATACAACTCTATAGCAAAAAAAGAACAAACTATCTGATTAAAAATAGAGGACTTGAACAGACATTTTTCCAAAGAAGACATACAGATGACCAATAGACACATGAAAAAATGTTCAACATCACTCATCATCAGAAATATGCAAATTGAAGCCGCGAGATATCACACCTGTTAGAATGACTATCATCAAAGACAAGAGATAGGTTGTTGGTGAGGGTGTGGAGAAGAGGAAACCTTATGCACCGTTGGTGGGAATGTAATTAATACAGCCACTGTCAAAAATACTATGGGGCTTCCCTGGTGGCGCAGTGGTTGAGAGTCCACCTGCCGATGCAGGGGACATGGGTTCGTGCCCCCGTCGGGGAAGATCCCACATGCCGCGGAGCGGCTGGGCCCATGAGCCATGGCCGCTGAGCCTGTGCGTCCGGAGCCTGTGCTCCGCAACGGGAGAGGCCACAACAGTGAGAGGCCCGCGTACCGAAAAAAAAAAAAAATACTATGAAGTTTCCTCAAAAATTTAAAAATAGAATTAATATATGATCCAGAAATCCCACTTGTGGATATATATCTGAAGAAAATGAAAACACTAATTCAGAAAGACATCTGCACTCCCATGTTCATTGCAGCGTTATTCACAACAGCCAAGATAGAGAAACAACCTAAGTGTCCACTGATAAATGAATGATAAACAAGATGTGGTATATATGTACAATGGAATAGTATTCAATCATGAGAAAGAAGATCCTGCCATTTGCAACAACATGGAGGGACCTTGAGGGTATTATGCTAAATGAAATTAGACAGAGATACAGGCCTTCCTCAAAAAGCAAGAAAAAATCTCAAATAAACAACCTAACCTACCACCTAAAAGAATTAGAAAAAGAAGAACAAAGTCCACAGTCAGCAGAAGGAAGGCTATAATAAAGATCAGAGAAGAAATAAATAAAACAGAAATCCAAAAAAACAAAAGGAAATACCAGTAAAACCAAGAGCTTTTCTTTTTGAAAAGATAAACAAAATTGATAAACCTTTAACTAGGCTCACCAAGAAGAAAAGACAGAGGACCCAAATAAACAAAAAAAAATGAAAGAGGAGAAATAACAGATACCACAGAGATACAAAAAAATCGTAAGAGAATGCTATGAACAGTTACAGACCAACAAATTGGACAACCTAGAAGAAATGAACAAATATCTAGAAACATACAGCCTGCCAAGACTGAGTCAAGAAGAAGCAAAGAATTTGAACAGATCATTAGAAATGAAGTAGAATCTGTAATTTAAAAAAAAGAAAAGAAAAAGGTCCCTGCAAATAAAAGTCCAGGACTGGATGGCTTCACTGTGGAAGACTACCAAACACATAAAGAAGAACTTAAACCTATCCTTCTCAAACTATTCCAAAAATTTGAAGAGGAGATAACACTCCCAAATTTATTCTACAAGACTACCATTATCCTGATACGAAAACAGACAAAGACACTACAAAAAAAGAAAATCACAGGCTAATAACTTTGATGAATATTGATGCAGAAATCCTCAACAAAATATTAGCAAACTGAATCCAACAATACAATGAATGATCATAAACCTTGGTCAAATTGGATTTATTCCCGGATTGCAAGGATGGTTTAACAGAGGCAAATGAATCAGTGTGATACACCACATTATCAAAAGGGAAGACGAAAACCACATGATCATCTTAATAGACGCAGAAAAAGCATTTGACAAAATTCAGCATCCCTTCATGACAAAAACTCTCATCAAAGTGGATATAGAGGGAACATACCTCAACATAATAGGGGGCATTTATAACAAACCTACAGCCAACTAATACTCAGTGGTGAAAAGCTGAAAGCCTTCCCGGTAAATTCAGGAACAAGAGAAGGATGCCCACTATCAATACTTCTATTTAACATAGTATTAGAAGTCCTAGCCACAGAAACCAGACGATATATATATATATATATGTGTGTGTGTGTGTGTGTGTGTATACACACACACACTCATTCTCTCTCATCTACCTTGGAGTACTTGGGTGGAAAAGACTGAGAAACACTGTATTAAAGGATCTCTTTAAAAGTGTATGAACCTTGGAGCTTCTTTCTCTTCTAGTTTGTTTTCTTGGGCTGTTTAAGGCTTTTGACATTTGAGCTGACAATCACTCTGGTACCAGATAATAGCCTACAGAGTCCATCAGGGTCAAGGAATAAAGAGGATCTAAGGCTGCCCAAACACTGTCATGGTCACCAGCAAAGGCACTTTCTGGAGTGGCTATTGCAATGGCTTTGATAGTTTTAACAACAAAAAAAAGGAATAGAGGTTTCAACTCAGCATATACAGGGAAGCAATCCTGCAGGAAAATCTTGATTAGCCAGCAGCAGCTTCTATGTGGCAAATCTTGCTTTCAAATTATGAGTGTAATTAAGAATGTAACATAATAATGGCCTTAATATATCTCACAGATTTAGTAACCTGAAGATCAGCAGCGTCCATTAAAACCAAACATTTTCCTTTTCCCTAACCCAGGGAAAGTGTGAAACACTAAAATAGAGAGAAAATCTGTTTGGGTTTAGTCTGAGAAGTCATGTCATTTGCCATGAACAGACTAAGCGACCTTCTGAACAAGGCAGTGGGATAGGATATTATAAATCATTTCTCCCCCGTCCCCGGAATCACCAAGTTATGTCCTCATTGGTTATTTAAGGTGTTGTGTGTTCTCAGAAGATTGAACACACATATTAAAATGTAAGTATAAAACAGCTAACAAAACCAAAGACAACAAATGTTTTTGACATCATCTGAGACAGTGAGAATGATCAAGAGTCATTTGTATGTTACTTATCTATCAGAATGGAAATGTTTCTGTATTGGGTATATTTGAACTTCCAATTCTGTATGTGTATGTGCATGTAAACTTTAAATATTCTGCACTTAAGATGTCAAATTCTATTTATGGTACACTGGCTTTCATCTCTCCATCCTGAAGTCACTGCAGACAGAACAAAGAAACAAAGTATGAT
This sequence comes from Grampus griseus, assembly GCF_964374135.1. Taxonomy (NCBI): domain Eukaryota; kingdom Metazoa; phylum Chordata; class Mammalia; order Artiodactyla; family Delphinidae; genus Grampus; species Grampus griseus. The sequence continues at coordinate 90,737,038 of NC_139019.1, forward strand.
GTATTTTGTTTTTAAACTTCTAAGCAAGCATGTGTAAGATCAGTGGATTCTCAGGTATTTCTTGAGATATTAAATAATTTAGATTTGTCTTGTAGATTAATAGTACCTCACGTAATACAGTACACTGTTCTGTGGTGGTCTAAATTCTTGTAAAGTGATGTCTCAAGTAGTGCAAACTGGTTCTGTCTTACTTCCTAATTTTTGTCTTTTATCAGCATTTCAAGCTATTTGATGCTGCTCTTTTTGAATATATTATTTTAGCCTCATTCCCAGTGGCATTAATCACTTCATTTTAGTCAGCAAAAGACAGAGTTCATGGAAATCCAGGTGTGTTTATCTCAGGTGGTAATCCTCACATGAAGGGTGCCAGTGATTACCTGTGTTGATTGTATCTTTTGAACTACATAGAACCCAATAAAATTGTTCATCTTTTTTCTCTCCAGCATGATTTAAGTGCACCAATTCGTTAAGTGTCACTGTTTTCATGGGATGTTGAAACCATTCCAATTTCAGTGGCAGTGATACAACTTGGCATGATTTTAGATACTTTTCATGGAATGAAAATGATTACTTGGCTGAGATAAAGGCTCAGTCTGCTCGCAGAAAGTATTTAGTTTGGCCAGACTATTTCATTGTCCATTGTTCATTCTAGAGAAACTGTCACTCAACATTATAAGCACAAAAGCACAGGAAGGCTTATTTTGCTTCCTGTTTTATCTCTTGTAAGACTACTGCAAGTTTGTTGGAGAACATAAATGAAAGAGCATTAATAAATGACTGTTTAAATCAGTTAAATCTTTATGGTTGTTTTGGAAGAATTTTGTATGGTTTCCAGTTGATCCATTTAAGTTTGCTATCTACAAGAAGATCTAGTTGAAGGAGAATTTAATCCGATACCTTGTGTATTTATTTAGCTCTCATTTATGAATACATATCAGTCAGTTCTAGATAAATTTTAATGCAAAAAATTACCATGTCAGATTTCTCTCTTGGTATTTATAATGTTTTCTTTGATTTATCTGATTTAAGATTTAGAGTACTTGATAAGATTTTGCCCTTGAATTATAAGATTACAGCCCAGAGAATCTGTTAAATACCATCTAGTTTCACCGTCTGTTTAGTATAGATGAGGAAATGGAGAACTGGAGGATTAAATAATAACTGTTAGGTCACAGAGTTAGTTGGTGGCATGGCTGGGACTAGACTGGAGCTCTCCTGGCTCCTAGTTTGTTCTTCTGCTAATTCACACTGCTGTGTTCTTTCCTCTTTTTCTCTTGCTGTATTAACAAAAACTTAGAATTCCAACCTCTAGGATTGTTTGTTTTTCTATTAGGAATTTCTAGATAGAGATTTAGAACTCTGCACTCCCTGAACTCCTAAAGAGTAAATTTAGTTACCAGTCTCACCTACTTCAGTTGCTTTAATGCCACAACCAAGACACTCAAAATGCTTATGTTTTTCTAACACTTTACACTTTGCCCTTTTTTTTTTAGCTTAGGTTATACAATTCTTCAAGGAATTTTTTTCACTTAATCTCATTTGGATAACAGTAACTAGGTCTAGAATCTATGGATGTAAACATTAACCTTTTCACCTTGCCCTTTGTATGTCAACATAGTACTTAAATGTCATCTATCTCCAAACTTGCCACTAGATGGTACTGGTTCTTGGGCAAAAACCCTGATAAAAAAGGACCCCATTGTTAGTGTCCACCTTGCGTATGAAATTGAGACTATAGTTTATGGTATATACTTAGGTCTACAAGGCCACAGCCCTGGGATGGGTGGGGTCTCCCCTGAACAGGAAGGTGATTTCTGATTGTTCCTACCAGTCCATCACCTGGGAAAGAGTAGGTCCTCAGATACAGAAGTGTAGCTCAAAAGGAAGGGTTGCAAATGCTTACTGAGGGCAGGTAGACAACGTAAATGAGTGAAGTTGACCAGATGGAGGCTCCAGCAAACTGGAGGACACGTGCCCATTTGCAAAGAGGCAGCCAATGCTCAACTACAGCCAAATGTGGGAATGGGAGCCAAATGTTTCCAGACATTGTATGTGTGTGTGTTTGTGTGTGTGTATATATGTGTGTGTGTTCAATACCAGAAAATATTTTTACTTTTTAAAAATCTGATCTCTCCAAATTTTTAATACTGATGACTAAATTTTTTAAAAATGATTTTTGAGTAGAATCAACAAAATATAACTGTGGACCAGATATAGTTCATACCCACCAGTCCGCAGCTTCTGTCAGAAGGAAGTCTTAAGTCAACAGAGTAGGAGGTGACTTCTTTTTGAGCCTTCGCCCCTTGCTTTTTTAATAAGAGGAATTTGACTATCTAGTTTTATGCTCTTAAATGCTGGGAATTGGGATAATATCATAACGTAGGCTGGACTGGGAATTAGGATGGGATAGGGATAGTACCCACAAAAAGTAAATCTCCACTGATATGCCTGATTATCAAGTTTCATGCCATTTCTATGTTAATTTCTCCTTTTATGTTTATAAAATCTTTTATGAATGCTGCCACTTTGCTTTGTTTGTGGTATTAAGGAAGAACAATTGTCCATTCTCAGGCCACAATGTTGGAGGGGAAACAACTCTGCCTCTTCATGGCCTGGGAATGGTTGCAGGGATAATTAGAGGGAAATCCTGAAGGGGAAGGGGAATTATGGATGATAACAGTTGAGATTATGAGGTTCTGTTACATCATCTGTTGTGGAGATTTTCCCTCCATTGCCAGGTTTGTTTTTATTAAGTGAGTTGTCTGTCTTATACATTTCTGCTGATTTGCTTTGTTGTTGACTAAGCTGTACGCTTAGAGTCTACTCCTTTGGTATATCCCAAGGAATGCTTTTGGCCTCATTTTTTAAAAGGCAAACACCAGAGAATATATTTAGCCTTATCAGTCATTCATACTGTGTGTTAGTAAAATGATCAGGTTTTTTTACTTGAGCTGGCTCTCTAATGAGGGGAATCCACAGGAGAGATTCTGAAGAACAAGTGAGAAGGGGGAGAATTAGTGTTATGGAAGAAACCTGAGGAAGGAAGAAAGCGGTAAGGCTGGCGAAAAACATTTTGTCTTTTTCACTTCTGCGTATGCCTGGTCTGATGAAGTCCCAATTCATCCAGTATGGCACAGATCAGTGTTTCCTAAGCTAAGCCTGATAGGCTTCCATAATTTGGGGAATGGGGAACTGAGATCTTAGAGCTGGAACAGGTCATAAGGAGGTCATAAGGCCCAAAGGAGCAATCAACTAAGGAGCACCAAGACATCTGAGGAATTCCTCTAAAATGAAAGATAGAGACCAAACAAGTAGAAAAACTTAAAGGGAACAGAGACTCTGTAAGGAGAATACTCAAAATAGTCCCTCTTTCATATACTGTGAAATACAGGAAAAAGTATTGTATCCATTAAAAAAAAAAAAAAAACAGGATAAAGAGAAACATTAAAAAACCTGCTCTGGAAAAAACATAGCATAAATTATAAGCTCAACAAAAAGAATGAGAAATAAAGATAAGAATATCTTCTAGAAAGAGAAGCAGAGAAACAAAGAAATTTAAGATAGGAAAGAAAAGATAAAAATTAGAGGGCTGGTGCAGGATGTTTACCACCCAAATAATAGGCATTCTCAAAAGAGCAAAGAAGACACAGGGGGAGAAATCGTCAACAAAATGGTCCATGAATTGTCCTCCAAACTGAAGAATGTGTTTCCTGATAGAAGGGGCTGACCAAGCATCACCTACCACAGAATTTTAAGACACACATCATTGTGAAATTTCATAACACTAGGGACAAAAAAAAAAAAAAAAATTCTTCAAACTTTCAGAGGAAAAACAAAAGAGCACAAGTATAAAAGATTTGGAATCAGAATGGCTTCTGACTTCTCAAAAACAATGACAGACATTAAATTAGCATTATCTTCAAAAGTCTGAAGAATTGTTTCCAACTTAGAATTCTTTACCAACTATTAATGAAGTATAAGGATAAAATATAAATGTTTTCATGCATGCAAAGTCTCAGAAAATTTATTTCCCATGCCTAATTTCTTAGAAATCTACTAGACCTCCCAAAAAACGGAGTTAACCTAGGAAGAAAAATACATGGAATCATGAAACAAAGAGTGAAAACAAGTTAGAAGTGAAGCATAATGGTCTTTGGAACCAGTCTGGACTACAGCAGGTCAAAAAGCTCCAGATAAGTTTTTCTGACTAAATTTGATGGAATATCTCTGCATCTTAAATTATTAAGAGGAGGTTTAGATAATTAGCTAAGAAACTGAGGCTGAATTCATGATACGTAGAAAACTAAACAAAGATACAAAGTATTAATTTTAGGGAAAACAAGATTATTCAAGAAAAGAAAAGTAGGCATGGCCCATTTGTGAATATGTAGTTTACATCATCATAATTCACACAAGTCATATTTTAAAGAACAAATATGGATTCCCATATCAAGTAACATGATTAGATATCAGGATATATCTTCCAGCTGAAACAGGTTGTAAAGCTGAAATGACTATAGTTTTAAAGCCCTCCTTTAACACACTGAATATCTAGTGAAATAGTAAAATTTGTGAGTCTAAAATATGTCAGTGAGGAAGCTTGGAGCATCAAGCCACTTTTACCTTGAGATTATTGTCTGAACCTGGTAAAATTGAATTTTGGATTACATGACCTTGTGGGTTCTGGGAACAGAAGACAAATTCCAAGGACTGCTCAGGTAGGGAATTTTATAAAATATACCTTTATTTCAAGTACTAGAATATTAGAGGGCTCTACCCTTTGTGTAAAGTTGAACCAGAAGTCTACAACCCTCAGAGTATTCTAAGAGAAGTTGCCTTGGAGATGAGTAAAGCAGTTCTAAAAGTATCTCCACAAATAATTTTCCAAGGAATACGGGCAACTCAGTATCTAAAATTACTAAGTATATCAGGAGACTACATACCATGAGCCGGAATTAACATAAAAAACAAAGCCACCAAGATTTCATTTATTGGAATTATCAGACTCAGAATATAAAGTAATTATGTTTACTATGTTCAGAAAGAAAATATAAGGTAGAAAAAGGAAACCAAAAAACCAAGCAGATTTGAAAAAGAACCAAATGGACATCTAGGAATGAGAAATGTTATAGTTGAAATAAAACAATTAAAATTAACAACAAATTAGTTAGAGATAAAGAGAGAATTAGTGAAATAGAAAAAACGTTAGACGACATTATAAAGCACAGAGGAAGAAACACATGTAAAAGGTAAAATATGAAAGAGAGACATAACATAAAATTGGATTCTCAGAAGAAGAGGAAAGAAAGAATGAAGCAGAATAAGCATTTGAAGTAATGGCTTAGAATTTTTGAAAACTAGATACTAACCAGTAGATTCCAAAATCCCAATGAGTCCTGAGCAGGAAAAATTACAAGAAATATACATATCAAGTAACATAATTAGATAATTAGACACATTACTGTGAGCCTGTAGAACACCAAAGATAAAGAGAAAATCTAGGAAAGTATTTTTTTAAGAGGCAGATTACTTTCAAAGGAGCAACAGTTAGGCTGAGAGCGGACTCTCAAGAATAATGCAAGACAATGGCATTCCTCTGTCCTCTGTGTATTGAGAAAGGTAATTGACAAGCTAACACACCATACCCAGCAAAAGTATCTTTCAAGAATCAGGGTGAAATAAAGACATTTAAAGACAAACATGAACCTAGAGAAGACCTTCATTAAGATAAATTCTAAAGGATATATTTAAAACAAAATGAGAGTGGTTCCAGATAGAAGTTCTGAGTTGGAAGGGAGAAAGAAGAATAAAGAAAGTGTTAAATATGTGAATAAACTTAAATAAACAGTAAAAAGCAATAATACTTTTCTTGGAGTTTTAAGAGAAAATAAATATTCAACAATAGAAGCATATAGGTTGAGAGTGGGATGAATAGATTTTAAGTTTTCTAAGGTTCTTATATTGTCCAGAGCTAGGTAAAGATATAGATAAACTTTAGATTTTGATAAATTAAGGATGTATGTTGTGACGTCTATCATAATCAGTAAAATAGAAAGCATTTAACTCTCAAACCTATAGATGTAAAATATAGAATGAGAAAATGTTTCAAAAGGCAAGAAAAGAGAAAGAAATATAGAACAAGTAGACATATAGGAATAACAAAATAAGATGAAAAGAGATTAATCCTTCTATTAGTATTTCAATTACATGTAAATAGATTAAATTCTATAGTTAAAGACATAAGTGGTAAGAGTGGATTGTAAAAATCTGCTTATGGGCTGTTTATAAGGGATAAATCAAAAACCAATGAGGGACTTCCCTGATGGTCCAGTGGGTAAGATTCCATGCTCCTGATGCAGGGTGCCCGGGTTCGATCCCTGGTCGGGGAACTGGATCCCATGTGCATACTGCAACTAAGAAGTCAACATGCCGCAGCTAAAGATACCACATGCTGCAATGAATATCCCACATGCCGCAGCTAAGACCTGGCACAGCCTAAATAAATAAATAAAAAATAAATAAATATTTTAAGAGAAACAATGAAAAGCTTGAAAGAAAAACAATGGCAAAATGTATGTTAAGGCTTCCTCAACAAAAGAAATCTGGAGTAACTATAATAATAGGAAACAAAATTGTCTTTAAGTTAAAAAGTAGGGTGTGGGTTTTTTTCCTGACACCAAATAGATCACTCTAATACTAAGTCTCTGATTCTCTGACCCAACCAGGTTTCCTACAGTTCAGTTCAACTCTGATGCTACCTGGAGTTAGCACAGACCCCACAAGTTAAGGCATCAATCCCACAACCCTGCCTCAACTTCAGACATCACCCACAAAGGGGATCCCCAGGCTACCTGTACCTCTTCCTGGCCAACTACAAATTCGGGGGTTTTCCACAACACCCTTCTCAGGTTTTATAATTTCTAGAATGACAATAGAACTCAGTAAAGTGCTATACTTATTATTACAGTTTATTGTAAAGGTATAATAATTTAACAGCCAGATAAAGAGGTATATAGGGCAAGACCCAGAGAATCCCAAGCACAGGAGCCTCTGTCCCCATGGAATTGGGTTGCACCACCTTCCCAGCACGTAGATGTGTTCACCGACTTGGAAGCTCCTGAGCCCCATTGTTAAGGGGATTTTATTATGTAGCCGTGGTTGATTAAATCAACTGCTGATGGCTGAACTCAGTCTCTTGCCCCTATAACTCCCCTTCTCCAGTCCGTTTGAGTCATCTCATTAGTATACAAATGATACTCTTACTCAGGAAATTCCAAGAATTTTAGGAGCCCTGTGCCAGGAAAAGGGAGCAAAAGCCAATATATATTTTTTATTACACCACAAAAATTTCAAAATGATGAAGGATTAAATTCACCAAAAAGATGTAACAATTTTAAATTTGTATTTACCCAATAAAGAAAGTCTCAAAATAAATGAAGTAAAAATTGACACCTATAAGAGAAATCTACCAATCCATAATCATTATGAAGGATTATTAGAATATTTCTCATTAATTGCTGGAATAAGCAGACCAAAACAAACAAACAAAAGCCAAAATAAATAAGGCTCTGTAAGATTTGAACAACCCAATTAATAAACGACCTAATGGTCATATAAAGCAGACTCCATCCAACAACTATAAGATATACTTCTTTTTTCAAGTGTACATGGAACATTTGTAAAATTTGATCATGTACAGGCCATAAAACAAGTCTCAACAAATTTAAAAGGACTGAAATAACATAGGCCATGTGTTCTGAATATAATGCAGTGAATCTATAAATCAAAACACTACCAAAACCCCATATGATAGGAAATTAAGAACATACCTTGAAATAGTTCCTCGATCTATGACAAAATTATGAAAATAATTTGAATTGAAATTCAAAATAATTTGAAGTGAAAGATTATGAAAATATCAATTGAAATGCAGCACTTAGAGGAAATTTTATAGCTTTTTATGCATATATTAGAAGACAAAAGAAAAAAGGCTGAGTTGAGCATCCATTCCAAGAATTTAGAAAGAGAACAGCAAAATAAACACAAATACAAGAGAAGAAAGGATATAATAAAGATAACCCAAATCAATGAAATAGAAAACAAGCACACAATATAGAGAGAGGCACAGTATAGACTAAAGATAGGTTTTTCTAAAAGATTTATGAAATTGATAACTTCCTGGCAAGAATGCTAAAGTGAAAAAAGATAAGGCACAAATAGTTGTTAAAGGAAAAATAAATAAATAAAGACCATTAGAGAGCAAGGATTGAATACTGAGTGGGAAAGTTTTACTGCCAAACAGGCAACCCAATCAAGCATGGAGTCCAGGAAGGCTCTCCAGGTTGAGGTCAGAGGAAAAGAAGACCATGAACTCTCTTGGTCCAGCATTAGGAATGCAAAGCACCTGGGCACTGTTGATTAGCAATATCTGGGTTTGTTGGCTGAGGTCATATGCTATGTAGGCGTAGCATGTTTGTAGCAGGAATAGGGCATCCAGGGGCCTCTAATTTGCTCATATAGCAACTGAGTCAAGATTATGTCACCCAGTCAAGCCAAATAAGGGATTATTATACCCAGTATCAGGAGTGAAAAGCAGACATTGCTAGAGATGCTGCAAACATAAACAAAAAGAAGATATTATAAATAGTTTTCTGCTGATATAATTAAAAGTTTAGAAGAAATAAAGAAATTTCCAGAAAATAGAACTTACTAAAACTGATTCATTAAGGAATATAAAATCTGAATAGTAGATGGGCTTCCCTGGTGGCACAGTGGTTGAGAGTCCGCCTGCCGATGCAGGGGACACGGGTTCATGCCTCGGTCTGGGAAGATCCCACATGCCGCGGAGTGGCTGGGCCCGTGAGCCATGGCCGCTGAGCCTGCGTGTCCGGAGCCTGTGCTCCACAACGGGAGAGGCCACAACAGTGAGAGGCCTGCATACTGCAAAAAAAGAAAAAAAGAAAAAAATCTGAATAGTTTTATAATGCGTTAAGGAATATAAAATCTGAATAGTTTTATAACTAAGAATGAAATTAAAATAGTAATTAAAAAAAAATCTTCCCACAAAGAACACTCAAGACCCAGACAACTTCACCAGCAAGGTCTACCTAACACTGGAAGAACAAATAATTCCAGTCTCACATAGACTCACACATAACCTTGATACCAAAACATGAGAGGTTCAGTGTAAGAAAGAAAAATTATAGGCCAATTTTACTTTTGAACAGAGATGCAAAAATTATAAACAAAATACTAGCAAACCAAAATCAATAATACATAAACAAGATATCACACACTTTGACTATGTTGGGTTTGTCTCTTGAATGCAAGCTTGGTTTAACATTGGAAAATTAATATAACCTACCACCTTTTAAAAGCTTAAACGAAAATGCCAACTTTTCAGGAATAAAAAATAATTCTATTTTTTGCTAAGAAGCTGGAATCAGCATTCAATTTTTGTATTCCTATTTGAGTATTCCCCACCTTCCCCTACCCTTCCCCGGCATTTTCCCATTTTGATTAGACTAATTTTCATCCAAGAAATACGACCATCCCTATGGGCGTGCCAACCAAAGGATGTGTATGATGCTTCTGCCCACAGAGAATAGGTCCAGATTAGCATGATCCCCATTTAGTCTTATGGTACTTAAAAATCAGTGACTACCAAGGGCTTACTGAATACATGGTCCATTAATATGCCTTGTAAGAGAAGGATAAGTTGATCCAAAATACCAAGAGAAACAGATCTTTTTAAAAAAATCTTAAAGTCTTGTAGACCATAGGTGTTACCCCCCCAACCCCAAGCCAGCCTCAGGGTCAAGTGAAACTCAGTTAACTCTTCTTTACTCCAATGCCTCCTCATTTTAACACACTTTCCCTAAATTCTCCTTTGAATTCTTTAGCCCGGAATCAACCCTCTTGCTTATCTCCTTCATAGGTCTAGTTTAGACAAACCAAGATAGCAAGCTGCCAAAAATTATTTTTAGTTTTTTAAAAAGGTTAAAGATGATTACCACCACATCTTTATTAACTGCTGAAGGGCAGACACTTTGCCTTTTATATTATAGTTGGTAAAGAACAGAACAATAGACTCTCAAGCTGGAGAAGAATTGTAAAGGCTGTTAGTTCCAGCTATCCCTTTGGTTGTCTCTAAACTATCTTCCATTTAGTGTTCTCAAGCCTGTGCTTAAATACATTAAGGACTGTTGAATTTACTTGTACAGAGTGGAACATTAAGAAATATCCACTAATGATGATGTTGATAAGCGCACTTCAATAAGAAATACATTTCTTCATTTCTTTCTTTCTTGTCACCTATCAATAGTCTTGGGGTCAGGGGAAAGGGGAGGGAGTTGCATTTCAAAATGCATCTTCCACTGTGTTCCTAATGTTCCATTGAAATTCAGTGTATTGTCCCCAGATAGGACACGTGTGACCTGTATTCAAAATAGGATGCTAATAGACTCACTTCCTAAAGATTGCCAAAGGCCAAAGAACTGACTTTTTTTTTATTGGAGTAGAGTTGCTTTACGATGTTGTGTTAGTTTCTGCTGTACAACGAAGTGTAGCAGCTATATTTTACATATATCTCCTCCCACTTGGACCTCCCTCCTACTCCCCCCACCATCCCACCCATCTAGGTCATCACAGATCACTGAGCTGAGCTCCATGTGCTATACAGCAGGTTCACCTCCCCTTAGTAGGATATGTGCTTCGAATTACTTTTTGTTTTTTTGCTTTTTCTCAGAAGGATACATAGGTCTTTTAAACTATCCTTTCCTACCCAATCCTCCTTGAGACCACAGACACAGATTTTAAGACAATTGGCCTGTGTTTGCATGTAATTTGTGGTGTAGGAAGCTAGAGGCCCTCATGAGAATTGAGCTCCTGAATTTTGTACCAATAATTGACATTAATAAATGACCAAAGACTCATATGGTGATTCTCCTTTGGACTAAAGGATTTACTGCTGCTTCTGTTGATGTTAGTATTATCTAGAAATAGTAAATGTGCTATGACAGGGAAGGCTGACACCTGGCAGGCAATTTGTTCAAATTCCCCTGTGCTTCTTTCTGTCGGTGGGGTAGTTCTGAATTCAGAAAGGTAGCTGCTTCCAGTGTTTCTAAAGGAGTATTTTCTCTCTTTCCACTGAAGGTAATAAGTTAGGCAGTGTTCTCTAAACAATCCACATAAATGAAAGATTAATGACCACTCATAAAATACTGTTAATACATGTCTCAGGATCCCCTAAACACTCTGCATTATCACCTGCCTGTGATGTGATGAGAGGCCCCGGGCATTCAAATGAAGGATGGAAAAGAAAGAACTGGAGGTAGAAAACAGGAGTGTCTAGGGTGGCCAGAGCACAAGTCTGATGAATAAATCATATCTACTCAGCCCTTGCTGCTGCCACTGCCGGGCTGTGCAGATTTCCTTATGGTGCTGGCCACAGGTGTTAGGAAGGCCAGGTGTCCTCTGGACGTAGGAATTGGCCAAGTAGAATAGAGAAGCAAAGTCTATCAAACCTGATAACCAAAGACTGTGAGTTGTTAATGGAATATTCCATACTCAGAGAAACATAACTTTGGCCGTGACCTAATTGGCTATTTTTATTGTCTGTAATGCTGATATTAAGTACAAAACTATTGATGAAAATTTAGCCACTGGTTAGGTGCCAAAAGTTTGTTTTTTAAAAATTGGTAATTTTGGACTTCCCTGGTGGAGCAGTGGTTAAGAACCTGCCTGCCAATGCAGGGGACACGAGTTCGATCCCTGGTCCAGGAAGATCCCACATGCCACGGAGCAAGTATTGAGCCCACACGTCACAACTACTGAGTCCGCCTGCTGCAGCTACTGAAGCCCATACGCCTAGAGCCTGTGCTCCACAACAAGAGAAACCACGGAAATGAGAAGCCCTCTCACCACAACGAAGAGTAGCCCCCGCTCACTGCAACTAGAGAAAGCCCACACACAGCAACGAAGACCCAACACAGCCAACAGTAAATAAATTTTTAAAAAATTAATTAAAAAAACAGCTCATAAATAAAAGAACTGGTAATTTTAACAGGTACGTTTCAGAACCTGGGAGGTACACATTTCTCTCATATATTTGTTCCCTAATAAATTGTCCAAAATGGGTTCCAAATAACTAAAGTCGTGAAGTGTGACCAGATAATTGCTCACATTTCTGGATCAGTTTGTCATATACCAGGGATTGTCTCATACGTTCTACATATTTTACTCTTATTTAACTCTCACAGCACCTCTATGAAATACATATTATTATCCCCATTTTAAAGATGAGAAAACTGAAGCTTAGGTTAAATAATTTGCTTGAGGTCACATAGCTGGTCATGGTGACTCTTGACTTGACCTCAGTGAATCTGACCACAAAACCCCAGCTCTTAACTACTATTCTATGCAAATGAGCAAAGTCTATAAAATGAAGCTAAAAGAGAGAAAATATCTTTTTTCTTAAAATGGAAAAATGACTTTACTATTCATAGACTGTGGGTGGATCTATGTAAGATAATATATGTAAAGTTGTTAGAACAGTGCCTGGCCCTTATTGGCTTTGAATAAATGTTAGCTGTCATGGTTGTTGTAGTATCTTTAAGGTAAATTTCAGGTGTTCCAAATGTTGGTTTGCCTGATTCTCACAAGGAGCTTGGCCCATGGGAAGGTGGCACAGTGCCTTTGGTGAATAAGTGCATTAATTGCAGGCTTTGGAACCAAACCTGGGTGGCACTTTGAAAATGGGATTGAAGCCCTAGCTTATAGACAAGTACCCACCAGAGCAAGGATCTCAATGTTTGGCAGATTTTCTGTTGCAGCATCCTCTCTGAAAGCAGGGTTTTCCCAGTGATGTATTTTATAAAGATGTCAAATTGCCACTTGTTTCCTGTGCTTTTCTGATAAGAGAAGCATTTGGAATCTGTGCTCTGCCACCTTTAAACACTAAACATTCAGATTTTTAAAAGTATAAATCTTACTTCTTACTTCAGAGCACCCTAGAGGATTATGGTGGCAGATATTATGGCCTCCTTTGGTTCTGTGTATGCAGAGACCTCTAGGCCCAGGGAGTGCTTTGACCTTTGGTATTTAATGGGATGCTGTACAGTCACTGTCTTTACTGGCCTGGAGAGCAGCTGCTCAGTGGTTATTATGGACTGAATATTTGTGTCCCCCCAAAATTCATATGTTGAAGCCCTAACCACCAATGTGATAGTTGTTGGAGATGGGGCTTTTGGGAGGGGAATAGTTAGATGAGGTCATGATGATGGGGCCCTCATGATGGGATTAGTGTCCTTGTATAAAGAGACATCAGAGAGCATGGTGAGCATGGGGGACAATAGAACATGGTATCCATGTTCAGGAAAAGAAAACATGGCCATCTGCCTGTGGTCAACAGGCTTCTTTTGAGGTGAGCAAGGGGGTGAAAAGAGACTGGCATGAGGCTGAGAGTGAGCCTGTAAACCTCAGGTACCATCATGCTTCAAGGGGTAAAAGGAAGATAGTTACTAGACCTACATTTTTGAAATTTTTCAGTGAGTTCTTCCAAATTAAATGGCGAATTTTGCCTCAGGAATGTTGGGTTTTATCCAGAAAAATGTAATGTGAAGACAGATTAAAAGAGAGTAATGGGAATAGTCTACTGTGTTTTCTTCATTGAAGTATAGTTGATTTACAATGTTGTGTTAATTTCTGCTGTACAGCAAAGTGACTCAGTTATACACATCTACTGTATTTTTTTTTAAATACACTTTGTTTTTTTGCAGTCCATTTATGTGGATACTAATATGATTGCCTTGGCTCCTTAGCAGAGAATCTGAATTCTCAGCATCACTTCAGCAAAATTTGTTATGGTAATAGAGTGAGGGCCTTTTGATCTTGATGATTAACATGGAGCTTGGCTAACCTGATTTTATAACTCTGCCCGAAACTGGGTTTCGGTCTGTTAATACAGCATAATACATTCAAATGAAGCTTCCTTGGGCTGTCTTATCCCAGAACTGTTGTGATTTATTATTTGAAATGAAGTTCTCATAAAGAACTTTGCATGAAGAAAAAGTTTAAGTGTATAATTTATTTTGATTCTTAAAATTAATCTCCATGTTGCTTTTCCTGGTTAAGAAGTGAAACCCTGAGGTACTACAACTGTGAATAATTCAGCAATCCATTCAATAAATGTGTGTTAAATTCCTGATATGTCGCAGGCTATGTGCAAGGTACTGGGGATACCGTGGTGAAACATAAAAGGCAAGGGCCCGGCGCTATGCTTTTTTGCCTTATGTATGAGCTATGAGGCCATCAATGATTCAACCCATCTTTCAACTCTAGGATCGATCAGTCTTCTGGCCACACATTGCTGGGGCCAGGACAGAGAATGTGTGGCAGCTAGGCAGACAGCATACAGAGGAACAGTGGGGAGGAAGGGCAGGCATTTTGGAGTCTATGCTGATATGGAAAGCAAAGCCACCCTTGCAGTACAGTTGATAGACTTTAATATTAAAATAAACTTTGGGCAATTGCAAACATAACAACAGAGTTGTCTGCTTTGGTACAAAGACATGTCACCCCAGCTATATAGCATTGTATGAAAAAAGTGTTGTGTCAGGCTGACTGAAGATCAGCAGAACATGAACAGTAGAGGGAAACCATCTGAAGTGGTTCCAGACAAAGACAGTTTTCCTAATTCCATTGATGAAATTCACCAATACCCAATAAGGGAAGATTGGAAATTCACATCAGAACCCGCTGTACATAATTTGTAGTTCGCTCTATGTAATTATACTCAAGTAAATTATAGAGGAATCTGTATATGTTCTCCTTTCATAGTACAAATTAAATCATTTTAACAAATCCCTTTTTTAAAATTAAAAGTCATGTATTAAAGACCCACCAAAATGAAAACTCCACAAGCAGGGACTGCAACTCATCATGCTCACTGCTCTGTCCCCGGAACAGTGTGTAGCTCGTCGTATTTTCTGGCCACCCAGGCCTTTTACGTACTCTTCCTATGCTTAGGAAAGGTCTCATCTTACAAATCCTACCTCCCCAAAGTGGAAGCCAGAAAACAAATTTCCCAGCCTCCTTTACAGCTAAGATAGAGGCATGTGACCCAGGATCCACCAGCCAGCTGCACCTACAAGGGACTTCTACTCAGAAGCGAACACAAAGAAGCAAGCTTTACCCCAAATCTAATTTTTCTAGCAAAGGTGGAGACTGAAGCATCAGTCTTTCTCCTCCAGTAAGGTTTCCCTGCATATCGCCCATCCTTGAGGGCAGTTGGGTTTAGACCTTCTCTAGGTCTACTTTTCATTGTACTTACCCATGCTATTATAATGATTATCATCTTTAATTAGGTTCTAATCTGCTGTGATAGTTAGGGTAATCCTAGCTGCTCTCACAAACCAAAAATATATGGTGGATCAATCACAGAAGAAGTTTCCCTTTCCTGATCACGTAAAGTTAACATGGTACCTGGGTTCAGCCGACAGCCTCCTGGCAGGAGGTAATTCATAGATCCAGGCATCTTCCATCGTGCAGCTTTGCCATCTGTACCACGTGGCTTCCAAGGGTGCCATGCCCATCTGAACCGGGCCAGAGGCAGAGGGCCTGAAGAATCACATGCTGGGGGTTTTATGAGCTAGCCTCTGAAGCTATGCTTATCACTTCTGTTCACATTCTATTGTTCAGAGCTCATCCATGTGGCTACACCTAACTGGCAAACACAGTTTAGCTTCCCGTAGCTTCTTCCAGTTAAGAGTACATGGACACTAGAAGATTATGACAAAGTGCCGTATCTAACTTTCTATCTTCTCTCTTGCTTCCATCCTCCTCGACTGGGAAAAAGGATGACAGTAAGAAGGCTAATCATACAGTAACACTGTGTAAATCACAGACAGCTGTAGCTCTGATCTGGATTCCCTTTTCTTGGCTCTTCTGTGCTTTTTGCTAAACATTTCTCTTGGGGTGCGGGGAAGGCACACATTCATTGGATAGTTATTTCTGAATGCTTTGCCCAAAACTGCTTTTATCTCCAAGCTCCCCATGTGTCACTCTGAAAGGGAAAGTGCTTAGCATGCAGCCTGGGCGCCACATGTGTTCTGACGCGCTGGCACGTGGATGAGTTAGGAGGTTCCAAATCATTGCCTCTTGGCCTCCCCCAGGCTAATATAGGAAACATCTTTTTTTCGCCCCTGCCTCTCCTGGACCTAGGTGCCTTATCAGCGGCCAGGGAAAGCTGGGAATACGACTCGGGAGCCAGGGACCTCCAGAGCCCGGACTTGCAGAGTCAGTCAGCCCTACAGAAGCTTCTTGAGTATGGGGGAAGCTCTTTGCATCAGCAGGCTGCTGCTTTCTACAAGCTGCTCACACAGTCCCCGCGTTTTGGCAACTCTGTAGGAGGAAGCTATCTAGAGCTGGCCAACACGGTGAGTCCTTTCTGGTTCAGAGAACACATCTTTAGGCCTGTGTGTATGCCAATACAAAATTTGAATTTTGAGCTCCAGGGGACATATCGGGTATTGTCTTTTTTATTGAGCTAAATGTTGTACCATTCCCAGCCTTGCCAATAATGTTAAGGGCTCCAAATACTTAAGATTGGTGACTTCACTCTCACTATTGAGAGCAGAGTGGTCGCCTAAAAAATGTTTTAAGTCTGTATGTTGTACAGATTTAATTACTAGAATATCCACAATGGCTTCACCACAGAATATTTTCTGGGACCAGACATTACAAGTCAATAGGATATAATTCTTTGTGTTCCCTAATTTGGGCTTTACTCGTTTGAAAAGCAAACAAGAAAATATTTCATTGAAAGTTTGATCATTGTTTCTGCTTGTACTTTAAAAACATATTCTGTTGAAAACTATGGAACAGCTTAGAATTCCATTATGCTTAGTTTAAACTTTTTTACCTCAGGATGAATTAGTACCGTGATGACCTTTGGGTGAAAAGCTGTTGTCTTCCCTTTTAAGCTAGAGCTGGGGAACGAGGTGGGGTTGGCTGAAGACCTGGGCCATGTTGGGGTGACGTGCAGACAGTTTATAAATTAGGGTTGCTATCTAGCCACTGTGTGAAAGGTCCGTAAACCTACCTTGCTTTTTGAAACTGAAGTTTGAAACCAGAGGTGATATAAGCATCTTGACAACTTCATTTACGTCTATTTACAATCTGCTTTGGGGTAGACTAGTGGTTTTCAGACTTTTTGTGTTTGAGGCATATTTTCTAATTCTGACATTTTTGGTGACGTGTTTGAAGGCACTAACAATCCTAAATACACAGCAAAAATGACAGTACAATCATCAGACAAATCCCAATTAAAAGACATTCTGCAAAATACTTGACCAGTACTCTGTGAAATTGTCAAGGATATCGAAAGTAAGGAAAGTCTGAGAAAGAGAAACTCACAGCTAAAAGGAGCCTAAGAAGATCTGACAACTTCTTATTTGTGGTACCCTGGCTGGGACATCAGGTAAAAACTAAGGAAACCTGGATAAATTATGGATTTTAGTTAATAATAATTATCAGTATTGATTCATTAATTGTGACACTGTATCATAATCATGTAAGATATTCATAATAGGGGAAATTGGGCGTGAAGTATGTGAGAACTCTCTGTCCCATCTTTGCAACTTTTCTAAAAAATTTTTAAATATATTAAAAACATACACACACACAATCACTACTATGGTGTAACTATGTCTCATAAAACCTGTAAAAGAACCCATAGTTATTGCACTGTTTACCACTTGGTCACCCTTCAAGGACATTCTTGCTCAGTTTGAGTAGAACTATTAACTCTCCTAATCTCATCTTCCTGTGTGCCCAGGAGACTAGGCAAGTAGCAGGAAATAAGTCATCTTTCTCTGGCATGGGCCTGGATTTAGGCTCTGCTTTTACAAATAATTTGCAGCAAGTTGAACTTTACTCTTTACTGTATCAGCTCAGCCTTTTTCAAGACAGACACTGATGTGGCAGTATGGGTTATAGCAAGAATCTATGTTACAGACTGATCAAAATTTAGTGGCCCCCGCTCTGAAGGGTTCAGGGCTTGAGGCCCACCAGTTTTCTTCAGCAGACCTACTGGTGAAAACAGCAGGAGTTGGCTGTTTCCTCCTCTGCTTGACTTCTTGGTTCTTAACCTTTCCAGTAACTGCTTGGATTTTGTTCTGTTCTCCCTTCAATCCTGGTCAGCCCCTGGGCTTCCCACAGCCAGTTTCTCTTTTTGTATTATTGGTGAAGTTTTGGAACTGATGGAACCCTGCCTGTGATGACCTTTGCAGAGGCCAGTTTGAGAAACATTCCCCTTACATGTTGAGCACCCAGCCCATGCAGGAGTGTTCACTTTATTAAAAGTCATGACCGGGCTTCCCTGATGGCGTGGTGGTTGAGAGTCCGCCTGCCGATGCAGGGGACGTGGGTTCATGCCCCGGTCCGGGAAGATCCCACATGCCTCATAGCGTCTGGGCCCGTGAGCCATGGCTGCTGAGCCTGCGCATCTGGAGCCTGTGCTCCGCAACGGCAGAGGCCACAACAGTGAGAGGCCCGCGTACCGCAAAAAAAAAAAAAAAAAAAAGTCATGACCTGGGAATTCCCTGGCAGTCTAGTGGTTAGGACTCCACATTCTCACTGCGGAGAGCCCTGGTTCAATCCCTGGTCGGGGAACTAAAATCCCACAAGCCACACAGTGCAGCCAAAAAACAAATACAAGTCATGACTCATATACTTACATTTGGCACACTTTTCTGTATATATGTTGTTGATGAAAATAATCAATAAACAACCTAAAATAGTAATAGAAAAGTGTTTTATTTGAACCCAGCTGAGGACTATAGCTCAGAAGACAGCCTCTCAGATAGCTCTGAGGAACTGCCCTGGAGAAGCATGGTTTTCAGCACAGTTTTATATCTTGTCAGAACAAAGAACATTAAACAAGTCAGGGATACATTCCTTCAAGATTAAAAAAAAAAACAGATTAGCACATACATAGCGAGTCAGCATGGCCTTGGCAGCTGGGAAGGGTGTCTTATCATTGAGGGGGTACTAGCATTGGCGTCCCAGAAAGGGAGGCATTTAATCTTTATTTCTAACATAAACATTCTTTACTTCTGGCCCTTTTCTTTATTAATTAAAGCAGATGTACAGTATGTTTGATAGGCCACAAACAGGGTATTTTAGTTAGCATAAAATTCAGGTTAACTCATGTATAAGCCAGAATGACTTCTCCACAACTCAAAATGTGAAAATCTTTTTTATCAATGTTATATGTCTATAAAAGCTTATAATGAACACATAATCAATGGTGGTGACCTATTCAGTAGTATTCATTAGAATACGTTGAATAAGTTTTTTTTTTTAAGTTATAGCTCCACGAATGAAGAAATAAAGTTGTACATTCTCACTTAAGGTGATCCTTGGTGAGAACCAGACCAAAATGCAAATGCAGGGACTTGCAATCTATGACGATGATTATGTTCTTTATTTTCTCACTGAATTGAAAATGCACAATTTTCAAAATATATTTTATTGAAATATACATGATTTACAATGTTTTAATTTCTGCTGTACAGCTAAGTGATTCAGTTATACATATACATGCATTCTTTTTTATATTCTTTTCCATTGTGGTTTATCACAGGATGTTGAATATAGTTCCCTGTGCTATACAGTAGGACCTTGTTGTTTATCCATCCTATATATACTAGTTTGCAACTGCTACCCCAGAACTTCCCCTCCATCCCTCCCCCACCCCCCCACCCCTTGGCAACCACAAGTCTGTTCTCTATGTCTGTGAGTCTGTTTCTGTTTCGTAGATATGTTCATTTTTGTTGTATTTTAGATTCCATATATAGGTGATATCATATGATATTGGTCTTCCTTTTTCT
The DNA here is from genome assembly GCF_964374135.1 of Grampus griseus. NCBI lineage: Eukaryota > Metazoa > Chordata > Mammalia > Artiodactyla > Delphinidae > Grampus > Grampus griseus. Next base: position 90,756,930 of record NC_139019.1, read on the forward strand.
GACTTACTTCACTTAGTATGATAATCTCTAGTTGCATCCATGTTGGTGCAAGTGGCATTATTTTAACGGCTGAGTAATACTCCATTGTGTATATATACTACATCTTTATTCATTCATCTGTCAATGGACATTTAGGTTGCTTCCATGTCTTGGCTATTGTAAATCGGGCTGCTATGAACATTGGGGTGCATGTATCTTTTAGAATTAGTGTTTTCATCTTTTCTGGATATATGCCCAGGAGTGAGATTACTGGATCATATGGCAACTCTATTTTTAGTTTTTTAAGGAACCCCCATACTGTTTTCCATAGTGGCTATACCATTTTACATTCCCACCAACAATGTAGGAGGGTTCCCTTTTCTCCACACCCTCTCTAGCATTTGTTACTTGTAGACATTTTAGTGATGGCCATTCTGACTGGTGTGAGGTGATACCTCATTGTAGTTTTGATTTGCATTTTTCTAATAATGAGCAGCTTTGAGCATCTTTTCATGTGCCTTTTGACTATCTGTATGTCTTTGGAGAAATCTCTGTTTAAGTCTTCTGCCCATTTTTCAGTTGGGTTGTTTTTTTGTTGTTGTTATTGAGTTGCATGAACTGTTCGTATATTTTGGAAATTAAGCCCTTGTCGGTTACATTATTTGCAAATATTTTCTCCCAGTCCATAAGTTGTCTTTTTGTTTTGTTTATGGTTTCCTTTGCATACAAAAGCTTATAAGTTTGATTAGAGCCCATTTGTTTATTTTTACTTTTATGTCTGTGGCCTTGGGAGACTGACCAAGTCTCAGAGAATGTTTTGTCTATGTTTTTTTTAGGATTTTTATGGTGTCACGTCTTATGTTTAAGTCTTTAAGCCATTTTGAGTTTATTTTTGTGTATGGTGTGAGAGTGTGTTCTAACTTCATTGGTTTACAAGCAGCTGTCCAGCTTTCCCACTACTACTTGCTGAAGAGACTGTCTTTTCTCCTTTGTATGTTCTTGCCTCCCTTGTCAAAGATTAATTGTCCAGGGGCTTCCCTGGTGGCGCAGTGGTTGAGAGTCCGCCTGCCGATGCAGGGAACATGGGTTCGTGCCCCGGTCTGGGAGGATCCCACAGGCCGCAGAGCGGCTGGGCCTGTAAGCCATGGCCGCTGAGCCTACACGTCCAGAGCCTGTGCTCCGCAATGGGAGAGGCCACAACAGTGAGAAACCCATGTAACGCAAAAAAAAAAAAAAAAAAAATTAATTGTCCATAGGTGTGTGGGTTTATTTCTGGGCTCTCTATTCTTTTCCATTGATCCATATGTCTGTTTTTGTGCCAGTACCACACTGTTTTGATTACTGTAGCTTTGTAGTACTGTCTGAGGTCTGGAAGAGTTATGCCCCCTACTTTGTTCTTTTTCCTCAGGATTGCTTTGTCAATTCTGGGTTTTTTATGTTTCCATATAAATTTTAGGATTATTTGTTCTAGTTCTGTGAAAAATGTCATAGGTAATTTGATGGGATCGCATTAAATCTGTATATTGCTTTGGGTAATATGGCCATTTTAACAATATTTATTCTTCCAATCCAAGAGCATGGGATATCTTTACATTTCTTTGAATAATCTTCAGTTTCCTTTATTAATGTTTTGTAGTTCTCAGCATACAAATCTTTCACCTCTTTGGTCAGGTTTAGTCCTAAGTATTTTATTTTTTTGATGTGATTTTAAAACAAATAGTTTGTTTACATTCCCTTCTGATATTTCATTGTTAGTGGAAAATACACAACTTAAAAATATGATTTAAACTGATAGACCCTTGATAATTCCTTGGACCCTGTGGTAAAGGGACTTTTGAACCCCAATTCTTCATCCTTTCCTATATCTTCACTGTTTGTCATGTGACTTTGGTGTCTTCCTGTCAAATATGTGAGAAATAATAAAAGATTGTTGTTTTAACTATTGTGTTTAGGGTGGTTTGTTTCATGGCAATAGTTGACTCAGGGTCTGCTCACAGTGGTCCATGGAGCCCAGATTGAGAAATACCCCTTATAAGTGGCCAAAGAAAGCAAATAGCCTCTCTAAAGTGCACACTTGGGCAATCCCTTCACTTATAAAACCATATTAAAAGTAATTTATGTTCCTTCTAGAACAAATCCTGAACTAATACAATTAGATTCTGGGGTTTGGGTTTTTTTTTTTTTTTAAAGTAGCTACTAAGAGCAAAAGGCATTTTATTGGTGCCCAGTTAGGAGACAAGAAGCACACACTAATTCACACAGGGAAAGTTTAACATAAAAAGTGATTAACTAGTAGCAGGGGATTACCTACTGAGGAGTCAGGAAAATCTAGTGAATACAGGAATAGTACACATGAAGAGCAGTCACTTCCTCTAAAACTAAGTCAAGTACCCAAGGAAGGAATATATTTGGAAGAGGGCCTCCCTTCACCCAGAGCTGGGATTCAGACCCCCTTGACAAGGAGTGGCTGGTACCCACTGGACGGCAGAGAAATTCCCTGAGATGCCGTGGGCCAGGGTTGGCAGCAGGAAGCCAGCTCTCTGGAGTGTCGGCCCAGCTGGCTGGGATGCCACCCACTGGCGCATCACTGAGAAAGTGCCCACAGAGGAATTCACTGGGAGGCTGCCTACCAGAGTGGTAGCAAAACCCACCAAGAAATGCCCTAAATGGTGGCACTGAAACATACTGGGGATGAGTGCCACTGCATGTCCTGTGCTACTGGCCTTGGGAAGAGTCCCGAAGAACCAGCATTCCCTTTCTCCCCCAGTGGCGCTCCAGTGCCTCTGCTGACAGGGGACAAATGTCCATCTTCAGGATCATAAAGCAGGGCAAGGAAAGATGGGTTTGGAGATGAGAGAGATAAACTGATAACTGGCACAGGCATTTTTAACATTGAGAAGCTTCTGATAGCATCCTACACAAGATTTACCTTTCTAAGCATCCCTTCTTTTCTTCTACTACCAAATACCTGTCTTCTTCTCCTTCTGCCAGACACAGTGCCTATTATGACTTTGAGGCTTAACACACTGTTTAAAATGCAAAGGCAACAAGATGATGTTGTGCATAGAAACTTGTGCCAATTAGAGTTTTATCTGAGAAGCAGAATGGCTAACCATGATATAGAATAAAGGATCTACAGAAACAGACTCACAGACATAGAGAATAGACTTGTGATTGCCAAGGGAGAGGAGTGGTGGTGGAAGGATGGATTGGGAGTTTGGGATTAGCAGATGCAAACTATTATATATAGGATGGATAAACAACAAGGTCCTACTGTATAGCACAGGGAACTATATTCAATATCCTGAGATAAACCAGAATGGAAAAGAATATGAAAAAGAATATATATATGTATAACTGAATCACTTTGCTGTACAGCAGAAATTAATGCAACATTGTAAATCAACTATAATTCAATTAAAAAAAAGAATAAAGGATCTATGGTGAAGCAATCTATGCAGGCTGTTGTTCTGCGTCTGTGTTGAGTCTAAAGTTACTCTAGGTCTATCAGATCAGCAGATAAGAAGGAAAGCTGGATGTAGAGGACAGCAGGACAAGTGCGAATGCATGAACACAAATTGAGACCCCATGAGGACAAACTGGAACCCACTTCTATCTCTGAACCATGTCCAACCCTGATGCTGTGGATGACCCACAGGAGAACTGGCACCCATTATCAGGGAACCACACACACATCTAGCCCGGGACTCAGAGAAGCTGAAGGAGGTGGCCTTGGGAAGTTGGAGTTGCTACAAGTCTGATTCACCAAGGAGGAAAGCAGCAGATTGGCAACAACTTTCAGAGCATAAATAGTATGACTTCTTCACTGCTACCTCTGGCCTTCACATGGAGTGTCTCTCATGTCCAGACAGAACCATACAGGAAACAGAACTCTGGGAAACATAGTTCCAGCTTAGCTAAGTTGACTTAGCACCACAGAGCAGCAGAGAAACTGCCAGTGCAATCTGTACTGTATTCCTAAAACTATCAGCAAAACAAAATGAAACACTTTGGTTTAGTAGAGAAGAGATGCAGTGGAAAGGATATACTGCCTGTTTGCTGATGGATTTTCTCTCCAAAGATTTGTATTTCAGAAAAGAGTGCAAGTATAAATTATAATGTTATAGATTCTAAGTAGTGACATATTTAAGTATTATAAAGCATAAAACACAGCTGAAGTTTTATTTTCTAGCTACAACCCTGATAAATTACTGAACAAAGTATCAGTTTCTTCATAGATTCTTGCAGTCATGCTACTTGGTTTTTTAAGTATTTATTACCAGGTTTATTAATTTGTGTTAAGAAAAATATTGATAATTCATTGATAATGATTAATTATGACTGATTATACTAGAAAAGAAGTCATGTACAAGATATAAAGTATTTGATTTACAATAGCCAGGACATGGAAGCAACATAAGTGTCCGTCGACAGATGAATGGATAAAGAAGATGTGGCACATATATACAATGGAATATTACTCAGCCATAAAAAGAAACTAAATTGAGTTATTTGTAGTGAGGTGGATGGACCTAGAGACTGTCATACAGAGTGAAGTAAGTCAGAAAGAGAAAAACAAATACCGTATGCTAACACATATATATGGAATCTAAAAAAAAAAAAAAAAAAAGGTTCTGAAGAACCTAGGGGCAGCACAGGAATAAAGATGCAGACATAGAGAATGGACTTGAGGACACGGGGAGAGGGAAGGGTAAGCTGGGACGAAGTGAGAGAGAGACATGGACATATATACACTACCAAATGTAAAATAGGTAGCTAGTGGGAAGCAGTCGCATAGCATAGGGAGATCAGCTTGGTGCTTTGTGACCACCTAGAGGGGTGGGATAGGGAGGGTGGGAGGGAGACGTAAGAGGGAGGGGATATGGGGATATACGTATATATATATATAGCTGATTTACTTTGTTATACAGCAGAAACTAACACACCACTGTAAAGCAATTATATTCCAATAAAGATGTTAAAAAAAGGTACAACAGGATTATTATATTTGAAAAAAAATAAAAATAAAAGCTGCCTTGGGGATCATGTGAACTCAAAATAAAGCTCAACTTTTAGATGAAACAGAAAAGCTATAAAGTATTTGAACCAATATAGAAAGCTGATGAAAAGTTAAAGTCGTCATTTGTCTCCCCATGTCTTCACCAATTTTTTTATGTATCCCTTATTTGCTTTAAATATAAGGAACTTTCCATTTCTTCTTTGGTAGTATTAATTACTGTGATGCTAATGATCCTAATATAATGCTGTGATCATTACGGTACTTGCCAAACTTGGGATTCCCATATTGAAACCTTTGGTCAAGAGGATGTGTCCTGTCTTTGTGGTCAGAGCAAGGCTGATTGTTCTGTCAGCACCCTCTTCTGGACATTGTTCAGAATCAATGAACAGGAAATTCTTAAGCATAGGGCATGCTTATCAACTTTGGGATTTTCAGGAAATTAAGACAGTACAAATGAAATATTGGATTTTTTTTTTTTGAAATATTGGATTTTTGAGAGTAGCTACGGATAGGTCTAGAATATAGGGTTGATAAAAAAATTTCTTCAGAATCTTGAATTGTCACTTCCAAATGATTGAAACTGAATTTCAAAATAAATCATCAAGGAGTTTGAAAATTCTTAAAGAGTTGTCAAAAATTTGGAAATGGAAGATTACTGGTTACCCTTTCAAAGTCATATTAGAGCTCCTTACAAGTCATCTGAGGCTACAGGAGATGTAACCTCGTTTGGCTTACCGTTTATGAATGGAGGGTAGCAGAATATACCACCCCAAATATGACTATAGGAGTTCAGTGCATGCCACTCTAAAATATGTCATTTTGGCGTTTTGATTATTTTGAGCTGCTGGCACTTGGAAAACCATAAATACAGGGAGAGGCTTTCTCTGAATTCCCCTTATCTGCCTAAAGACTGATCCTTCAGAAGGAACTCAGATGTCATAGATCCCCTTCCAGGAGTTTCATCAACCAGGGAAGATTGACTTCTTTCAAAGGAGAGGAGAATAGAAGTCAACACCACACCCTCACAAACTTTGTCACAGATGATCACACCTCCCACCTATTCTTCTAAGGGCCCATTCATCTTTCCTAAAAATCGTTTACTCTCCCCTAAGAGTCTTACATTCCCCAACCCTTTCCCTATTAAGATGGTATTTAATCCTGAATTCTAAGCCACCTTGGGGAGGTACTCTTCCCCGCCCCCCCCCCCCCCCCCCCCCCCGCCACCCGCATCGCCGCCCCGCTGGGTTTCTCTCAGGTACACATGAGGTATACATATTAGTAAACTCGTTTATTTTTCTCTTGTTAATCTTTTATCATAGAGTCTCAGCTAGGAATTTAGGGGGTAGAGGGAAAATTTTTTTCCTCCCCTACACTGTTAGTTAGGGTCCAGACTCTTCAAATGTGGATGTTAATTTGCAGAAGGTTGATAAATTATCAGTGGTTTTGATAGAGATACAAATTATTTTTGTTGACAGAAAGGATAACCTTTTGTTAACAGACAACTGTTACATTTTACTTGCCCTGGTGAGACATTAACCGGTTTTGTAACTGCCATCTTATTCCGGCATTCTTTTTCTTCTCCCCCTTCTGTGAATCAGCTTTATTCTTCTGGGTCCCTCAATGAATTAAATAAATCTTAAGAAAACTGCTTACCCTATATTTATATGAAAGTCCTGTTTTTCCTTTTATGAAAATTATACTTCAACACTGTGTTCTTTTTCTGTTTGCGTACTGCTAGTGAAAATAGAGAAGTAGATAGGAGTTAACAAATGAAGCACTTTACAAGGGTCGTTTCTGTGTAAATTACCTCGTTACCCGTAGATTAGGCAGGCCCAGCCAGTCTCTTACTGACTCTCCCTTTCTCATTTATTTTATAGGACTTTAGATCCTTTCATTCTTCTTTGTCTTCCATCCTCACCTCCACACACAGCAACCTCACCTCCTTTCTTTGAAAAAAATCCCCCCACATGGCCCTACCCCCATGTCTTAGGTCCTGAAGCTGGTACTTCCTGTAAAGGAATAGAAAGAAATATAGGGTCCTGTAAGTTCTTTATCTCCAAAGAAATTCATTACATCCCCAGGGCAACTGGGAACTGGTAGCATCAAGCTCTGCCGGGTTTTATAAACAAGTCACCTTGGTTCAATCCTTGGTCAGTATGAAGGAGAGTATGGGTGTATATGCAAAGCTATCATTTTAGCTCACACTTCTGTTAAGTATGCAGCATGAAAGCATAAGGAAGTTGCCCCCCTACCCCCTGCAACAAAAGGGATGAGAAAGGAAGATTTCTCTGGATATTTATTTGCCTTGTGGGAGATTTCCACAATTGTACAGAGATGATTTATTATGGTGTATTCTAATTCTTCACAAAGATTGAGTTATTAAAAGTCTTCACAAATAATTTTTAATCTCAAAGATACTCGGCAGTCATAAATTTGAGATTAAGCTCTAACATCATATTGAAATGATAATACTCTTTTGGAGAAGAATTTTAAATTTGACAAAGGTCTTTATTTATGAAAATGAAGATGCTGTTTAAGGATTGTTGCTGTTACTATTATTGCTATTAATATTATAAAACCTGCAGATGCAGGGTCTGTGGTTTACGTTCTGGGTTTTTTTTTGGAGAGCCTCTCTGTTCTTGGTTAGAGGAATCTGAGCTTACTCTTACTTTTTCCCCACTCCTCTTAGCTTAGCTTCTGTTTCCTCCATGTCTTTGTCACAAATGGAAGAACTGACTAACATATATAATGGCCTGAGGAATCCCTTTCTTCCTCACCTATAGTCTGTTCAGACTGTGAAGAGATAATATGACCCTCTTTTTACCAACAAGTTATCATCAACAAGGCATACAAAAAGCAGGCACACCACCCTTCAGAAGCTTTTTTTTAATTTTTTTTTAATTTTTTTATTTTTATTTATTTATTTTTTTTTTTTTTTGCGGTACGCGGGCCTCTCACTCTTGTGGCCTCTCCCGCTGCCGAGCACAGGCTCCGGACGCGCAGGCTCAGCGGCCATGGCTCACGGGCCCAGCCGCTCCGCGGCATGTGGGATCCTCCCAGACTGGGGCACGAACCCGCGTCCCCTGCATCGGCAGGCGGACTCTCAACCACTGCGCCACCAGAGAAGCCCCCAGAAGCTTTTAATCTTGGGAATGACCAGAGTACCCACACAGCAGATCCTCATACTACTAGGAACAATTGCTCCCAGACATTGCAATTTCATGGCCTGATAACACTTCAGAAGATTGAAACTTGCCAAATTTTTATGTTGCTAAAAATCAAAAGCCAATCTATCTACTATCCAGTATCACTATCTACTGTCATTTCATAAAAGAAAGGACTTTTTAGCAACCAAAGATAGGTAGTTATCTCTAGATAAGTAAATAAATGAAAAGATACATTTAACATCATGGAAGAAATCACAATTGTTCTTGTTTTTAACATTTCTTCACGAACTGATGGGAGTAGCTAAGGATGTGGACTTTAGCACCACACATCGTGCCCTTAGGTCTGACTTCGGACAAGTCATTTAGCCTCTTTTAGCATCCGCATTAAGGAAATTAGGAATAATAATACCTTCCTCATATGGTTGTCATGGGAACTAAATGGATAATGCATATAAAGTGTTTAATACAATGCCTCATGCAAATAGATGCTCTGTAAACGGTAGTGGTTGTTATGGCTCTTTCCCCCAGCTCATTATCAGAAACAAATTTTTGAGAGTTACTTACAAGTGGATTCATTTGGGGTACAATTTGGAAACAGAAATGTAAAAATTGTGAAGAAAGGAGATCTTCCAAGAAGATTTAGAGATATTTATTGAGCACTTTTTTATGAGCTAGGAGCTGTCTCAAAGATATCGTTAAAAATTATAGTAAATGCACTTGTACATAGGATATTTTTGGAAATCAGATCGTGAAAAAGCATAATATTATAATTCCTACCTAGAGATAAAAGGGCCCTTAAAAAAAACCCTGGTCTAACCTCTCACTTGAAGAATGGGGGCATGGAGTCCCAGATCAAACTATCTGCTAATGCTAATGTTACACAGGGAGAAGGAGAAGGGAGACTAGAGGGCAGGTGTCCTGACAGCCCTGCACCGACACCACCATGCCCCTGCCATTGGCAGGAGAAGAAGCAGCTGCTGGTGGGAGACGAGGGACCCTTGCATCTCTCCTTACCATATTTGCTATTGGACGCTGGGTCACTCTTCTGCCCTGCTGGGTGGTATCTTTATCCTCAAGTCTCTTTCATGAGCTGATGTTCAGCCAGGACACTCTAGTACAGACAACCATTTGTTCAAATCTTGGCATACTTCTATGCCAGGCCCACTCCTCTCCTGGCTACCTGGTCTCCTCTCTCAGGAGGCCCCTGCCTCCCCATGATTCAACCTCTAAGGGGTGAATGCTGGCCCTGCAGGGACCCCAGCACCGCTGCCAGCTGGCATCTTGCAAGCGTCCATTCTGTATGCCAGTGGCTGTGCCACACCGTTTGTCAAATATTTTTAATACCTCTTCTGTCCTTTGGGCAGTCTGTTGGACTGAAAACAATAAATCCATTTTTAGGGCCTGATAAGAGTGTGGGAACAGATAGTAAGGTAGTAGGAAGCCATCAAATCTCACTCTCTTAATAATTTACATTATTTTAAAATGATTCTGCTGGATAGTTCAACAGGGGTTCAAGTTTTATTCTGTTTTCTACTGTCTTTGGGGTAAAGATATCTGATTTACCAGGACAAAGGTATTTTGCAAATCTTAAAGTACACACTAGAGGGCAGTGGCCCCATACCTAGACACCTGACAATTTCCACTGTCTGCATTTCTCTGGCCTTCCTGTGTGTAGGGGAGGGAGAGGGGAGTCTCCTCCACATCTTATAAATGCCGTTTACGCCTGAAGTGTTTTCTGAAAATAGACCAGCTGCTTGGCAGCACCCTGTCATTCCTTGTTGTTTCTTTTCCATTCTGCTTCCAATGGTTTATCTCAGTGGGGTTTTAATAACAGAGTTATATTAACATCTTAATGATCTTTCTTTTTTCTAAACACAAGGCAAAGGAGAGATAGGAAAGGTACATTCCTAATTTGGAGTATTCACGTTTTCTATCTTTGCATCTTTGTGAATAAAGTCATGAATTAAGAATGAGGAAGAAGAAAGGTACAGTGAGGTGTTATTGTATATTGCAAATGCAGAGGCTAAAACCATTTATGTGAGTCTGCAGAGCTGCCCCCCGTCCCCATAATAACTAAGGAGAATCATGTTTCAGCTCAGCTTTACCTCTCCTGCCTACTTCTAAGCAGGAGAGAGTCCTCACTGGGAGAGGCAAAGCTGACCGGTATAGTCAAGAGCAGGGCTGGGGTGAGGGGGCTGAGAGATAGTAGAGCCACTACGCCTGTGGTTGCAGAGCTCTGGGTTAGCAAAGAGAGAAGTTCCAGTGCAGCTGAATAGTGTAATGAAGTTCAAGAGGAAAACAAAGGGACATTGAGAGGTATGTCAGTGGGTTATTTATGCATCTGCCTTTGATGGAATCTGAGGACCCTAAATGAAGGATTTGATTTATTTTTAATTACTTTTGGTTGTTGGACTGTTTCTTTGAAAAGAATAACCCTCTAAAACTGGATTATGTGAGTCCCTTAATTTATAGGCATATCTCAGAGATATTGCAGTTCCAGACCACTGCAATAAAGCAAGTATCAGAATTAAGTGAATCACATGAATGTTTTGGTTTCCCAGTGCATATAAAAGTTATCTTTACACTTTACTGTAGTCTATTAAATGTGCAATAGCATTAGGTCTAAAAAAACCAATGTACATACCTTAATTAAAAAATACTTTATTGCTAGAAAGTGCTAACCATCACCTGAGCCTTCAGCAAGTCTTAGTAGTAACATCAAAGATCACTGATCACAGATCACATAACAAATATAATAATAACTTAAAAGTTTAAAATATTGCCAGAATTACCAAAATGTGGCACATAGAAACGAAGTGAGCAAATGCTGTTGGAAAAGTGACACCTACAGACTTGTTGCCACAAACCTGCAATTTGTAAAAAATGCTGTATCTTTGAAGGGCAGTAAAGCAAAGCACCATCAAATGAGGTATGCCTGTATAAATGTTTTATATTGAATGAATTTGCAGCAGTTTGTTTTTGAATTTGTGAAATCTAAAGCAATTGTGTTCCTTTATATTTATTTTTAAGTGTTTGTTCACTAAGTTTACTCTTAAACACAGGAGGGAGATAAGATATGCTTCTTTGGATTCACCCAACCAGGTCTTGGGTGGGAGAAGGAACACCTAGACCCTCGTAGCAGCCTGTGCTCTGCAATAGGCTGCGACATGGGACTCCCTCTGCATTTCTCTTGGTGTTGCTAATGTTTATTGAGCATTTACTATATACTACATGTTGTGTTAAGTGTCTTGCATAGATTATCTTGCTTAATTCTCAGAACAACCTTATGCCATATGCATGGTTATGATCCCTGTTTTACAGATGAGGAACCTGAGGATTAGGGAGGCTGCCTGGGATGAAACAGTGAGGATGCAGCAGGCTGAGGTTTGAACTCAGGTTTGCCTGCCTCTGACCTTATAATCATTATTTATGTGCCCCTAAAGGACAGAGCAAAGCTGCAGGCAGTTCCATCATGAAATCATCCCTCCTGACCAACCTTACAGAGTGCAGTGCTATCTCACACACCCTGATTTGGGGATGGGTTCTTGATCTTTTTCCTTCAGAGGACAGAAATGATGCCCTGGCTGTTCTGGGGATAGCCTGGGCCACCACACACACACACAGAGACACTGGTTAGGTTTTCATTTCTCTGACTTTATATGACATTGTCACTGGAGAATAATTAAAACTCCTGGTGGATTTATGTTGGGGCCTCCTGACACGGTTATATAGGTACTTATGCTGAGATGGCAGGGGAGATCAGCATTAAATGCTGAGAGAAATGCTCCTGCCATTTTGATGCAGTTAGAGGCATCTATCAAAGATGCATTTGGAACCCAGAAACCTCAATCTTGTTGCCAAGAATGCTGTAGGCTTTCTTCAGCTAGACTTAAAGGTGGAGAGAAAAAGTAGTTAGTGGAAACAGAGGTGGACCCCACCTTAACTTGACAGTAGATTCTTCAGGGGCAGAGGAGTCATCCCTTGCCCAGTCCTGTCTCCCTTGGTCTTTGAGGTAATAGTCCTTGTGCCACAGATGAAGGCAAAACCTTCTTGTAGAGACAAAAGCAGGTAGAAGGACTTATGTGTCCGTACTATTACTACTAATCATAATTGGTCACATTTGTTAAGTGTTTATTATGTGCTGGATATTGATGAAATGGCCTTGCCTGTATCATCTCATCTACTCCTTAGATGGTCAGCCCCTCTTTCAAGCTTGACCCCTCCCCCAACTATCACTTACTCTGCTATTTATTTCTTCCAGGGGAGGGAGAAGGTACTGCTTATTTGTAACATTGGCATTCATACAAGCTCAAGAAGTAAACGTTGCCAATGACTAAGGCACAAAAGGATCAGCAGATCTATGAATTAGGGTGTCAGTTACACTTCTACTGAGAAGAATAATTTGCTAGTTTTTAGATTTTATTTCATGTTTACAGACATCAGTATGTTTTATACTAAAATAATAATAATAATAATTAGTAGTAGTAGTCATATTGTAATAACCCAAACGTCAGCTGCCCCTTTGTCCTTCAGTTTCAGCGTCTGTGCCATCTCTGGTTTTGCCCCATTGCAACCCAGATTTGGAACCCAGAGAGAAGAATCTATGATCATAAAAGAATTGGTGAGCAATTTTGATTTTAGAAAGGGAAGAAGTCATGGAGGAGATCTATTATCACACCACCGCCCCACACACACACCCCTCTTGTTAAGCAAGGAGCCTAAGTCCATATTAGGCACCTCTGTCCTCTAGAGACCCTCTCTGTCCCAGATCTGAGGCTTTTCTCTCTATGATCTACACCCTTCTCCCCCAGCAGTGCCCTTGCTCACTCTTCTCTATGTCCTTCTTTTTCTTAGGTGGGATGCAAATTGCTCTCCTAATAGGTTATAGTTTATAAACCATCTTTTGTTACTAAACATGTCCTTAGCATCTTATGCTTCCACCCTTCGTGGTTTTGAGGTGTTCCTTACAAAGAAACTCCTTACAAGAAATTCTAGGATATTACATTTTCATTCCATTATAGAAATCAGCATTACTAAGACAGAATTCTTAAATGAGGGACTATTTACAGAATCTTAATTCTAAATAGTCTGATATAGTCCAACCCAATTCAGATATCTTACATTTAACAATACTTGAAGGAGTTCATTAGCATGGGAATTTATAAAGATGACAAAAATAGTGTTGGGAATGACCAAATCCATACTCTGTAGTGAGAACCATAGAAAATTCTCTATAAACTTAATATGGGGACTTCCCTGGTGGCGCAGTGGTTAAGAATCCACCTGCCAGTGTAGGGGACAGGGGTTCAAGCCCTGGTCCAGGAAGATCCCACATGTCACGGAAAAACTAAGCCCATGTGGCACAACTGCTGAGCCTGTGCTCTAGAGCCCACGAACCACAACTACTGAGCCCACGTGCCACAACGACTAGGCTCTACTCACGCCTAGAGCCCATGGCTCCGCAACAAGAGAAGACACCGCAATGAGAAGCCCACGCACTGCAACGAAGAGTAGTCCCCACTCCCCACAACTAGAGAAAGCCCGTGAGGAGCAACGAAGACCCAACGCAGCAAAAAACAAACAAACAAACTTAATATGGCACCAAAACGATGTATAAAAAATACATGGTGATTTCTATAATAATCATACTTCCCCTTTACTATGAAACCAGATGTAACCTTTAAACAGGCAGTCCTGGTTCTGGCTGGGTTCTTCTGTGGGCCCATATTACTCATGTCCCTAGTTTTGACTCATAGTTAGCTATGAGAAATTCAAACCATATCACATGCAAACACATCTCCACTTGTGTCCACTAATGGATTTAACCAAGACAAAACATCTAATTTACAACCAAAGGTGTAAATGAAACCCTAATTCATGTATTTGCTCATTGCCTTCCCTCTCCCGCCCTGCCCCCCACACACCCAGAGGCATCTCAGGTTACCTTTTTATAATGCAGTCCAAATTCCCAATTTCACCACAGCTTTCCAGAGTTTAGATACATTAATATCATGTCTCTGTTAGACCCTGTTGGCTAAAAATATTCCCAAAGAATCCAAACAGGTAACTGTAGTATCAGAGTGGTAAAACCATATCAGCGTTGGCTATGGATGGATGTTTAAAAATTCCTGTGAAATTTAACTGTAGTGGCTCCTTTTTAAGCAAAATACATGTTTATGCTCTTAAAAGTTGAGTCTGCCTTCAAATTAATTAAACCTCAATTGGAAAAGCATCATGCATGGTAATACTTTCCATTAAGTAAATGGATTTTAGTTGTTCAGTAAAATATTGAAGATTAACACTGAGATTTAAGTTTTCCTGGGCTTACAGCACTCATGATTCTGGGCGATTGCCTATGATAACAACAAAAGACTTTTCAGGGAAGTCCAAGGAATAATATGAGAATAAGGATGGCTAATGTCCAGAAGTGGAAGAATTTTTACTTAAAACTTGGACTTGGGTCATTAGAAATATAATGAGAGAAACTTAGGCAACCAGGACAACCAGAATTTAATATGTTTGTCTAGATAGGTTTTGTTTTGAGGTTGAAAATTCAGTTTGAACATACTTATTGTATGAATTACTAGTACTGACCCTACAATATATTATAGAGGGGAGTTGTTGACTAGGATTTGTGGTGAGAAGGAACCTCTTTTTCCTATCCCCTATACCTTATTTATCTTAATGTGAAGTATAAAAATGGTGTGAAAACCCTCTACAAAGGGAACAGTCCTCCAGAGAAAGACAAATATGATATGATATCACTTATATGTGGAATCTAAAAAAATGTTACAAATGAACTTATATACGAAACATAGATAGACTCACAGACATTGAAAACAAACTTTTGGTTACCAAAGGGGAAAAGCGGGGGAGGGATAAATTGGGAATTTGGGATTAACAGATACACACTACTATATATAAAATAGATAAACAATAGGGACCTACTGAATAGCACAGGGAACTATATTCAATATTTTCTAATAACTCATAATGGAAAAGAATCTGAAAAAGGATATATATATGTATATGTGTGTGTATATGTATATATATAACTGAATCATTTTGCTGTACACCTGAAGCATTGTAAATCAACCATACTTCAATAAAGAAATAAATAATAATAATAAAGTAGGGAACAGTCCTCAACATTTATTTTCCTTTTCGAGTGAGCTAAGGGGGTAGGATGAAATTAAGGAAATGAGTATTTGTAAAATGGCAGCTCAGAGTGACAGCTGCAGACTTGAATGAGTTTCCAGCTGCCTTAGGATTCTCAGAAAGAAATAGAGGTAGTATTATTGGTTCCATTTATTTTTTTTCTTTACATTTTCTGTGTGTTCAAAGCTACCTAAAACCAGCATCTAAGGTTTTTATAATGGAGAAGAAAAAAATCTTCTAAATTTTTAGTCTTTATTTTAGAAGAGTTTGAGAAGGATTGGTATTCATTCTTCTTTGAATCTTTGGTAGAATTCACCAGTGAAGCCATCTGCTTCTGGACTTTGGTTTTAGATCACTGATTTTATCTTCTTATAAGTAATTGGTTTGTTCAGATTTTCTATTTCATCATGATTCAGTCTTGGTACGTTCTATGTTACTAGAAATTTATCCATTTCTTCTAGGTTGTCCAGTTTGTTAGTGTATAGTTGTTCATTGTAGTCTCTTATGATCATTTGTATTTCTGTGGTATGAGTTTAATATCTCCTCCTTCATTTCAGATTTTATTCATTTGTGTCCTCTCTTTTTTTCCTGGGAAAACTAGCTCAGAGTTTGTCAGTTTTGTTTATCTTTTCAAAGAACTAACTTTTAGTTTCATTGACCTTTTCTATTGTCTTTTTAGTCTCTATTTCATTTTTTTCTGCTCCAATCTTTGTTATTTCCTTCCTTCTACTAACATGGGGCTTCATTTGTTCTTCTTTTTCTAGTTCCTTCAGGGGTAAAGTTAGGTTACTTATTTGAGACTTTTCTTGTTTCTTGAGATACACATTTATCACTATGAACTTCCCTCTTAGAACTGCTTTTGCTGCATCCAATAAATTTTGGTATATTACATTTCATTTGTCTCAAGGTATTTTTTATATCTCTTTTGATTTCTTTTTTGACCCATTGGTTGTTCACTATCATGTTGTTTAATCTCCACATATTTGTGGATCCAATTTTCTTCATGTAATTAATGTCTAGTTTCATACCATTGTGGTTGGAAAAGATACTTGATGATGATTTCAGTCCTTTTAAATTTATTAAGACTTCTATTGTGGCCTAACATATGATCTATCTTGGAAAATGTTCCATGTGCACTTGAGCAGAATGTGTATTCTGTTGCTTTTGGATGGAACACTCTTAAATACCTGTTAAGTACATATGGTCTAACGTGTCATTTAAAGCTGATGTTGCCTTATTGATTTGCTGTCTGTATGATCAATACATTGATGTAGTGGGGTATTAAAGTCTCCTATTATTATTGTATTCTTCTCTATCTCTCTCTTTAGATCTGTTAATATTTGCTTTGTACACTTAGGTGCTCCTATGTTGGTTATGTAAATATTTACAAATTTTATATCTTCTTGTTGGATTGACCCCTTTATCATTATGTAATGGCCTTCTTTGTCTCTTATTACGGTCTTTGTTTTAAAGTCTATTTTGTCTGATATAAGTATAGCTATTCCCGTTTTCTTTTCATTTCTATTTGCATGGAATATCTTCTTCCTTCCTTTCACTTTCAGTCTCTGTGTGTCCTTAAATCTAAAGTGAGTCTCTTTGAGACTAGATATCAATTACAGGAAAAATCTGTAAAACATACAAACACGTGGAGGCTAAACAGTACACTACTAAATAACCAAGAGATCACAGAAGAAATCAAAGAGGAAGTCAAAAAATACCTAGAAACAAATGACAATGAAAACACCACGACCCAAAACCTATGGGATGCAGCAAAAGCAGTTCTAAGAGGGAAGTTTATAGTAATACAATCCTACCTCAAGAAACAAGAAACATCTCAAATAAACAACCTAACCTTAAACCTAAAGCAATTAGAGAAAGAAGAACAAAAAAACCCCAAAGTTAGCAGAAGGAAAGAAATCATAAAGATCAGATCAGAAATAAATGAAAAAGAAATGAAGGAAACAATAGCAAAGATGAATAAATCTAAAAGCTGGTTCTTTGAGAACATAAACAAAATTCATAAACCATTAGCCAGACTCATCAAGAAAAAAAGGGAGAAGACTCAAATCAATAGAATTAGAAATGAAAAAGGACACGTAACAACCTACACTGCAGAAATACAAAGGATCATTAGCGATTACTACAAGCAACTATATGCCCATAGTGGACAACTATATGCCCATAAAGTGGGCAACCTGGAAGAAATGGACAAATTCTTAGAAAAGCACAACCTTCCGAGACTGAACCAGGAAGAAACATAAAATAAAAACCAATCATAAACACTGAAATTGAAACTGTGATTAAAACTCTTCCAACAAACAAAAACCCAGGACCAGATGGCTTCACAGGTGAATTCTATCAAACATTTAGAGAAGAGCTAACACCTATCCTTCTCAAACTCTTCGAAAATATAGCAGAGGGAGGAACACTCCCAAACTCATTCTACAAGGCCACCATCACCCGGATACCAAAACCAGACAAAGATGTCACAAAAAAAGACTACAGGCCAATATCACTGATGAACATAGATGCAAACATCCTCAACATAATTCTAGCAAACAGAATCCAACAGCACATTAAGAGGATCATACACCATGATCAAGTGGGGTTTATCCCAGGAATGCAAGGACTCTTCAATATACGTAAATCAATCAATGTGATACACCATATTAACAAATTGAAGGATAAAAACCATATGATCATCTCAGTAGATGCAGAAAAAGCTTGTGACAAAATTCAACAGCCATTTATGATAAAAACCCTCCAGAAAGTAGGCATAGAGGGAACTTTCCTCAACATAATAAAGGCCATATATGACAAACCCACAGCCAAAAGTTGAAAAGTTGAAACCATTTCCACTAAGATCAGGAGCAAGACAAGGTTACCCACTCTCACCACTGTTATTCAACACAGTTTTGGAAGTTTTAGCCACAGCAATCAGAGAAGAAAAAGAAATAAAAGGAATCCAAATCAGAAAGAAGAGGTAAAACTGTCATGTTTGCAGATGACATGATACCATACATAAAGACTCCTAAAGATGCTACCAGAAAACTACTAGAGCTAATCAATGAATTTGGTAATGTAACAGGGTACAAAATTAATGCACAGAAATCTCTTGCATTCTTATACACTAATGATAAAAAATCTGAAAGAGAAATTAAGGAAACACTCCGATTTACCATTGCAACAAAAAGAATAAAATACCTAGGAATAAACCTAACTAAGGAGACAAAAGACCTATATGCAGAAAACTATAAGACACTGATGAAAGAAATTAAAGATGATACAAACAAATGGAGAGATATACCATGTTCTTGGATTGGAAGAATCAACATTGTGAAAATGACTATACTACCCAAAGCAATCTACAGATTCAGTGCAATCCCTATCACTACCAATGGCATTTTTCACAGAAGTAGAACCAAAAATCTCACAGTTTGTATGGAAACATAAAAGACCCCAAATAGCCAAAGAAATCTTGAGAAAGAAAAATGGAGCTGGAGGAATCAGACTCCCTGAATTCAGACTTTACTGCAAAGCTACAATCATCAGAACAGTATGATACTGGCACAAATACAGAAATATAGATCAATGGAACAGGATAGAAAGCCGAGAGAAAAACTCACGCACATATGCTCACCTTGTTTTTGTTAAAGGAGGCAAGGATATACAATGGAGAAAAGACAGTCTCTTCAATAAGTGGTGCTGGGAAAACTGGACAGGTACATGTAAAAGAATGAAATTAGAACACTCCCTAACACCATACACAAAAATAAACTGAAAATGGATTAAAGACCTAAATGTAAGGCCAGACACTATCAAACCCTTAGAGGAAAACATAAGCAGAAGACTCTATGACATAAATCATAGCAAGATCCTTTTTGACCCACCTCCTAGAGAAATGGAAATGAAAACAAAAATAAACAAATGGGACCTAATGAAATTTAAAAGCTTTTACACCGCAAAGGAAACCATAAACAAGACAAAAAGGCAACCCTCAGAATGGGAGAAAATATTTGCAAATGAAGCAACTTACAAAGGATTCATCTCCAAGATATACAAGCAGCTCATGCAACTCAATATCAAAAAACAAACAACCCATTCCAAAAATGGGCAGAAGACCTGAATAGACATTTCTCCAAAGAAGATATACGGATTGCCAACAAACACATGAAAGGATTCTCAACATCACTAATCATTAGAGAAATGCAAATCAAAACTACAATGAGGTATCACCTCACACCGGTCAGAATGGCCATCATCAAAAAATCTACAAACAATAAATGCTGGAGAGGGTGTCAGAAAAGGGAACCCTCTTGCACTGTTGGTGGGAATGTAAGTTAGTTCAGGTACTATGGAGAACAGTGTGGAGGTTCCTTAAAAAACTAAAAATAGAACTACCATATGACCCAGCAATCCCACTATTGGGTATATACCCTGAGAAAAGCATAATTCAAAGAGTCATGTACCACGATATTCATTGCAGCTCTATTTACAATAGCCAGGACATAGAAGCAACCTAAATGTCCATCGACATATGAATGGGTAAAGAAGATGTGGCACATGTATACAATGGAATATTATTCAGCCATAAAAAGAAATGAAATTGAGTTATTTGTAGTGAGGTGGATGGACCTAGAGCCTGTCATACAGAGTGAAGTAAGAAAAACAAATACCATATACTAACACATATATATGGAATCTAAAAAAAAAAAAAGTTCTGAAGAACCTAGGAGCAGGACAGGAATAAAGATGCAGACATAGAGAATGGACTTGAGGACACAGGGAGGGCGAAGGGTAAGCTGGGACAAAGTGAGAGACTGACATGGACATATATACACTACCAAATGTAAAACAGATAGCTAGTGGGAAGCAGCTGCATAGCACAGGGAGATTAGCTCCGTGCTTTGTGTCCAACTAGAAGGGTGGGATAGGGAGAGTGGGAGGGAGACGCAAGCGGGAAGAGAAATGGGGTATATGTGTATGCATAATGATTCACTTTGTTATAAAGCAGAAACTAACACACCATTGTAAAGCAATTATACTCCAATAAAGATGTTAAAAATGTTATTATAAAAAAAGTTAAAAAAAAAAGATATAGCAAGTCTCTTGTAGGCAGTGTATAGATGTCTTTTTCTTTTTAGCCATTCATCTACTCTGTGTCTTTGATTGGAGATTTTAATCCATTTATAGTTAAAGTAATTATTGATAAGTATGTGCTTATTGCCATTCTGTTTATTGTTTTCTGGCTTTCTTGTGGTTCCTCTCTGTTCCTTTCTTTTCCTCTTGCTCTCTTCCTTTGTGGTTTGATGATTTTCTTTAGTGGTATATTTGTATTTCTTTCTTTATCTTTTGTATATTTACTACAGATTTTTGCTTTTTGGTTACCATGAAACTTACATATAACAACTTATATTTATCACAGTCTATTTTAAGTTGATAACAACTTAAGTTTGATTCCACTGTAAAGTTCAACATTATTACTCTCCCCTCCCATGTTTTATGGGGTTTTTTTCATCTTTTTATCTTGTGTACACCTTAACTGATTATTTTAATCATAATTATTTTAACTATTTTTGTTTAACTTTCAAACTAGCTTTATAAGTGATTAATCCATTACCTTTACTATATATTGACCTTTCCAGTAAGATTTATTGTATTATATGTGTTCTTGTTACTAATCAGTTCCCTTTCTTTTCAACTTAAAGGCATTCATTTAACATTTCTTGTAAGGCTGCTTTAGTGGTGATGAACTCCTTTAGCTTTTTCTTGTCTGGAAAACTCTATCTCTTCTTCACTTCTGACAACAACTTTGCCAAATAGAGTATTCTTGGTTAGAAGTTTTTTTCATTCAGCACTTTGAATATTTCATGCCACTGCCTTCTGGCCTGCAAAGTTTCTGCTGAAAAATCTGCTGCTAGCTTTATGGGGGTTCCTTTGTACCTAACAGGCTGTTTTTCTCTTGCTGCTTTTAATATTCTCTCCTTGTCTTTTAACTTTTGACGTTTTAATTATAATGTGTTTTGGTGTGGATCTTTTTGGCATCCTTTTATTTGGAACTCTTTGGGCTTCCTAGATCTGGATGTCTGTTTCCTTCCCTGGGTTAGGGAAGTTTTCAGTCATTATTACTTCAAATGAGATTTCTGCCCCTTTCTCTCTTCTCTTTCTGGGAGCCCTATGATGCGAATATTAGTCCATTTGATGTTATTCCATAAGTCTCTTAAGCTATTTTCACTTTTTTTCATTCTTTTTTCCTTTTGCTGCTCTGGTTGAGTGAGTTTTACTGCCTTCTTTGAGTTAACTGATCCTTTCTTCTCCTTCATCTAGTCTGCTCTTAAACTCCTCTAGTGTATTTTTTGTTTAGTTTTTGTATTCTTTAGCTCTGTGACTTCCATTTGGTACTTTCTTATATTTTCCATCTTTTTGTTGAAATTCTCACTGTGTTCATTCATTCTTCTCTCCAGTTCAGTGAGTATCTTTATAACAAATATTTTGAACTTTTTATCTGGTAAATTATTATCTCCATTTCATTAAGGCCTTATCTTATTCTTTCATTTGGAACATATTCCTCTCTTTGATTCTTTATGGTGGTTTCTATACAGTAGATGAAACAACCACTTCTTCCCATCTTGAAGGAGTGGCCTTGTGTAGGAGATGAACGTTCTCATTCAACCCTGCCTCAGCTCATGGTTGTCTCTCAAAACTCTGTGCTTGTCCAAGCAGTCTTTTATATTTTTAATAGCTCCAAGTAGTTGAGGATGTGCCAGCACCTCTCAATGTCCCAGAGGGAAGGCATTCAGCACTTACATTCAGTTTGACTGACAGTCAGACACTCAGGCATCAGCTTTTAAAAGTATTCAAATATATACAGTCCTGTGAGACTGTAGCATAAGCCTCACTGGCCACCAGAGGTAAATGATCAATGGGCATTCCCTGGGCAGCAGTCACAAAAACCAGGGCACCAAACACAAAACCAGGATACCAGGTGCATGTAAAGCTCCCCTCCAGGAGACTCTGACACTCTGGAGTGTGGCAGAGGGTAAGTGCAGAGTTAGTGCCCACCCTCTGAGGTCTCTGGGAAGGATTAGAGTGGCCCCAAGGTGTATGCCTAGCCAGAAGCCTTTCCCTCAGGCCACAGTCATGATCATCAGCTAGAAGGCCTTCTTCACAGAAAGACCAAGCTCCTGAGCCTGCTACTTCTTGCTGTGCCCTGGATGTCATAGCTGTTTAAGAGCACTTTTTCCGTTGGTCCCAATCCTAGGGGACCCACGAGTGTAAGTCCCAGTGGACACCAGTGCCAGGCAATGTAGAGTTGTCCCCTGGCAGCAGTCACAAAAATTGGGGCAACAGACAGGGATATTAACTCCTTTCTGAGTGACATCAATTATTATACCCCCATGGGACCAGGAACTCAAGCTCCCCTGGCTTCCAGGGTGGGCAGTCAAGAGCCATCCCCTAGGTGGCAGTCTTAAAAACTGGGGCACCAGATACTTGCAAAAGCTCCCCTTCAGGAGACACTGGTACTTTGGAGCACAACAAAGGGAGAATGCAAATACAGTGCCCACCAGTCTCCATCCGAGATTGTTCCAGCCGACTCCTAGATGTGTGTGTTGAATTAGATGCCTGCCCCTCAGACCAATGCTTTTATATTAGCAGGTGAGCCTCCTTTACTAAGTCTGGGCGCCATCGGCTGCCTCTGAAGTGGGCCCAGGGATAGGTGAGTCCAAGCACTTGAGCCCTTTAAGAATGGCTTCTCAGATGGCTAGAGTCTTGTAGGTCTCGGAACACAAGCCTTGTTGTTTTTCAAAGCCAAATGTGTTTAGGGCTTGTCACCATCTTGAACCAGAACTCTTCCAAACTCATTTTACAAGGCCAGCATTACCCTGAAACCAAAACCAGACAAGGATGGCTCAAGGAAATAAAATTACAGGCCAGTATCCCTGATGAACAGAGATGTGGAAATTCTCAACAAAATATTAGCAAACCAAATTTAGCAATACAGTAATAGGATAGCAATACAGTAATACACCACAATCAAGAGGGATTTATTCCAGGGATGCAGGGATGCTTCAACATCCATAAATCAGTCAGTGTGATACATCACATTAACAAAATGAAGGATGAAAATCATATGATCATCTCAAGCGATGCAGAAACAGCTTTTGACAAAATTCAACATCCATTCACCATAAAAACTCTCAACAAAGTGGGTATAGAGGGAACTTACCTCAATGTAATAAAGGTCATATGTGACAAGCCTACAGCTAACATCACACTCAATGGTGAAAAGCTGAAAGCTTTTCCACTAAGATCCAGAACAGGACAAGGATTGTACATATGTACACATTCTTACCACTTTTATTCAACATGGTATTGGAAACCCTAGCCAGAGCAATTAGGCAAGAAAAAGAAATAAAAGGAATCCAAATTGGAAAGGAAAAAGTAAAATTGTCACTATTTGAAGTTGAATGCTATTACATATAGAAAATCCTAAAGACTCCATCAAAAAACTGTTGAAACTAATAAATGAATTCAGTAAATTTTCAGGATACAAAATCAATACATAAAAATCTGTTGAATTTCTACACACTAACAAAGAACTATCAGAAAGAGAATTTAAGAAAACAATTGCATCAAAAAGAATAGAATATTTAGGATTAAATTTAACCAAAGGGATGAAAGATCTGTATGTTGAAAACTACAAGACATTAATGAAAGAAATTGAAGAAGACACAAATAAATGGAAAAATATTTCATGCTTATGATAGGAAGAATTAATATTGCTAAAATTACCATGCTACCCAAAGCACTCTACAGATTCATTGCAATCCCTATCAAAATTCCAATGGCATTTTTCACAGAAATAGAACAAAAACATCCTAAAATTTGTAGGGAACTATAAAAGACCCCAAATAGCTAAAGCAATCTTGAGAAAGAAGAAAGAAAGCTGGAGTCATCATGCTCCCTGATTTCAAAATCTATTACAAAGCTATAGTAATTACAACGGGATCTTATTAGCATAAAAACAGACACATAGTTCAAAGGAACAGAATACAGAGAGCCCAGAAATAAACTCACACACTTATGGTCAATTAATTTACAACAAAGGAGCCAAGAATATACAATAGGAAAAGGACAATCTTTTCAATAAACGGTGTTGGGAAAATTGGATGGCCACATGCAAAATAATAAACTGGACCACTGTCTTACAGCATACACAGAATCTGACTCAAAATGAATTAAAGGCTTGAATGTAAGACCTGAAACCATAAAACTCCTAAAAGAAAACATAGGCAGTAACCTCCTTGACATAGGTCTTGGTGATGACTTTTTAAAATTTGACACCAAAAGCAAAAGCAACAAAAGCAAAAATAAATAAGTGACTACACCAAGCTAAAAGCTTCTTCACAGCAAAGGAAACCATTAACAAAATGAAAAAGCAACCTACCAAATGGGAGAATATTTGCAAGTCATATATCTAATGAGGCTAATATCCAAAATATATAAAGAATTCATGCAACTTAAGAGCAAAAAAACCCCAAATAATTCAATTTTTAAAATGAGCAGAAGATCTGAACAGACATTTTTCTAAAGAAGACATACAGGTACATGAAAAGATGCTCTACATCATTAATTATCAGGGAAATGCAAATCAAAACCACAATGAGGGGCTTCCCTGGTGGCGCAGTGGTTGAGAGTCCGCCTGCCAATGCAGGGGACGTGGGTTCGTGCCCTGGTCCAGGAAGATCCCACATGCCATGGAGCGGCTGGGCCCGTGAGCCATGGCTGCTGAGCCTGTGCGTCCAGAGCCTGTGCTCCGTAACGGGAGAGGCCACAAAAGTGAGAGGCCCCCGTACTGCAAAAAAACAAAAAAACCACAATGAGATATCACCTCACACCTGTTAGAAAGGCTATTATCACAAAGACTAGAAATAACAAGTGTCGGCGAGGATGCCAAAAAAAGGGAACCCTCATGCACGGTTGGTGGGAATGTAAATTGGTGTAGCCTCTATGGAAAATAGTATGGAAGTTCCTCAAAAAATTGAAAATAGAACTACCATATGATCCAGCAATTTCAATTCTGGGTATTTATCCAAAGAAAAGAAAAACTAATTTGAAAAGATATCTGCACACCTATGTTCATAGTGGAATTATTTACAATAGCCAAGGTAAGGAAACATCCTAAGCGTCCATCGATGGGTAAATAACAACCTAAGTGTCCATCGATGGATAAATTGATAAGGAAATTGTAGTATATATTTGAATAGTATTCATTCATAAAAAAGAATTAAACCTTGCCATTTGGGACAATGTGGACAGACCTCGAGGGCATTATGCCAAGTGAAATAAGTTAGAGAAAGACGAATACCATATGATCTCTCTTATATGTGGAATACACACACATACACACACACATGCATATATATATATGTGTATATATATGTGTGTGTATATATATATTTATATACACACACATATATATACACATATATAAAACTAACCCCATAGATACAGAGAACTGTGGTTGCCAGGGGCAGAGGGTGGGGAGTGGGAGAAATAGGTGAACTGTTTTGGGTTTTGTTAGTTTAAATAAATTGATTTTTTTTTTTAATTTGAGAAAAACAAATCTTAGTTGTAACCAGTATATATTACATGTAGTCATAGGGGTACTAGAAGGTTACTTGCCAACATGAAAACAGTGTTTATGTTGACACAATCAGGTGACTAGTAATTTTTAGTTTCTTCCCTTTTGCACGTTTGCATTTTTTAGTTTTTCTGCAGTGCACACTACCTGCATAATAAATGATCATTCTCCTACAGTGAGCATTATCTACATAGTTAAAAAATTGTTTATAGTTTTTAAAAATCATACCTTTACCGAAAAGTAAGTTTGTTCCTGTTCCACATTAACATTTTAGGCTTCAGTTTCAGTTGTCTTGAGGACATGTCACTAAAATAGAGCAAAATGATGATTGAATCATGAGTGTATGATGAGATATCATACGGCCATGCTTTTCCTTTTAAATGAAAATTTAGCTTTAGAAAATCAGAGCAATTGAATTTCCTAAAGCTGTTGATATAATTGTGTCAACTAAGGAAGTGCGTGGATAGTATATTAAAAATATTTGAGAAAGCATCATTAGTGCTATATTGACACCTTGTTGGAGGGAGGTGAATGGATTGTCATTCAAGTCAAATTTTTCTTCACATTTCCAAAATCTGGCCAAATTATATTATATTTAAGAGCAAGACCTCACCTATATACTACGTACCATGGTTTTCATTCAGTAATGTTCATGTGCCAGGTGCTGGGCCCAGCCTTACATTGCAAAGAGGAGGGTGTGATGTGTGTGCAAACCACTTTTTTTGAAGTGATAGTTTGGTCAGGGAACTCTGATAATAACTAAACTAGTTGCTGGCTCCTGAAAATTTTAAGATACAAGCAATATGCTCTCCTAATTCTAAAATAAACATGTATTTCTCCAAATATAAATATTCAGAGTAAGTAGAGGGCTTGTAGATTATCAAGCTTCTTTGCCAGTTAATACTCTGTTTCTCCCAGGGTGACATTTAAATTGTTTTTTTGCGGTGAGTCTGGTGCATTTTTTTTTTTTTAATTTTATTTATTTTTGGCTTTGTTGGGTCTTCGTTTCTGTGTGAGGGCTTTCTCTAGTTGCGGTGAGCAGGGGCCACTCTTCATCGCGGTGCGCGGGCCTCTCACTATCGTAGCCTCTCTTGTTGTGGAGCACAGGCTCCAGATGCACAGGCTCAGTAGTTGTGGCTCATGGGCCTAGTTGCTCCACAGCATGTGGGATCTTCCCAGACCAGGGCTCGAACCCCTGTCCCCTGCATTGGCAGGCAGATTCTCAACCACTGTGCCACCAGGGAAGCCCTGGTGCATTTTTCTAAATAGTCTTGCCTCATATATAATTTTATCACCATAGGAAAATCCTGTTTTCCTGA
The DNA here is from genome assembly GCF_964374135.1 of Grampus griseus. Taxonomy (NCBI): domain Eukaryota; kingdom Metazoa; phylum Chordata; class Mammalia; order Artiodactyla; family Delphinidae; genus Grampus; species Grampus griseus. The sequence goes on from NC_139019.1 coordinate 90,784,218, forward strand.
CATGACCTGAATTTGTATTTCTTCCATTTTCAATGTATTTCTCACTTAGGATCTATTGCCATCTCTGCTACTGAAATTCAGTTTTTTGAGACAAACAGCTTGTGTGTGTGTGTGTGTGTGTGTGTGTGTGTGTGTGTGTGTGTGTATGTGTGTGTGTGTTACTACATAGTAGGTTTGAATATGTACACATGAATGTAGGTTTTTCTGGGAAAACATAGTACATGCATACAGAAAACCAAAATTTTTATTTTTGCAGAAGTTTATATACTTGTTAAATATGCTAAGGAGTCAAGTATAGAAGATTAGGAAACAAAATACTTTTGAGATAAGGATGTAGAAATATCTCTTGGTTATTCTGTTTGATACATGGTGTCAGTTTTTTAGTATTTTATGGTGATGCTCCTGGTACTCTAATAGCCATTGTGTCATTCTGTACTTTTTAGAGAAGTAAGGAGAAAATCAGGACAGAATTATGCTGAGAAATGACTTTTGGCCTCAAATGGCCTTTCTTTGAGTCAGCTTTGCTCAGGAATAGGCAAGGTCCTAAGAACTTCTAGCCTATCTTCTCCAAGAAGTTTTGTAAGGAGGAGGGGTCCAGTGAGGCTCGCATGATGATGTCCTGCAATAGTTTAACCAGGAAGCATGGCAAGGGATACTCAACAGTTCCTAGACTCAGTATGCTCTAGGACAAGGCCGTGGGACATTGGTGTCCTGTAAGAATTTGGCCCTGTGTTTAATTTTTAGTTTGCTCTGAGATCTGTGACATATAAAATTTAATTGAATCATACATGGAAACAGAGATCTAGTTTCTTTTGAGCTGAATTTTGATTTGAAAAAAAGATAGGATCCAATCAATTTCCTTCTGTCTTCCTTACCAAAAATGGTCAGCCAATGACGTTTCCTTCCCCAGGCGTGACCAGCTGGCCACAGGTGGCAGGCAGAGCGACTCCAAGTGGTATAACCACATGGGCCACACACATCAGATAAGGCTGTATCACAGGACAGTAACAGAATTCCCATTTTAGTTCTCTTTCAATTCTTCTGTTTACATCAAGAGAAAAGTCGCATTTTGGTGCTTTAATTCTTTACTGTCTGAGCCCTCCTTATAAGGAAAAGGCAGACCCCAGGTTCTGAGCTTTGGGTAGGCAACGGTGTTTAGCCAGAATTTAATTAATTTTTCAGTTGCCTTCTGCTTATGGCAAATGATATTTTCCATTAATAATATTATAAAAATAAAAAAATAAAAAAAATAATATTATAAATCTTTCTTTTAGCATAAATATTCTATGAAGTATAAATCTATGAATTAGAGAAAAATATTAAGTAGATTATAACACACATGGTACATGGTCTGGTAAAAGTTATAAAGGTGATTCATGAAAGACTACCTTTGTGAACACTTGTGTAGAAAAAGAACAGGCTTTGGAATCAGATGAGATAGCCTTTGAACTCACATCTCTATTCAGGCACTTAACTAACTTTGTGACTTTGGGGAAATTATTTCATCACTGAGCTTTAATTGTCTTCATCTCAAAATGGCAATAACTATGATACCATGTATATATGTAAACTATGCAGTACAGTGCTTTAAAAAAAAAAGGAATGTATTCAAAATGTAGCTACTCTCCAGCTAACTAAACTCTTTAAGACTTCATCATTTATATCTAATTTCCTTCACAAATCCATCTCAAGCCATCTCCCAACACGACAGTGCAGTATCAATAACTGGAAATCATCTGGTCTCCACCATCTTTATAATTGGTTTGCTTCCCGTTTGTCCTTATGTGATTTATAAAGCACTTAGGTCTCCCTATGCATCTTGTGATATTTAAGCTATGTAAAATCTTATGTCTATAGACTGTGAATAAGAAGGCTGATATTAGATTCTGATGATATTTTTCCTTTGGGTAGTCACACAGTGGCTCTGGAATCGCTGGGTCATCTGGGTGTTGTGAGGTAGCCAACTTAATAGTATACCTTTCCCCATTTGCATCATCTTTAGCCCATCCACACTGGCATTGTTGAAGACATGTGGCTTGAATTAAAATTTACATGGCCATATGCTACCATCTCATTTTTTAATTCTATTTGTGGAATGAAGGTTTTATGGAAAACATTTTGCTACAGAGTTGTGAATGTGCTTAGGAGGATTCATGTCATACGTCATGACAGCTCTTTCCGTATCAGTGCCACATGAACTCACCCCCTTATTTGAAGTGCCTTCCTTAGCATCTGGCCGTACACATCCCTTTTTGGTATTATCGCTCATGAAAATAACTGCTGGTACACCTGTATATATTTGAGTGATGGCACATATGATTAAATAGACATGCCCATTAGAGTGTCATATGTTCAAATAAGTCTCCCAGTGTCCATTTTAATATAATGCAATAAACTCACTTTTCCAGCACACGCAGAAATTGCAAGCCAAGCTCCATGTCGAACCAAGGGTCTGTTAATTCCACATACAGCCAATTCCCTGAAGGGAGATGTTTGAATACAGTTTTTTTTTAAGTGCGTTAGCTAACAGAAAATTTAATTCACATGCTAAAGTGTGTCAGGCAGCTGAGTGCCAGCATTCAGTTCATCATTATCTTGAATTGTGGGTTTAATCAAGTTCCTTCACTTAGTCTGAATGTTTGTGTTCAAAACCTAGCACCCCGCTTTAAGGAAAACCCTCACCTTTTATTTCTTTTGGATAGTCTCCAGTTTCATGAAATCTGATGAAGACAGCCAGTGAAGGGAATCTAATTTGGATGGTTGAATGCTGAGGAGGAATCAGGGAGACTGCATGGAGTGTTGCTTTCATTAAAATAGCTTTGTCCAAGAAGACATTTTCACCATACTCTTGCATCTGTTCCAGTGTTATTTCCATTTTGCTTTGCTTAAGTTAAAAAGGAATGCTATTAAAATGAAACTTGGTTTTAGGAAAAAAAAAAAATATATATATATATATATATATATATATATATATATATATATATATGATCAAGGCAGTGGGTTGGGGCTGAATGCTATTATTTGACCGATTTCGCATGTCTGCCGTGGGATGAGAAAGCAGTTTGGTGTACCCTCTTTGATACAAAGCCAGCACATGTAATGGAGTTTATGTGTTCAGAGCTGGGTATCAGGTGTAATAGAATTATGCACTGTGTTTATGTGACCCTGCCTTTTATATCCCTGTAGTTGCTCATTCATTCATTTTTCAGATGTAAATTAAAAGCGGAGATTGTAGATTAGATGTGCCAGGGCTCACGTGGGCCATGTGAAATGTAGTTTCACTCTTGGAACTTATTGAATCATGACAGAAATATAAGTGAGCTCTAGGACAATATTCAACTCTTATGAGAATTCATTTCCATCAAGAGTAGGTAGTTGCCTTTGCTTGCAGATGAGGCCTGTATATTTATCTTTTCCTTTGTTCTTGTTATTTGTTACTGTTATTTTAATTCAGTTAGCAATGCAAAGGGCTTTAAGCAATGTTCTCAAGTTACCTCTATACCCTTTCAATTGTAAATATGACTAATGTTAAATAGATTCTCCTACTTAGTAGAAGAAACATCTTCTAAGAGTCTGCTTTGTGCCCAGCAGTGTCTGGGTACTTTACAAGGAGAAAGGATCCAATCATCCCAATCAGTCTTCTGTCATTTTTTCAAAAGGTCAAATGAAGAGCATTTGACCTCTCTGGATGCTATCCAAATAACTTACATACTTCAAATTTGACCTTCTAAACTGGCTTTGTGCCACAGGACTTAGTATTAAGTTGAACTATTTAAAATTGATGCTGCTATTTACTAATTTCATAAGGTTTAACCAAATACCTATAAGTTGTTGGGCAGCCACTAGATAAATAATTGTATTCAGCATAGGAAGAATATGCTTGTAATTCTAACAATAAAAGGGACAGTACCTTTGGGAACTGCTATTGAAGGAAAGTTTGCTGACATGGATATTGTTAGGAATTTGGGATTTCCGGGCAGGGATGAGGATGTAGGAATGAGAGCACCAGAGCTGAATTTGGGATTTATAATTTAACATCTTTTAATCCTCACCTTAGAAGAGCCTCATCTAATAATAAGAATTGCCAACTTTATTTGCCAAGAACATGAATACTGAATAGAGCTTATAATGCATTTCTTTACAAAAGTTTTTTATTGCTTGGTGGAGAACAAAGCTCACTGGCAGATTAAATCTGCAAACAAAGGGAATATGGGAATCAAAGGCCATCAGCAAAGGCGAAAATGAGCCATAACCTTGAAAGAGCACTAAGACGGTCCAACTGAATCTTCATACTGACCTGTTGAAGTGAACATAATGGCCCAGTGGGACTGAATGTGGAGAGTTCAGAATCCTGGTGAGGCTCTTTCCTGGTCCGTGGCAAATGTGCACAGCACCACTCAGAACATCTGGTTGCGTGCAGTGCGGGGCTGAGCAAAACAGTTCTCTCAGCTGATACTGCTGGCACCAGCAACACTTAGGTGCCCTCTTTCTATTACGGGCAAATCAGGACTTTCAGAAAAACGGAGTCCCCATAAAAATCTCTAGAACAGGGGGTTATAGTTATCCAACCTTCATTCTCAAGTCCATCCATATTGTAATTGGGAAAATGGCCTTTTGTTTGCCTATTGTATCATTTTAAACGCCAGTTAAAAGCAAAATGAAGCTCCATGATCTTTTGATTTTTTTTGCGGTACGCGGGCCTCTCACTGTTGTGGCCTCTCCTGTTGCGGAGCACAGGCTCCGGACGCGCAGGCTCAGCGGCCATGGCTCACGGGCCCAGCCGCTCCGCGGCATGTGGGATCTTCCCGGACCGGGGCACGAACCCGTGTCCCCTGCATCGGCAGGCGGACTCTCAACCACTGCGCCACCAGGGAAGCCCCATCTTTTGATTTTATTTAATCTTTTTTTCTAAAAAAGAAACATTCTTGGGCTTCCCGGATGGCGCAGTGGTTGAGAATCTGCCTGCCGATGCAGGGGACACGGGTTCGAGCCCTGGTCCGGGAGGATCCCACATGCCGCGGAGCAACTGGGCCCGTGAGCCACAACTACTGAGCCTGCGCATCTGGAGCCTGTGCTCCGCAACAAGAGAGGCCATGACAGTGAGAGGCCCGCACACCGCGATGAAGAGTGGCCCCCGCTCGCCGCAACTAGAGGAAGCCCTCACAGAAACGAAGACCCAACACAGCCAAATAAATAAATAAAATAAATTTATAAAAAAGGGAACATTCTTGTATGGGCCTCTTCACGAGCTTTGAGAGAATCTGAAATATCTATTTTGAAGGATAGATATCTTCTCACATACTATGGTTTCCACTAGAGGATGCACAAAGAACATCCCAAAACAATAGGAATCCAAGAAAATAGCTGAATTCTGAACGGATCTGTGACTTGGAGATGGACTTCCATACAGGAAGGTACGCTGGGTCTCTCCCCCTTGTTTGCTTCCCCTTTCTAGCCTGTCGTCAGCCCAGCTAGCTACCCACTCAGCCATCAGTGTCAGGTATGACAGGTGCTTTCAGTTCGGAATCGGAACTGTCAACTCCTCAAGCTCATCTTACTTCCAATGTGTGTAATTTGGCCCTCACAGAATTAGATACTCCTTCTCTCCACGTCTAAAGCACATTGTTCATATGCCTCTGGCTCGAAAGGGTGTCTTTTTCTCATGTCTACCTCCCTTACTAGACCGTGAGCAGATCAAGAACAGGAGACCTGTCTCTGGGTCTCTCCAGTACCTATTAGATTGCTCAGTGCAGGCTCATTCACTCATTTAATCTCTGAATCATATATTCGTTCTAAATTGGAGCCTCTTAATAAATATTCATTGACTAAATGGCTGGGTGAATGATATCCTTGTTTTAGAGTGAGCTTGAAAAATTGGGCAAATTACAAGGTGTTTGTGTGAGAAACCCTGTACCCACTCCACAGCTAGGTAAGCACATGAGAAGAACCACTGTTACTGCCATCTTATAACCACTCAGTAGCTCTCACTGTTGTTTGGATCAAGTCTCAAACCCTTCATGTGTTCTATAAGGCTGTCTGCTTGCTCCAGTCACTGCCTATCATTCTGGCCTCATTGCTTTGCACTCTCCCCTTTATCGCCATGTTCCAGTCACACTGGTCTTCTTAGTGACTTAAATTCTGTACTCCTTCCCTGCAAGGCCTTTGCACATGCCACTCCAGTGACCTAAACAACTCTTCCCCCCACTCTTCACCTACTTAACTTCTGTGCATCCTTTAGATCTTAGCTCACCCATGTCTTCCTTAAAGAAGTGTTCTTTGACCTCCCTTCCCCACCCAGTCTAGACTAGATCTAGCTCTCATGTGCTCTCCTGTTTCTGTATTCATGTTCTTCAGAGTGATCTCGGGTGGCCTTGGCCTGCAGAGGCTTGAAGCAGGATTTCGGTTCCTGGCCAGAGATTGATGTCAGGCTGCCGCAGTGAGAGCACCGAATCCTAGCCACTAGACCCGTGACCAGTGACAAAGCCCTGGCCCTTCGGCTTTGTAGAAATGAATTCCCACAATGATGGCAAGTAGTGAAACAAGTAAAGTGTTTATAGGAGGAGAAAGAGTACAGGTGGATAGACACACAGGCGGGCTCAGAGAGAGAGTCGCGCCCTCATGGTAGTTTGAATCACTTATATGGGACATTTCTTCCGGGTTTCCTCTGGCCAGTCATCTTGCTTTGCCTGGTTCTGAGTCCATATTTGGTTCATCTCAGAGTCCTCCCATGTGTGTGCACACATCTCTTAGCCGAGATGGATTCTGGTGAAGAGGCCTATGGGTAGGTTGACATCATTCCCTTTTTGACCCCCAAGGAGGCTTTCTGCACATGTGTAGTTGGGAAGGTCTCTTTGACCTTGAGAATGAGAAACATGTGGTCTCTTATCTGGGCAGGGCTCAGCTCCTCCTCCTCTTCTTGGAGTATCTGTCCACAGGGGACAAACTCCAGCTGCTCAGCCTGGGGCCCATCTATCTCCTGCCTCAAGAGCACATACTGCAGCTTGTGAGTTTATGTTCATTTTTAAATTATTTATTTATTTATTTAGGCTGTGCTGGCTCTTAGTTGCAGCATGCCGGCTCTTCGTTGTGGCACACAGGCTTCTATCTAGTTGCGGCCCGCAGGTTTTCTCTCTCTAGTTATGGCGCGTGGGCTCCAGAGCGCATGGGCTCTGTAGTTTGCGGCACGCAGGCTCTCTAGTTGAGGTGCGCGGGCTCAGTAGTTGTGGCACGCGGGCTTAGTTGCCCCCACAGCATGTGGGATCTTAGTTCCCCGACCAGGGATTGAACCCTCGTCCCCTGCATTGAAAGGTGGATTCTTTACCACTGGACCACCAGGGAAGTCCCTTATGTTCATTTTTATGATTAAGTGATATATCAGTTATCTGTTGCCACATAATGCTGTGTAATGAAATACCACAAAATCTCATTGGCACTCGACAGTAAGTGTTTATTGCTCGTGTATCTGGGGTCAGCTGCAGGTTGGCAGGGCAACTGTTGCTCTTGGCTGTAGAGGCCAGGCTAGCTCAAATATCTGGGGATCAGCTGGCTGACTGCTGATCTAAGTCTCAGTTTGGGTGACTGGGACAACAGCTCACATGTCTGTCATCCTCCAGAAGGCTGCCTCAGGGATCACCTGTTAGTGGCAGATGCTCAAGAGGAGACACAAATGACCTCTTGAGGTGGCACAGGCACACCATTACTTCTGGCCTATTCTAGTGGCCCAAGTTGAGTCACATGGACAAATCCAGAATCAGAGTGGGAGGGCACTGCAAAGTTGCAGGCAAAGACATGTTTCCAAGGAGTTGTGAAGATGGGGCCATCTTTGTGTTCTACCACAACGTGACTCTAGGATCAACTGAGGGCACTGATGGCATCTGTTTTTCTTCACCCTTATCTTGCTAGTACCTAGCAAGATGCGTGAATGTTGTAGTTGATAACTAAATATTTCTTGAATATGAAAAGGCATTAATTTGATGCCACTGTCTCAAGACAGAGGAATGTTCACCTTTGAAGTAGATTCCTGCCTTAAGAAAAGTAAAAGAAATTAGTTTAAAATTGTTATCCATTTCTTGCTCTTCAGATTTCCAAATTCCTCCAAATAACAAGTGTTTGCATCTTAGGGTTAGCTTTCATGTCCCGTGAGATTCATTTCCCTCTCTATCATTGGTGCCAGATAATGGTGTGTGAAAAATAATTTGAAATGAAACGAGTTAAACATCAGCTGTGTGAAGAAAGGGGTAAAAATCTTAATATTTTGGCTGTGAGGGAAAAATAAGGGTAGTTTTCATTAGTGTGGACAGTGGTCTTTGCACACCTTCTCACATCATAGAATTCCACAGAACAGGCTCTGAAGGGCCAAGAGGAGTCTGATGATGATTCAAAGAGGTGTGTTCCTAATAACTGGGAAAATAAGTCAGATATTTTGGTTAGCTCTGGAACATGAAATCTTAAAAAGATCAGGAATGAAACACAAGCAGGAAGGGACTTGTGTTGGAAAGGGAGATTGGCATTGTCAAGACTGTGGAACATTTAGTGGGTTTCATATTCAGAGAGTGGTAAAGGGGTTGGGGAATACTGATTCAAATGCTGTTAGGAAATCCTTTAAGAGTATGATAATTGTTTAATGGAACCATGTAATTGGGTATCTATAATAACTTTATTCTTTGATTCTGTCTTCATTTAAGAAATATGACCTCTTTTCTCCGGGGGTGATATTCAAAATACCTGACAACGGGGACCAGCCATAGCAATGCAGAAAGGTTCTAGAGCCCTTGATTGTGCCAAGTGTTAGTCCTATGGCTGCTAAACTGTGGAAAGGTCTGAGGGTTTTTAGAGGTAGGAATGGGGCCCCCTGGGCAGCAAGTGGTCAGAGAGTGGGCATTCTCTGGTTTTGGGGCAGTGGTTATCTACCAACTGGAACAGAATTGTTTCCATTTTCTAATACTGACACAACCATATGAGTCCTGGTTTTCCCTTTACTTAATTGAGTTCACCATCATACAGCTTAGCCTTTAATGGAGCCATCAAGGCCAGAAATGCTGAAGGATTTTGGAGAAGAGAAAGATCAAAGCACAGACAATAAGTGTAGGCAAGGATTGTAGAGAAATTGAAACCTACATGTATTGTTGGTGGGAATGTGAAATGGTGCAGCCATTCAGGAAACAATTTGGTAGTTCCTCAAAATGTTAAACAGAGAGTTACCAAATTACCAAGCAGTTCCATCCCTAGGCATATACCCAAGAGAACTGACAACATATGTATATAAAGACCTGCTCACAGGTGTTCAGGGCTACGTTATTCATAATAGCCAAAAAAAATGGAAACAAATATCCATCCACTGATGAATGGATAAACAAAATGTGTTATAACCATACAATGGAATATTATTTGGCAATAAAAAGGAATGAAATACTGATACACACTACAGTATGGTTGAACCTTGAAAATTATTATGCTAAGTGAAAGAAGACAGATATAAGGTGCGACATATTGTCTTATTTTATTTGTATGAATTGTCCAGAATGGGCAAATCCATACAGACACAAAGTAAATCAGTGGTTGGGATAAATGGAGAATGATGACTAAAGACTATAGATTTCTTTGGGGGAGGGGTGATGAAAATGTTCTAAAGTAGATAGTGGTGATGGTTGCACAACTCTGTGAATATTACTAAAAACCACAGAACTGTACATGTTAAAAGGTGAATTTTATGGTATATGAATTGTGTTTCAATAAAGCTTATAAAATATCTTTTAAAAGATTTACTTGTACAATGACATGAAAGAAAGCTGTATTTTGGAGAAAAATAGCTGGGCTAGAGTATGCAGAATGACTTGGAGTTGAGTCATATCATTAAGTGCAGTTAGCAATGTATAAAAAGACAAGGCCCGGGAATTCTCTGGTGGTAAGGACTCGGTGCTTTCACTGCCTGGGCCTGGGTTCAATCCCTGGTTGGGGAATTAAGATCCTGCAAGTTGCACGGCGTGGCCAAAAAAAATATATATATATATAAGGCCTGGAAGATGCTGCTATCAGGAAAAGTGGAGAGCAAGTGGAGAAAGGGCTAAATGCCTGGAAGAGGAGATGAAGGAGAAGGGAATTGAAAATGACTCCAGACTTATTTGACTGGAAACTGTGATTCTATTTACAGAAATGTGCAAGCTGAAATTTAACCTGGGTTTTGGTGGAACATGACAAGTTTAGTTTTAGACATCCTTTACAGTGATGACAAGACTTAAAAGTGTCTGGTAGTCACATGAAAAAACATGAACTGGAGCACAAGTAAGGATCGTGGCTGGACATGCCAATTAAAGAGCATTTGCTCTGAAGGGAAAGTTTGAGCTCACATGGCACTTGTGCAGAACAACTGAGGATGGCTGGGAGAGGGAAGGTGACTTATCAAGACAGGCAGAGCCTGTTCCTCATGGCTCAGAGTGTCCCTATAGGAAATCTCTACCAGAGCGTCCAGCCAGTGGCACTTAGTGGACTCCAAGTCCAGGATGATGGCTTTCCCCAGCCTGTCTCTCAGATCTTCCGTCTTCATCTGTCAGCTTGGTATGATGCCAGGCGAACTGCCTCCTTTGTCATTAGGTCTGTGAGACATTATATTATATTAATTCTCTCTTTGCCCCTTCTGGGCAGCTGCTGCAACATATTCTAGCTAAAAGAGAGATGGAATGATGTTGTTTTAGCCTCCCAAAGAGCTCCAGAAATAACAGTGGCAGGCATTTGGAATTCATTTAATTTAAGCAACTTCTCCAAATTTTACTACATCTATTTTCATGCATCTCTTTTTCTTTTTCCTCTCCAGGAGACTGACTGGCCATATGCAAGTACTCCTGGGAGGATTTAAGGCTTTTTATTTACTTCCTTGGATTTCCAAATCCCTAATCTCCCCTGATTATTTTTCCTTTCCATAGAGAATTTGATATAGTTTAAAGAAACTTAACAAATAAGTAAAGATTTTTTTTTAATATTCTGAATATTTAAGGCAAGATGACACAGATACTAAGTTTTGGACTCCAAAACATCTTATCAGATGGCGAAGAAGTTTCTGAAGCATCACATGATGCGTGCATGTGGTTGTGAATCTCAACTAGGAATTCCCCACTGATGACGTCAGGGATCTTGATGCCAAATGATTCTAGGTTAGTAGAATGCCTAGGCGGGTGTGAGACAGTCCGTAAATGTAATTAATGAGACGACACACACCACAGGGGTGCTTTCTGTGCTTGAGTTATATTTGCAGTTGAGAAGGCTGGATCTTTGTTTGTTCTGTGTGTGAGGTTTAATCTGGAAATAGTTTTCAAGTATTTCCTTTCTTAGCAAATTTTTTTGTTGTTTTTAATTGAAGTATAGTTGATTTACAATGTTGTGTTAATTTCTGCTGTACAGCAAAGTGACTCAGTTATATATATATATATATATATATATATATATATATATATATATATATATATATATATACATTCCTTTTTATGTTCTTTTCCGTGACGGTTTATCACAGGATGATATTGAATATACTTCCCTGTGCTATACAGTAGGACCTTGTTGTTTATCTGTTCTATATATAATAGTTTGCATCTGCTAATCCCAAACTCCCACTCCATCCATCCCCCACCTCCCCTCCCCTTTGGCAACTACAAGTCTGTTCTCTATGTCTGTGAATCTGTTTCTGTTTTTCACATATGTTCATTTGTGTCATATTTTAGATTCCACATGTAAGTGATATCATATGGTACTTGTCTTCGTCTTTCTGACTTACTTCATTTAGTATGATAATCTCTAGTTCTATCCATGTTGCTGCTAATGGCATTATTTCATTCTTTCTTATGGCTGAGTAGTATTCCATTGTATGTATGTACCATATCTTCTTTATCCATTCACCTGTCAATGGACATTTAGGTTGTTTCCATGTTTTGGCTATTGTGAATAGTGCTGCTATGAACATAGGGGTGGATGTATCTTTTTGAATTATAGTTTTGTCTAGATATATGCCCAGAAGTGGGATTGCTGGATCATATGGTAATTCTATTTTTAGTTTTTTGAGGAGCCTCCATACTGTTCTCCATAGTGGCTGTATCAATTTACATTCCCACCAACAGTGCAAGAGGGTTCCCTTTTCTCTACACCCTCTTCAGCATTTGTTATTTGTAGACTTTTTAATGATGGCCATTCTGACTGGTGTGAGGTGATACCCACTGTAGTTTTGATTTGCATTTCTCTAATAATTAGCAATGTTGAGCATCTTTTCGTGTGCCCATTGGCCATCTGTATGTCTTCTGTGGAGAAATATCTATTTAAGTTTTCTGCCCAATTTTTGATTGGGTTGTTCGTTTTATTGAGTTGAAAAGCTGTTTGTATATTTGGGAAATTAAGCCCTTGTCAGTTGTATTGTTTGCAAATATTTTCTCCCAGACTGTAGGTTATCTTTTCATTTTGTTTATGGTTTCCTTTGCTGTACAAAAGCTTATAAGTTTGATTAGGTCCCATTTGTTTATTTTTGTTTTTATTTCTATTGCCTGGGGAGACTAACCTAAACTTTGGTACGATTTATGTCAGAAAATGTTTTGCCTATGATCTCTTCTAGGATTTTTATGGTGTCATGTCTTATGTTTAAGCCATTTTGAGTTTATTTTTGTGTATGGTGTGAGGGTGTGTTCTAACTTCATTGATTTACATGCGGCTCTCCGACTTTCCCAACACCACTTGCTGAAGAGACTGTCTTTTTCCCATTGTATATTCTTGGCTACTTTGTCGAAGATTAATTGACCATAAGTGTGTGGGTTTTTCTTAGCAAATTTCAAACACAGATTATCTACCGCAGTCCATCTATTTCACAGCAGTAAGTCATTGGGTCTAAAAGTGATATAACTGATTTCATAAACAGTAAGGTGAAGACCCAGCATGATGGAACAGTTATCACTCTAGGGAGGGGTCCACTATGCTAACAACTCAGAGTCTCTAATCCCAGCCAAGGGATTCCAAGATAACTTGACTGAAGGGGCATAGTAAAGGGAGAAAAGTTCAGAAGTGGAAGTTAGGACTGGTTCAAGGTCTCATCAGATTGTTCAGTAGTAGTAAGGCTTTGGGCAACATGCTTCTCAAAAGTTACCTCCATGTACTCTTTCAACTTTTTCACTCCCTAGTCACTATTCAATCCACACTAATCTAGCTTCTATCCATCGCCACCACTTAATGAAATTGCTCCTCTCAAGGTCCCCAGTAATCTCCATTGCCAAAGGACACTTCTTTGTTGTCACTTTCTTGAACTCTCAGCAGCATTCCACGTAGGTTGCAACTCTCCTTGATACACTGGTCTCTTGGTATCTATGATGTCATATCTTCAGTTTTGCTCTTTGTCACTGGTTACTTTTTCTTGATCTTCCTTGCTGGATTCTCTTCCTCTATCCTCAGGAAATATTGGAGCATCTCAATGATAAGTCCTGGGACTGCATCTTTTTACTCACTCTCTCCCTAGGTGACCTTATGTGTTCTTGTGGCTTTCAACATCCACTATAGTCTATATGCTGATGACTTCCAAATCCATTTGTCTAGCCTGACTCTCCCCTGAACCCCAAACTCATTTATCCAACTGCTGTTGGCATCCTCTTAAATGTCAAATAGGAATCTCCAACTTAATGTGTCTAAAGTGGAAGCATTGATCCCCCCAAACCCAGTCCTTCCCCACACCCGATTGTTTAACCCCCAAATTGATGGTCATCCTGATTCCTCTCTCTGTCTCATTACCTACATCCAATTATTCACCAAGTTGGTGTCAGTTTTACCTAAATCATATATCTCCAGTTCATCCATTTCTTACCGTCTTTATTGATTTTACCGAGTTTCAAGCCACAGGCATCTTCTTACAACTATAATAGCTTTTAACAAGTTTCCTTGCTCTACTACATTTATGATGCTACAACCCATTCTTTACATAAAGGTAAAATTGGCCTTTTTTGGCTTTTTATTATGAAGATTCTCAAACATACACAAGTGGACAGAGAGTAGCACGAGCTACACCTGTCACCCAGCTTTAGCGGTTATCAATTCATGGCAGTCTGTTTCATTGAAAACCCCATTGATTTCCTTGACTCCTCTAGGATTTTGACACAAATCCCAGACATCATATCGTTTCACCCCTAAATATTTCAATATATATCTATAAATAAGCACAAGGCCATTAACATATCCTTAAACATTAATAATTTAAAATAGCATCAAATATTCAAAAATATATTTCTGAATGTCTCATAAAGTATAATTTTTTACAGTCAGGTTATTTGAATCAAGATCCCAATAAGGAGCACATACTGCAACTGGTTGATATGTCTCTGGGGTTCTCCTTCCATTGATATCTCACTCCTTCACGTGCTTTTTTTCTCCCCCTTTCAATTTACATGTTTACAAAACCAGATTGTTTGCCCTGTAGAGTTATAGTCTAGATTTTGCTGATTGCATCTCTGTGGCTAACGTAACATGTTCCTTAATGTCAAAAACTGCTAAGATGGCTTCATAGGTGGTATTGTATTCTTCCATCAGAAGTCATGTGTTTAATTGCATGTCTTTTTGTGATGTTAGTAGCCATTGTGCTTTATGCCTAGATCTATTAATTCATTAGAGGTTGCAAAATAGGGATATTCTAATTTTATCAATTCTTCGTTTATTTGCAGGAATACTCATGTAAATGAGGAACTTTCTTTTGTCTACTTTTTTAGGTTACCTAGTGGTAAAGTTTGTATAGGAATAGATTTACCTTTTTTTTTAAAGATTTGTTTTTTGACGTGGACCATTTTTAAAGTCTTCTATTGAATTTGTTACAATATTGCTGCTGTTGGATATGTTTTTTTTTTTTTTTTTTGAGGTACGCGGGCCTCTCACCGCTGTGGCCTCTCCCGCCGCGGAGCACCGGCTCCGGATGCGCAGACCCAGCGGCCATGGCTCACAGGCCCAGCTGCTCCGTGGCACGTGGGATCCTCCCGGACCGGGGCATGAACCTGCGTCCCCTGCATCGGCAGGCGGACCTCAACCACTGTGCCACCAGGGAAGCCCTGTTTTGATTTTTTGGCCACGATGCGTGTGGGATCTTAACTCCCCAACCGGGGATGGAACCCACGCCCCCTGTACTGGAAGGTGAAGTCTTAATCACTGGACCACCAGGAAAGTCCCTAGATTTTACTTTTTAAAAACATAAATTGGATCACATCTCTGCCCTGCTTAAAGTCTTCCTGTGGCATCTTTATGCACACAGAATGAAATCTATGGCCAACACACACACTGCATGGGCTCCTCCATCATTTTTTCGTCATGTTCCATCATAGTGTCTACTTTTTTGTTGAAATATAAATTAAATTAAAAACTTGAAGTTTATGGGAAAGGGTCAAGCCCTTTTCTGCCCCAGGCTTTTTGCACTTGCTCATCCTTCTGCCTGGCCATCTTCCCCCACTTTCTGCCTAGTGGGCTCCTTTTTGACCTTCATGCTGAAATGTCATCTCATCAAGGCCTTCTCTGACTGCTTCATTTAAGGGGCCTGCTCTCCCTCATTGTAGCTCCTGTTTAATTCCTTTATAGCATCCATCACAAACTATAGCTATCTTCTTTATTTGTTTATTAATCATTTTCCACCGAGAATGCTAGCATTGTAAGAGCAAGGATTTTTCCTGTCCCATACACCACTGAATCCCAAGGCACAGCACAATGTCTGGCACACAGTGGGTGCTTTTCTGTTTTGAATCAACACCACAAACTTGCTGCACATCCTCACTGATATAAGTGGAACACAGGGACGGGCTAGATGATTGTTTTTAACATTGTTCTCTGAGGACACAGAGACCAAGGCCAAGCTCGTCTAGTGCAGTGCTTCCTGAATGCTTTATGTTGTGGCACCTGGAGCAAATGATGTCTGATAGGGTAGGCCACTGAGGCTGGCTGGTGGCTCACAGCCAGGGACTCAGTCCTGGCTTTCCGCACCTGGCTTGGTGCCTGAACAGACGGCCACAGGAGTTGGGTTACGGAGAGCATTTCTGGACTTACGGGGGTGGGCTTATAGATTTAGGGCAGGAAATTCTTTTGAATGTATACTTTGAGGGCTCCCTGACTTTTATAACTGTCAGGGACTCAGAGGATTGGGACTTCCTGCATCTCCACAGGGTTCTGAAATCCCCCTTTCCTCTGAAAAGTCACTTTCTCCTTCAGGAAATCTCACCAATTTCACACTATTTCAAAGCATCCTCCTTTACAATGCGAATACTTTGGACTTGGTTGAGAAGATTATGAGTATTTTTCACCTTCGTGTGAAGTAGCTTAACCAGGCTGCTTTCTTCCTAAAATCTGAGGTATCTAAGTTGGGTTTAGCTTAAGAGAGTCAAGGGGGAAGGGGGCAATTTTGGAGTTTGTTTCCTTGTGTGGGCTGGAGGAGGACAGTGTGACTCAGCACAGTGGACTCATGGCGATGGGCAAGGCTGGCTTGGACCCCCTAGGGGTGGAGACGAGGGCTTAGGTCAGCCAGCCCCAAAGTTCAATTTCCTTAATGCCGGAGGTTCAAGACTTTTACCCAAGATTGCTTCAGTGAATCTGATGTTCATTACCAATGTAGGGTACAGAGAAGACCTGGAGTAGAATCCCTACTGTGTAGAAATTCACTGAGGTCAGCAGCCATACATAGAGGGGCCAGCCTGCCCCTGACAGCAGAAAGGCAATGCCAGTGCGCTACAGCATGTGATCGGTGCACAGACCCATCCACTCATGCAAACTGCAACTTCTGCTTCCCCAGAAATGCTCCTGGAACTACCGCTGCCTCCTCTTCTTCTCCCAGAAACCAGATGCGAAGAGATTAGCCTCTTGGGAAGACAAGGCCAGAAATAAGGGGAACCCAGGTCATTGCCCAATTGGAAGACAGGTGTTCCTCCTTCACCCGACCTGCTCCCACATCTTGATAAATTCCCCTGCCACTTCCTGTCCACACCTCTGTGGAGAGGGGCTTGCACTCTGCTGAAGCAGAACTTGGAGAAGCTCTTCTAGAGGGGTCATGCTGAGGCAGCCACAGTATGAAAGGATTTGCAGGCATGCAGTTATATACTTGGTAAACTACAGTGAGCACTAATCTTGCGACCTCTTTCTCATTATATTGGAAATGCACGTGGGTTTTCATTCTCCTTTGGTGTGCTGACACAACATGCTGAGGGGCTCCTTGCATTCCTAACGTACTTAGGACTTTGACCCAGTTTCATTCTTGTCTACCACAATATCTTAGCTTTCTTGATAGTAGATATTCCCAGCCTGATTCCTAACTAACTAAGAGGTGGAAAAAAACCACAAAACATTTAAACTATGCAAAAAAAAAAAATCTTCGTTTCGTGGAATCTTAGATTGGAAGAAAACTGATTTGGACTCTCCCTGATTGCATGAAGCTCTACTCTCTATACCACTGGCTTTCAGTGTGTCCCGCCAGCCTTGATCCTCTGCTTGAACAATTTCAGGGGAGGGGATCACAACTACTCTGTTCTCCTTGCACTGACAGTTCTGTGGTCTTCCTGTTATTAAGTTAAAATTTGATGCTAAGTTCTCATTAGTCTTCATTACCCCTCCACAATCACACAGAGGAAGTTGGATGGCTCTTCAAACAAATGCTGTTAGTTACCGTGTATCTCTGAAGTCTTCTCTTTACTAGTCTATAAATTCTCCAGCTCTCCCAACTATTCCTGGCCTCCTTGGAAGGAGCATCTGAATTCTCCTCCTCTCCAAGCCTACTCCAAAGCTAAGCTCATTATTTTTGTCCTTGGCCCTTTCCTTCCCTCCTTTTTCAAGAACTTTGCTCCATCTTCCTTTCCTCTGTATCCTCAGGTTTTCCTTTAGCCCCAGACTACAAATATTGTCATTCTACCCTCTACTCAACATTGCTTACCTACCTGAAGAAACTCTCCCATCTCTCAATTTGCAGTCACCATCAAATTTATGGAAAGAGTAGTACATGGTTACTACTCCTAGTTCCTCTTCATTCCTTGTGTAGAGATTTATCTTTGAAGGACATTAATGTCTTAGAGGTGCTCTTTTATCAGTCTTCAGGCTTCTCCCCCCTCTATAGCATGTAATATCGATGCTTTCCCTTCTGTCTTGACATTTCCCTTAGGCTCCCAGACTCAGAGTCCCCCTGGTTACCTTCCTGTTTCTTTAACTGGCCTTTCCTACCATTTCTTTTTTTTTTTTTTGAAGATGTTGGGGGTGGGAGTTTATTAATTAATTAATTTATTTTTGCTGTGTTGGTCTTCGTTTCTGTGCGAGGGCTTTCTCTAGTTGTGGCAAGCGGGGGCCACTCTTCATAGCAGTGCGTGGGCCTCTCACTGTCGCGGCCTCTCTTGTTGCGGAGCACAGGCTCCAGACGCGCAGGCTCAGTAGTTGTGGCTCACGGGCCTAGTTGCTCCGCGGCATGTGGGATCCTCCCAGACCAGGGCTCGAACCCGTGTCCCCTGCATTAGCAGGCAGATTCTCAACCACTGCACCACCAGGGAATCCCCCCTACCATTTCTTCTTTTATTCTTTTCCCTCCATGAAAAAGATGTTCCTTAAGATAATGTCCTCAGAGCACTTCTCTTTTCTCTGTCCTATCTTCTTTGGCAACCTTACCTGTTTCCATGGTTTTATTTATAATTCTGATAGGAGTTACCCCAAACCTCCATCTCCATCACAACCTTGACTTACCTCTATAGCTCCATTTCAAGCTTCCTTCTAAACATTTCCACTTGAATATGCCACCTCAAACTTACAAAGATGTCACTTCAAACATATGGTATCCCAAATGTAGTTTCCTCCTTAACCTATTTCTTCTCTGGAATATGTATTTTTATTGAGAACATTGTTGAAAACCCCAGTCAGTCAAGTTCTAGATCTACAAGTCATTTTTTTTTTTTTTTTTACAAGTCATTTTTAAGCTCTCCTCTTTCCACTACAGTTTCTGTTTACTATCTTTCTATTAGAACCTCTTATATCTTAAACGAACCTCTGGTTCTTTTCCATTGTCCCAACTCAATTCAGGCCTTTTTAGCCTCTTGTTGGATTGTGGGGATGGTCCAATTGGCATGTCCATTTCCTACTTCCATTTTACCACATTTAGATGCCAGATTGTAGTGGAGTTCCAGCTTATGTGGGGACTAAGTATGAATGTCATTGTTTAAGAAAATCTCATATAATCAATACTGCTCTTGAAAATGCCTTATACTGTCCATAAAGTAGAATCTGCAGACATATTCCTTCTTAATAAGTTCAGTGCTGCCAATTTTTCCTCCATTCTTGGAACAGATCACTTTTCTTTTGGTTGAACACCAGATGAAGTCATCTGCTTGGTTTTTAAGGGCCATCTAGTATGAAAAATATGTTTCTTTAAACACCAGAATCACACTCAACACTAGTCTACTTGACTTCATGTTAGTTACTCATGAATGTGATACAAATCCACTGGAATGTCTAAGAAAGCACAGCTCTGATCCTATTATTTCTTTGCTTGAAAACCTTTAGAGGCTTTTTTTTTTTTCCATTGCCAATCGGAAGGCCCATTTCTTTAGCCTGGCACTCGAAACTGTCCATGATCTGGCTTCAACTCACTTATCTAATCCAGGTTCCATTACCAGAATGGAATATCTCCCATTCCCCACACGTGCTTTGCACATTCCAGTCTCCACCCACACTTTCTCTCACCGTGGGCCCACATCATGGGATACCTTCTCCTCACTCCCCATCTCTGCTAGGCTCAGCCATTCTTCAAATATCAACTCATGCTGCCTCTTCTAAGAGTCCTTCACAGTCTTCTCCTCCTACCCAACCCGGCCAAAATCCTATTTCCCACCTCTGAACTGCTGTAGGTCTTAATTTGTTCTGCTTTTATGGCAAGTATCCATTTATATTTAGAATAGTCATTTCTGTTTATATGAGACTATAAACACCTTATGGGCAGGGTTGATGTTTCAGTCTTCTTTATATTTTTATATTCTTTCACCACCATCTCCCATCTTCAAGCACACAGTTCTCAACAGTTTTTAATGAATTCAATAAGTAAAATAATGTGGCTTCCCAAACCCTCCGCATGCTGAAGAGCTTCTCCTAATGTGCTCTAGTCTGGCAGTGCCCCAGAACTTGGGACTGGTGCTCCAAAAAAGCTGCTAACTCTTCCTCATCCCAGTAGAGCCTTCATCAGGCAATGAATGAACTCAGCAGGAAGGCATACGAGTAAGAAGATCTCTGCAAACGGTCAAGCTTTTTCCTTCTTCTTAAAGAGCAAAATAAATATCCTACTTCATTAAAAAAAAAAAGCAGCCTTGGAAATTAATGGCTTTTTCATAGAAGGCTTCAGGAAGTGCCAAGGTCTGTCACTGGGGATGGAGACATTTTGTTCCCATTGTGTAGAAAGTGACTGATGAGGCTTTTAAAGCAATCCTGCAGACCTACTGTTAAAGGATCAGAATATTTTTCAGTGCATCTCAAGTTCAGTGGGACTTTAACCTTTATGGAGGGAAAAATTCTAGCTCTTTCCTCCCACCCTGCCACACACAGAGGGATGATTTTTGTTTGTTTCTTTTTGCGGTACGCGGGCCTCTCACTGTTGTGGCCTTTCCCGTTGCGGAGCACAGGCTCAGAGGCCATGGCTCAGGGGCCCAGCCGCTCCGCGGCATGTGGGATCTTTCCGGACCGGGGCACGAACGAACCCGTGTTCCCTGCATCGGCAGGCGGACTCTCAACCACTGTGCCACCAGGGAAGCCCCAGAGGGATGTTTTTACAGAAACTCAAGGCTGCAGGGGAGCTCTGATTCCAGGAGTCCACTGAATTTAACAGCCTCTTGAGTTTGAGAGGGATGGGAAATTTGGGCCTTTCATGTGATGGAGCATCTTAATCTGTATTAAGAACATGCAGAAATTGTAATCTACCGGGGTGTGGGTGGGGGGGAGTTTGACGGTGAATTTACACCCTCAGTGTCGACTTTAGACTGATCAGGGAAAATGACCGCCCCACAATCTTGTAAAATCTTAATGTACCATGAGAAGTGCACAGCGCTGCCTGATGTACAGTGTTCAGATTTGTCTTGACCTTCTTAAATTATGGAAAGTGGCTACTAGGAGGGAAGATTTTTTGGTTTTGTTTTTTAATTTTTCTGCACAATTACTCAGGTGGCTTTTCCTGTTTCTTCTCTCCTCCTGGACCTGGGTCCTGTAATTACTATCGCAGGGAGCTGGAAGGATGCCTGCTCTCCCGGCGAGGTCTCCTCTGCTCGGCCTCCTCCCCCCCTCCCCCCGCCTTTTCTCTTTCTGGCCCCGCCTCCTCCGCTCACCCCGTAGCCAGCAGCTAGACAGCTGTATTCAATCAGAGCACTTACAACTCCCGAGGATTCAAACGGGAAACTTCAGCGTGAAGTGCAGCCGCGCTCCGGCGCTCTCTTAGCTTGCTTTCCCTCCCCGGAACCCGAGACGCGGATTTTCCTCCTCCCGCCGCCCTGGTTTCTTCGGGAAGCCCTCCAGGGAGGCCGGATCCTGCCGGGGTTGCCCTCCAGCCTGGTCATGGGGGGCGGCGAGGCACCATAGGAGACGCGAGGCGGCGCTGAGCGTGGCACTGCCTCGGGTCCCCGCGCCGGCCCGGCCGCTGCGAGCGCGCCTCGCCGCCCAGCCTTCTGCAGCAATGGCTCGTCCGTGAAACGAGTGCCTGCATCCTTCGTGTGGGCTTCACCACTGTCCTGGGTGAAAATGGCTGTCTAGACTAAAATGTGCCAGAGGGGACCAAGCAGTGGATATCCAGCCTGCTAAACCCAACTCGTAAGCGCCGAGACCTGGAGGAGGAGGAGCTCGGCTCTGAAAAGTGCAGTCATGAATTCTGGAGTTGCCGTGAAATATGGAAACGACAACTCGGCCGAGCTGAGTGAGGTAAGAAGCAGCTGAGGTCGGGAGCTCTGGTTTCTTAGGCATTTGCTTTGCGACAAATCCCCCTCCCTCCCCGTCTCCCACTTTTCTACACGCCACCCGCCTCGCGCTCCCAGTCTGGAGGCGGCACAATTAAAGATAAATAGATTTTCTGGATCTTGTTTTAACTTGTTGTGCTACTCAGGAAATGACCTGAACTGGCTTGATATTTCAGTCTGAGATGAGTGGTTTAAAAAAGAAACAAGCTCTCCCCGCGTCGCCAAGGGGTTTTACTCTCCGTGGTCTGGGTGCCCTGTCCATTCCCACCCCCCCTTCCTCCAATGTATGTACCACATAAGCTTTCGTAGTCGGCAAAATACATGGGGATCCCAGCTGAGCTTAATCTGATGGTGAGTAAATTGGTGGGGCCGGGGAGCTCATCGGAGGACTGAGTCGGCCGCAGGCTCCCACGTGTGATGCGTTTGGTTCCGTTCATGTAAGGTGGTCTTTTCCTTGGCTGAGACGAATGACCCGCGTTGGGGAGGAGAGTGGAGAGGAAGCACATCAAAGCGGCTTAGAACTTTATTTCCTGCCCGGGGCTGGACTCCTGAGTCTTTGAGGCAAGCGCACTTGCAGTTCCTGGCTCTCACAAGTAGCAAATCCACTTCAGTGCTGGAGACCAGCTTTGAGATTAAGGCGACATCAAACGCTATGCAAGTATATGAGTGGTCAGATGCTGGAGGCCACCTTTTTTAATGACCGTAGGGATGCCTCTGGCATATTCTCCCCACCACCCCACCCCACCCCGCAGGCTTTGAATACCTGAAAAGTGTGATGGGAAACCCACAGAACGATGCTCTGAAGAGGAGGAAATCTGTCTGCAGCAGGAGGCTTGGTGGCTGGGGGTTTTCCTCTTAGCATCATCACTGAGTCATTCATGGGGCGACGTGGTCTGTGCTTCTTGAGTATGGCTGAAGAGAGAAAAGGCACCGTATAAAGACAGGAGAAGGCAGATAGAGGTGATGTCAGATGACCGACAGTGAAGGGAAAAGGAAAGGATGGAGCCCTCTTTGAGGGGTGAGGGCTGGTGCTGGGGAAGTGAGGGGCGTGTAGATGGGGGAAATCCGAGCAGGTCTGTGGCTGGTATCCAGCAGTGAATACAGTCAGCCCCTGCCTGGTGCTCTCAGTGTCTTGGTGCTGAGCCTTCCCTGCTCCAGTTTGAGGTGGCATTTTGAGATGTTGGCCAGATGAGGTAGAGGCATTTCCTAATCCCTGTGGTTTTCCCTGTGATGTAGAAAGCTGGGGAGAAGCTGAGAGTGAGGGCTTCACTTAAAAACGGGAGGTGGGGGAAGAGGCTCAGAGACCTAAGTGAATTTTGCCAATTTTACATGCAGGGAGAGGTTTCAGATCTAAAACGGAACCCACGACCCTACTCCATTAATAACACTGTTAGGAGAAGCCTTTGATTTCTAAGGACGTTTAAGAATAAGAAACTAAAGGCACGTATCCTGCAGAGTCTCTGCCAGGTCCTTCACATTGTTTGTTTCTGTGTGGCAGCTTTAACTCTTTGTCACCTGAAGTGTGCTATTCAGGTACCTTTGCTCGAAAATGAATCACAGATTTAGGATGAAGGTGGCTAGAAGGCTGAAGAGAGAGAGAGGAGGCCAGGATTGACTTGAAGAGCACTGGCACGGTCAGCGGGTGCATTAGATGAGCTGAGAGTATCTGTGAAACTCAGGTGGGAACTAAAACTCTCCATCCTTTGCCTGGTTTTATCCACTCCTTAAGTGTTCCTTGGAAACTTGTGGCCAGGTGAAAGAGCTGAGGGTGTTTCGTGGCCCCTGCTTTAGTTGGAGCTGTGGTACTAGAGCATTATAGGGCTTAGTTTTGTCCCTAAGAAAGTAAACAAGTTTCGGCCCCAACCGTGTCCTTCACCACATTTTCTGCCTCTTGCCCTCTTTCCAGCCTTCTTTCTAGGTTCAGTGATTTAGTTGCCACTCCATCCTCCGGGTCTTGAGTTTCCCCGCAGATTGAGTAATTGCAGTGGAGTGTAAGGATAGTTATTTTTAGTTTTTTACATATTTTCAATTAGGGTATATGTAAAGAGAATTTGTAAGCAAAGGGGAGATGTGTGATTCATACCCTGTGGACCCTAAATCTCACTTCGCTTCATCATGGGCAACAGTTGTAGCATTTGCCTTTTCTATAATATCCATAGGGCAGTATCCATATGACTCCATAGATCTGAATACAGTTAATTTGTATTTCTCACATAAGGTCTATGATGTAGAGTTTCTTCTTTTCACTGTAATTTTTCTCTTAAACACTGGTTTTACTTTAATGTCCTGGGGGGCAAAGTTGCCATCCTCTGTTCGTGGTCGGTTCCTCCTTCTCACCTGAAAGCAGAGCTAATAAAAACCCCCTTTGGTGCCATAGCTCTTATTGGTGCTCTTATTTGGTGCTCAGGAGCCTCAAAGCTGTCTGGAGGTCACTGTAGGGTCAGATTCAACCTGATGCTCACCAGGCGTTTCAGGGGCAGGAAGAATTGTGAAAGGGCCTAGCGTTATCCTGGGTATCGTAAACAAGAGTCCTCTCTCATTGGTGTTGACTTGTGAGCTTACCCCTTCGACAAAGGTTCTCTCTCCACAGGAGTCATTGACTCTTTGACAGTACTGTTGACACTAACGCCATAACATCCTAAACAAGGGGGAGTGACTGGAATCAATTTCTTGCTGTAATCTGCTTGTCCTATTCGTGAAAGCAGCTAGCTTTGGTCAGCATTTGAGGTGCTGAGCTCCGCCTGCAGTGCTCCAGGAATGCTTGGGTGCCAGAAAGGCAGGAGGGATTTGGGTGTGAGGGATACATGATAAGGAGACCTAGCTGGGTATTGCGCATGAGGTGTCCACGGTATGCTTGAGGGCTTTAAAATGGAAAAACAGGAAATTCATGAATGTGTTCCTTTTGTGTCTTTATTTTGAACAATAGCTGTTTAAGATCCCGTGAGATGATTATAACAGACAGTAAAATTGTTTCTGCCTATGGACATTCAAAATATTTTTATTTATCAATGACCACAAATGGTTTTATCAGGGCTAAACACTTTAACCAAAGTGAACTAGTCCTTAGCATTGACAACAGTACTACAAAAGGAAAATTGAGAAGCATAAATTGGCTATTCTTTTTTCTTGGCTAATAGCTCGCCTTGTCAAAGACTCAAAGGGTGTTTTTCTTTTCCGAATGTGAGGTTAAGAAAGGACTTCAACATCAGCCAGATCAGAAGTATTTAGAAAATTAAACGTTTGACTTTCAGGCTCCCTCCCCCACGATCAAGAAGCTGAGTAGACACACTTTCAGCAGCGTTAGATTAAATTCTCCCAAACCGTGTCAAGGGAAGGCCGCTAAATCTTTTTCCTCGTCGCCATGGCTTTTCCATCAGCAGTTAGTTCTGTTTGTCTTGGTAAAACTTGTGGGACCAGTATGTAGCTGAACCTTATTTTACTGTCATAATCACATTTCTTGGTTCTTAGAATAACTTAGACCTTAGGAAGAGGTCTTAAGGTGCAGCATTATGAGGATATGACTTGAATTTACTCATCTTCACAAAATAGCTGTGGACTGGATCTGTTTGCCTGGTAGACAGCTGCCTAGTTATGTAGCAAACTAAAAATTTATATTTAAGGGTTTGTTCTTTGCTGGGAATAACTAAAATCTCTTGTCCAAAGCAATCAACGTATATCCTTTGCTTTTTCAACATTAAGCAATGAATAGGTAAAATTCTCCCATCACTATTTACTTTGAAACCTCTGTTGCCCCAGAAAATCATATTTTCCTTACTCTGTCCTTCTTTCTTTATTCAAAGCCTCTTTCATAAGATTTATTCCACTCCTGAATGCAGGCTATAGAGGCGACTTTTCATGCTTTCACCATTCACTTGTTGCGTAGCTACTGAAACCCACATCTCTGTTGATACTCTTTAATTAAGAAGTGAATTTATATAGGAGAAAATTGTTCTCTAGATAGATTATCTTGTATGACTGTCTTTAAGTGGCCGTCTCACAGATGTACTTGCTCTAAACCATGAAGTTACAAAATATCAGGGTTGGCAGAGACTAAGATCACCTGGTATTCCCACACCCATTTCTACTTCTTTATACTCCTCTGTCCTTATGGAATCACGCTTCATTGTAATGAGTTGTTTAATGTCTGTCTTAGACACAGACCATAAGCATCAGAATAACAGTGTCACAGCCTGTCACAGAGGCTGGCACATAGTAGGTGTTCTACAAATGTTTGAATGAACACCTTGCCTCTTCTTTCCCTTTCCCTTTTTATAAACATCAAATTTGAGAAAGTGATTTAAGTGCTTGGTCTGAGGCTTTTTTGGCTATCGATGGCTGTGTAACAAACTACCCCCCAAATTTAGAGGCTTAAAATAACAATCTTATTTGTTCATGGTTTCTCAGTTTGGGGCAGAGCTGAGGGTGGGAAGACTTGTGTCTGTGACCCCCAGCTAGACGATCCACTTCCAAAATGGCTTAGTCCCGTGGCTGGCAAGCAGCTGCGGGCTGTGGACTGGGAGATCACCTCACTGCTCTTCTACACGGGTCTGCCCAGGTACTGCTTGGGTTTCCTCTCAGCATGGCAGCTGGGTTCCAGGAGCGGGTGGAAGCTACCAGTTCTTTTAAAATGTAGGACTGAAATTGGCACAGGGTCATGTCTGTGTGTTCTGTTGGTTAAAACAGCTATATGCTTAGCCCAGATTGAAAGGGGTGAAGAAATAGATCCCACCTCTTCAAGGGGGATGTGATAAAGAATTTGCAACCATTTTTAATCTACTCCAGAGGCCACAAAACAAGAGCCATGTCTAAAACCCTGATCTCTTAATTCCCAGTGGCTGGCAGTAGTTTTTGTCATTTTATTTTGTCATTTTAGCTGTTAATTTATTGGTTTGTAATAACTAACACATTCTAAGCATTTCCCAGGTATTGACATGCTTAATTATCAAAAGCTCTGTGAGATACATGCTGTTATGCCCATGTTACAGGTGGAGAAATTAAGGCATAAAGAAGTGAAAACCCTTACCAAGATTGCACAGACTATTAATGGTGACCTCAAGATTTGAGGCCAGGTAGTCTTTCTCCAGAGTCTGCCATTCCTCCACTGTTTCCTTTCATTAGTTCCTGTTACTGCTCTCAGCCTTTTTTTTTTTTTTTTTTAGTTCATAATTTTCTTTATTCTCAATTACAACTTCATAGTACTTCATTTGGTAAATATACCGTAGTTTATTCAGCTGAACTTCTCTGTCTAGATATTTAGGCCTGCAATATTTGGCAATTACAAATAATGCTGAAATCTTCCCACATGAGTTTTTTTATTGGTAAGGATCTTTCTTCAGAGTGAATTCCTAGAAGAGTCATTTCTGTGCTCTCAGCTTTTGATCACATATTCCTAGGAGGGAGTATTCTATGTAATAAGCCTGTTTAACTTGATTTGTATTATAATCTCTATGCAATACCCAGATAAATGTTTTTGATAAGAGTGGTATGAATATGCTCGTTGCTGTCACCTTCAGGTGGCTGAAGAATTGTAGACATTGATTTTCTAGAGCAGATTTGTTAATAAGGGATCGGGCAGTCATGATCCAGGAAGGGCTTCCTTCTGTTACCACTTACTGCAAGGGAGATAGAGGCGCCACGACCTCTGTCCCACTGCCTGTGTGCTCTGAGGCGTCTGAGGAATTAGTGCTACAGTATTTGAGGTGCCAGATGAGAATAAGATTTCCTTCGTGACAAGAATTAGGGTTCTCTTACCCCTGCAGGTGGGGCTCTAGGCTTCTACAGCGGTTGGCTAAATCGCTGTGGGGCTGCAGAGCGCTGAGTTTGATGAAAAAGCCGGTGAAGTGGGCGGCCAGGGCTGTGTGGCAAGGCAGCTGCTGGTGGCCTGGTCCTGAGGAAGCAGGTGCTGAAAGGGCCTGCAAGACCCTGAGTGGAGCCCAGTGGGCGGGGTCAGTAGATCAAGCATGGCCGGAACCAGGTGGTAGTCAAGAAACAGGAGAAGGAGCAGTGGGATGTGAGGGGAGGAGGTTAGTCAAAGACCAGGCAGGAGACCAGGAACTGAGATGGCCACAGACCTGAAAGCAGAGAGAGAACCTTGATTCTGAAGAAGTGCTTTGTCCAGACAGGAAGTTTTAAAATTAATCCCAAGACTTTTCATGCTGATGAATTATTTACAGGACTGTGGCTACCAGATCTGAGGTGCCAGAACTTTGAGTCGAGGCACCCATCCAGAGTAGGGAATATGATGGTGATACTCAGGAAATAAACTCAAGGTGCTCTTTTAACAGCTGCCTGAAGCTAATTTACCCAGTGCGTGTCATGTGGAAGGCTTCCTCCAAAGCCAGACTGTAACTGGAAAATAAAAACTGCATTTACGGAAAGATTAAGAAGTTGTTGACGAACAAAGATTGCAAATTTAGGTTTTGATCCAAGGAATCAAATTTCAGAAAACCAAGATTACGACGTTTTAAGTAAACTCCAGATTCTGGGAAAGAGGTTTATGTTGGCGAGATTACAGAATCAGACAAGCTAAAAAAAGACACAGAAAACTGATAGTAGTTAGGATGTGGATTTTTACATCTGGGAGGGGGTGGCATGGCACAGATAAATTATTTGCAATTATTTTCTCATCTCCCCCAACCACATCCGAATTCCTAGCAGTGGCCATCTTTCATTCTTGAAAGAAACAAGAGAATAACCTGGATTATGCAGATAAAAAGAAGTTCAATTTATAGAGCAAATATTTACTGGGACCACAAAGCTGTCCTCTCTTTCTAGCAAATGTCCTTTTTCTCTTGCTGAACAGAAACAGCCAAAATTCATTCATGGGGGAATAGAAACCACCTTTTGGAAGGTTTGCACTATTATAAGGAGTGACTGAGGCTATAACGCACTTTATATATGTAAGTCTTTCAAGATATTTTTGAAACTCAGCAGAGAAGTTAAACTTTGAGACAATTTAGGAAAAAAAAATTCAGCATTAGCAGCTGTTGATTCTACTTGTCATGCAAAAAGCTGTAGGTTAGGGTTGTTAACTTTGTAAATAGCAATCAAAGTCTGTTGGGCTGGAAAAATCGCACGGTAAAGCTACTCAATGCCTTGGCTGGTGGGATATTTTGAGGCAGATTGCTTGTCAGGAGGTTTGATCAGTGCTTGGAACACATGATGGGACATATGGGACCCGAGATGCAAATGCATCTTAAGCCAAAGGCTGTGGTGTTCCATCACCTGAGAACAGAAAGTTTCAGAAAGCCTCAGTGTGTGTGCATGTCAGTGAACGACTCCAGCTGGATTTGTGAGAAATATTGAAGTAGTTGTCAAGGGAAGAATGCCAACGTGAAAAAAGATGGCCTGTCGATTAGAAAAGCAATGGAGTCCTCTGGTTGGTTGCAGGGTAGGAGTGGGAGTAATTGCTTGTCCCTGTTTCCTGGGAGTTGTGTGGACTTGTCCATAGAATACATGGCACACTTGCGATGACTTCTTGCTTCAGCCTGGGTACCTCCCAACCTCCCAGGTTAGCTGTCCTTCCCTCATCTGTGTTCACAACACTTACTTTAATTATCCACAGCCTCCCTGGGAGACCGTGCAATCTTTGAAGGCAGGGACAGAGTGAAACCCATCACAGTATTGCCAGTACCTAGCCAATACGTGACACAGGGCAACCACAAACTTTAAATTTACTTGTTGGACCAAACAGCAGTTGCCATTATAGTGTGACAGATGTGTTGGATAAAGGACACATTTGAGGAAATTTAACTTGGTCATTATTACTGTAACTTACTTTCTATTCCTAGTTCATTTTTCTGTTCAGCAAACACTGTGTGCCTTCTGTATGCCAGGTGCTGTTCTTAGGGGTGGGGATACAGAAACAAAACTGATGTAGTCCCTGTTTTAATGGATACTACATTCTAGAGGGAGACAGACAATACACGTGAAAGGTGTATGTGGTGGTGATGAAGAGGTAATGGTGATGAAGAGATCCAGTGGTGATGAAGAGGAGGAAAGACGAATGAAAGAGGGAGGGATGCTATTATACTGATCAGGGAAGACCTGTCTGCAGGAATCTTTGAACTGAGACCTGAATGCAAGGAGGGATAGAGCCATGCAAAGATGAGGATGATTATTTCAGGCCTTGAGACTGATAAGGGTCAAGGTGTCAGAGGCCAGAGCATGCATGGTGTGTGTCAGCAAGGAGGAGACCTGGCTGGGAGTGCAGTGAGCAAGGGGAGAGCGGAAGGAGGTGAGGTCAGAGAAAATAGTTCTGGCTAGATCACCTATATTCTTGTAGGCTTTGGAGAAGAATCTGGATTTCTCTGGAATGATTTGAAAATATGCCTGAATTGATTTTTTAAAATCCTTTTCGTGTGTGTGTGTGTGTGTATTTTATTGTGGAGCAGGGGCAGGGAGATATCCTCGGAAAGAGGAGGAGCTAGCAAAGAAACCTGGAAAGTTGTGCCCCAAAAGCCAATGAAAGGAAAGGGTAGTGATCCGTCAGATGCTTCTCCTTTTGTTTCTTTCACTCTTAAAGCCTGTGCATAGTCCCAGACTTTCAAATGGTGTCATTTTCTACAAGCAGAAATCATTGTTATATGCATTAAAAACAAACTATAATTATTTTGGGGCATCTTCAGAGTATGTGAGTGTATTTTCCCCTTAAAAGGAATGGTTTAAAGAACTAAGTGATGTGGCCACTGGCCAAGAAGGATTTGAAAACTGCCATCCCTTCCCTGATGGATGGTTCGGTGTTGATGGGTGCTGATGATGTAGAATATAGGTGGGCTCGGAATTAGGAAAACTGAGCTCTGGTTTCCACTCTCACTTGCACCAATTTCCTTCCTCTATTTGTAATCACTGATTTTATTTTTTTAATGAACTTTTGTATCCAGTTTATTGATTTATAACCAATATAGCTCCAAGGAACCTGGAATGCTGAGACCTTTTTTCTTATTGAAAAGGTATTTGGCAGTCAGATTATGACCAGAAAGATTCCAGGTAAGCTTGGAATTAGACAAGGGAGATTGTCTAATTCTGTTGGGTGGTGCCATTAAGCTATTCGTTGATTTGCAGTTTATTTTATCCAAACCATTTGTACGACTGATGAGGAAACTGAGGCATAAAGAAGGCTGGCTAGCAGCAGAGGGGGAAGTGTAGAACTCAGATTTTTTCCCTTAACTCTCAGGGATAATTTTTCCTCTTCTACCTCAACTTCCTCAGTTTCTATATCACAGGATTTGTTTTAAAGTATGTGTTTTATAACAGTCTGTAATTATTTTAAAAGGTGGAAGTCCTAATTCTTCAGTATTCTCGTATACATAGGACATGACTACTGATGACACTATTAAAATAATTGGAAGAATTTATTTTTAGCTCTGTGATTTTTGGGTATATTGTAATAGTCTGCGCCCTTCTGTCCTTCTTTAAAAAATTGTGGTAAAATATACATAACATAAAATTAAGTCTTAACCATTTTAGGGGTACAGTTCTGTAGCATTAAGTACATTCACATTATTGTACAACCATCATCACCGTCCGTGTACAGCACTTTTTCATCTTTTGCAACTGAAACTCTATACCCATTAAACACTAACTCCCTGTTTCCCTCCTCCCGTGCCCCTGGAAACTACCATTCTACTTTCTGCCCCACTATGAATTTGACTAATCTTGATACCTCATGTGAGTATAATCATAAAATATCCCTTCATGACTGGTTAATTTCCTTTAGCATAATGTCTTCAAGGTTCATTGATACTGTAGCATGTGTCAGAACTTCCTTTTTATGGCTGAATGCTAATCTACTGTGTGTGTGTATTTTGTTTATCCATTCATCTGTCAGTGGACACTTGGGTTGCCTCTACTTTTTGGCTATTGTGAATAATTCTGTGATGCATATGGGTGTGCAAATATTTGAGTCCCTGCTTTCATTTATTTTGGGTACATACCCAGAAGTGTGATTGCTAGAGCATGTGGTAATTCTGTATTTAATTTTAGGGGGAATTGCCATCCCATTTTCTATAGAGGCTATTCCACTTTACATCATTCCCACCAGCAATGCACAGAGGTTCCAACTTCTCCACATCCTTGCCAACCCTGCTTTTCTGTTTTATTTTGCTTTTTAAGTAATAGCCATCCTAATGGGTATGAGGTGGTATCTAATTGTGGTTTCTCTTTGCATTGCCCTAATGATCACTGATATTGAGCCTCTTTTCATTTGCGTATTGGCCCTGTTGTCGTCAGAGAAATGTCTATTCAAGTCCGTGTCCAATTTTAATCAAGTTGTTTAGGAATCTTTTGTTGTTGCAAAATATATTCTTCGTATATTTTGAATATCAAGTCCCTGTCCCTTTTCTCCTTTGTCCAGGTCTGATTTTCTCTGTGGTTGGAGCTTTGCACAGCCACTGGCTATTTCCAGATGGAGTTACAGTGAGTGTAAAATGAGGCATGAACATGCACTGCTTCTCCATGGAAAACAAACGGGCTTTCCCAAACCCAGGAGGACTCCTTCCTCCACGGTGTCCAGGAAGAAGTAACTTCCTGACGCGTGGTGGGGCAAGTGCTCATTTCACAGGCTGGCAGCCAGCAGCTCTCCGTCTGGACAGACTAGATGATCTGGAGCAAGGTTAGGCAGGCACCAGAGCTAAGAGTTATGTTCATGGCCCTTGAAGAGTTCCATTGCCCCACCGACATGTGGTGATTTCACAGTATTTAAAGGGGATTTTTAGGAGAGGGCTTTGGCAACAGGGGCCTGTGGAGAGTAGCCAGGAAGTCTGAGGCTGGCCTGTTAGATTAGATAACTGTTACTTTATTTCTTGGTGCTGGGAATCTAATCCTGGTTAAACCAAAACCTAATTTATTTTCATGCTTGATTGGGGGCACTTTTGATGATGTGTTTGGATGAGAGTGAGCGTGGAATAGGAGTACTGTGGGAATGAGATAGTGCAGGGCTGCTCTGCCTGGGCTGATTATTAATAGGGGGTTGACGGGGAGGAGGGGGAAAATAGGCGAGTTGGACCGCAGGACAGGAGTTTTTACTTCCAGTGGGTAGATTTAAACTAAAAGTGGGATCCCCTTTTTTCAGGATGCCTTGATGTATAGATAGGGCAGAAAGCAGTATGCCTTCTGGTATAATAGAGTGACTTTTAAGACTGTTTCTCATTTGGGGCTTCTGAGTTGCTAATGAAAATGCTGTCAGGACAAACATGTAATTATGGCCGAAGAAAGTGTCTGATGTTGATAAAGCTGCCTTCAAACCCTTTAATTCGCCCAGTGTTGAAGATGGGGCATCTTTCTTATTTGGTATTAACATGTCCCAGCCAGTATGGATGACCTGCTGGGGTCAGGGTAATATGTTGAGTGACTAGGAAAGGCCTCTGATTTTTGACCACTTTCTTTATTAACTTCTCCTCTGGGCCAAGTTACTTGATTCATCACCTCAGTTTGTCTGCAAAACCACGGGTGGCAAAGTTGTGAGCTCTGAAATCTTAGCTCTGCCACTTCCTAGCTAGGCGCTCTGGGGGAAGTTGCTTTTCTTGGCCGCACATTCCCTATTATAAAATGGTGAAAATAAGAGTATCCACCTTAGGGAAGACCAGTGACATAACCTATGTAGTGCTTATCTAAGTGCCTGATAAATACTGTTGGTTAGCTCTTGCAATATTATTGTTATTCTTATTCTTGTTTTGCTACTACAAACAGAACATTAGCAGCTGTGGTGGTAAGTCAGCACTAAAATTATTTAAAAGAAGTTCTTAAGTGGAGGCAAACTTGTCATGAAGACAGTATCCAGGAATCTTAAGAGTTTCACAGCCTGCTGATGTGTGCTGGACCTTAATGCCAAAAGCTCATTATCTGGGAAAATTTCTTCCGAATATTGACAAGTCTTAGAAAAGAAAGGTATTTCCTTTTTTGTATTTGCAGAGCCAGAACGTTAATGTGCTAACCAGTGGTAGTAGTAATCACTTTTTAAATTTTAGTTTATCACTTTTATTTAATTTCTCCTAATTTTGTCCCAGCTGTAGTGCCCAGGACCGACCGTAGCACAGCCATTCTAGTTGATGGCGTAACATGGGAGAGGGAAGGCACGGCAGGCCACTCCCAACGCCCAGAATAAGGATGCATTGCAGAGAAACAGACGATGTTCATGTATTGCTATTGCGTAACTATTTCTTTCATGGAGATAGGCTTTTATCAGTGAGGCACACTTTGTGGATTCCCTTTCAAGTTACGATCTGTTTACTGGAAGAAGGTTGCAGCAGTGCGAGTGGGAGCTTTGCCTGGAAGAGCAGTGGCAAAGTGGTCTCTGCTGGAGACCAGGGGAGCCTTGCTAAGTGGGTCTGAGGAGGACTTGGGATGTGCCCGCCAGCAGTGAAGGCCATCTCTATTGCTGTGTACAGCTAACTTTTTCATTTGAAAGAATTTTTGAAAAGCTTCCTGTTTGAGGTTCTGTCTGATGATCAGAAAGGAGGAAGTGATGGAATATTTCCTCTCGGGTTTTGAAGTTGTTAGACAGTTTGATCATTTGCTGAAGTGGATATACCTGAGGGCAATGAGAAGGAAACGAACATGAGTCTCCGAAAATGCGCCTCCAGGTGACATTACTCGTTCCCATGGCTTAAACTACCATCTCTAAGCTGCTGCCTCACAAGTCCGTACCTCCAACCCAGATCGATTTGAATACCAGACAGGTAAAAGAAGTGCAGGTCTTGTGTAATACAAAAGCTTCTTGTAACCAGTATTCTTCCACCTGGTCCCTCCTGCCTTCTCGCAGACACTCAGGCCCTCTAGAAGGCCTTTGTCAGCTCCCAGTTAACTCTCTGTCAAGTACCCCCTGCTGTCTGGCAACACTGCTTCACCGGAAGTGCTCTATCATCTCAGAAGCTTACCTGGTAGGGGAGTGGCCAGTGGCTGGAGAAATGCACTGTTCTCAGAGCGCATTATTGCAGCGTGGTTGGCAGGACACATGATAGTTATGAATGATGAAAAGAAGTAAAAAGAAAAGACTAAGAGATAGAAAAAGTACACAAAGGCAACTACTTTTGTACCAATTAACGGTGTAAACTTCATCGTCCACCACCAGGTCCCCACTCCCTGAAGCTGGATCCGGGTTGCACCTCCCCTCCATCTCCTTCTGAAAGCAAACACTGGGCCCTTAGGGACCCACCCAGTATGACTGAGGTTGGAGAGCTTTGCTTCCAGCCGAGTCTCACGGGTGTATCTGGGCTGCTCTGGGTTTTCTCTCTTAGGAAGATAGGAGATCAGAGTGGAAGCTGTTTGGAAGCAGGTCTAGTCCTGGGATGGTGGGAGTAGCTCCAGGAGCTAGATTGTGCTATTGTGTTAGAAATGATAAATGTAAAGGATGGCAATGCAGATATTTTGCTGGAATACTTGAAGTGAAACAATATGGTGCAAAATTACTTCTGTTTCATCTTGCAAATATTCCCTCCCTTTATGCATATCAAAGCCTAAATCTATACTTTTTAAAAATTGTTGCCTTCAGTACAACAAAACTGATGCACAAGAATAGTTTTGATATTCAAAAGTATCCGTTATACTTTCTTAAGAGATTAGTGTTCTTTGATACTCTGACTAAAGGAAAGTCGTTAGAACTAGTGAGAATGGTAACTTAATGCCTTTAGCCTTAGCAAGGTTCTTTCCAAAATAGAAATGAATATGTAGTTTTTAAGGATGAGGGCGTGGAGATTAATTCTATATGTAATTGTGCCCTACATGCAAAAAGACATCCTTGCAAAGGTAGCGAAGTCCCTGCAGTTAAGCTTCAGCATTCATTTGCAAGTGACAGGAATATGTTAATTGCTTTTCTTAGGTGAATGATTCTTAGTCTGGTGGGAATGATAAAGATTTCAATTCATTTCACTAATTTAGGTTTTTAAAAATATCAGTGTTCATAGGTGGCGGTATGGAGCTAAGAAGGGATTCCAGTGAGGTCTGGGTTACTGGGTAGATTTCATTCAAAGTGTGACTGCAATAGTCCTCAGTGGTAGAATTACATTTTCATCAAAGCAATCAGCCCGTGATTCTTTGGTTGACTCTGAGCGCCCTGAACCACTGGTGCTTATGTGGGCTGGATGGGAAGATTGGAGCGTATTATGCTATGAAATGATGAGGCTGATGCGGTGTCTTGTAAACACTGCTTAGCACAGCAGTTGGAATTGAGAAGTTAGTGTGATCGGTTATGTGGAGAGGGTTCTGAGGTTTATGACTTACATAAGAAATTAACCTTTTCATTGCTCTTTGGACTGCCAAAGAGGCCAGGTAAAGACTGATGGGATTTTCCCTTTACATTTCTGCCTTTAATTCACCAAGTAAATTGAGGAAAATTTAAAAATTGCTTTTACGACTTTGTAGGTTTGACAGATGTCCACAAGTACATCATTATCAGTATTTTGTCAGATTGTCTTTTAAAGTTTACTTTGATTCAGAAACCATTTAGAGTTATGTATCATTCTGTGAAATCTTTCTTATGATAACGTGTTCATATTATCCTCAACTTCATTGGAAATCCAACATGTTACTTTCATTAAGTCATGAATGTTCTTTTGTAATATATTCACATTCAGTACCTGAAGGTAGGGCCATCCATAGTTTTGACCGGTGGTAGCACAAGTGGTTGGCGTATCATCGTAGGACCCTGGATGACAAGAGAACATTCCTGTGAATTTGGTAACATTATTAGTGGATAGGGATTTTACAGAACTTAAAGTTACATATTAGTTTTTTAAAAAAATCATAAGCATATATATTTTAAATGTTTCATTTTAATGGGAAGTTGGAAGGAATTGTATCAGGCACATTTAGGTTGCCACCATGCTAACCTGAGAGTAATCAAGAAATGTTCAGGAGAAAGGTTGTTCCCAGAAGAAAGTGTGGCTTGGTCAGTGGTTCTGAGAAAGGAATAACATGGCTGGTTCAAAGTACATAAAGAAGGCCAAAGTGATCAAACTGGAGTGAGTGAGGGGGAAAGAGCAACACAGATCTTGTCAAAGAGTAAGCCAGAGACTAGACCATGTCAGTAATGAGATTTAACTGTCCTTAAACATAGGGTATCACTAACGAGTGAGAATCATCCACTGCTAAACTAAGAGTTAACATATATAAACGTGGTTTACCTGCATCTTTTCAGACTCAAAACAATGTTGAAGGCAAGATACAGCTGTAATCTGGTTTACCTTGCTTTGCATTTACACAGTACTATTTGGACTTGTAGAACTTCAAAAATGTCAAATTTGCATTTGCGCATTTTTTATCTCCATTAATTTATATTGTCATTTGAGAGGCTTTTATTAAACTTGCTCTTATGGATCATCAATTTGCTTCTACTTCCAACAATAATTTCTGAATTATTGTCGGGGATTTCCACGAAGTTACCGGGGATCCTTACGTGAAAACCCGAAAGTATTAAGAAAGCTTATGTTAAAAGCAATCTCTGTAATCAAATCTTTTTTATGTAAACAAAAAAACACACTTGAATTACTCTGTAAAATTACTTTGTAAATTTTTACACCTTCACGTATTAAAAAAATTGCTTTTAGAAAACCCTCTAACATGTTAATAATTAGTAGGAAGAGGATAGCTTAAGAAAAAACATATAAGATTGTAAATTTCTGGAACAGCATAAACCAGAGTACATAGTAGTGACAATGAAGCAGTTACATAGAGTATTCAGGAATAGCACTCAGAAGTGCTGAGCACTTTGCATGCATGTTAAAAATGGCATTTCCCTGCTTAAAACCCTTCATTTCAGGGTACCCAGCTCCTGAGCCCCTGTTGGCCTCTCCAGCTATATCTGGCCACTTCTCACCCTCACATTCTAGCCTCCAGCCAACTCAACTACTTGCAATACCTTCAAGGTGCCTGGCTGTCTCTTGACCTTAGAACTTCACATTTGCTCTTCCTCTGCTGGTACACTATCCATATCCTCCACCTTTGCTTATCTACCTTCTGCTCATCTCATAGAACTTAGTTTAAGTGTTAGTTCCCTTGAAAATCTTCCCTGACATTCCCACTCTGGTCTAGATTCCATCCTCTTCCATACGTTCCCACAGCATTGGGCATTTCTGCATTATAGCACTTAATACACTGTACAGGACTGCAGACGTGATCATTCCTATCAGAGTGGCTGCCGTTCAGCATTGATCACTAGCACTTGTATAGCATCCAGCTATATATTCCCTTTTGAGTGCATGACCTTATTTAAACCTTGCAACAGTCCCATTACATAGGTCCTATCTTTAGGGGCGTTTGGAAGCTCAGAAGGATTAAGGGTGTTGCCCAAGGTCATACATCTCGTAGGTGTCAAGGCCAAGTTTAAACTTGGGTCTGATTCTAGAAGTCCCTGCTGTTTGCATGATGCCTACAGCCCTCTCAGACCATGTCGTCATGGCCTCTAGAACTGGCATCTATAAGACCTGGGGTTGCTGGGTGGGTTGATAGGTTGCTGGGAAGGAGAGGCATTGGGGGCAATGTCCGGGTTTCTGAGAAGGTTAGGTTGGCAGGAGAGATTGGAGATTTCATGTAAAATCCAGTTTGTGGGGAAGGATGAGTCTGGACTTAGGCATGCTGATTTTGAGATGCCTGTTGGTTATGTAAGTGGAAATGTGTTACTAGTAGGCTGTGGGCTAATAAGGCTCAGAAAGAGGTCAGTTTGGGAACCTTTGGTCTTCATGGCTGTTCACTTATGGTACAGATGAGTTGACGGCTAATGTTGTAGCCCATTCCAGCCTCTCCACGGTAGATGCCTACCCTCAGGTACCACATAAGTGAGGAGTAATATGAAGCAACCAAATGGTACTGTTTCATACTCCAGTGCAGGTCAAAGTACCATAGTCTTTGCCTTGTAGCATTTTATATGTATATAATATATGCACACATGTTTATGGTTCAGAATCTGCCATTATAACTGAAACAGGTTGTGCTTTTTTTTTTTTTTTTTTTTTTGCGGTACACGGGCCTCTCACTGTTGTGGCCTCTCCCGTTGCGGAGCACAGGCTCCGGACGCGCAGGCTCAGCGGCCATGGCTCACGGGCCCAGCCGCTCCGTGGCACGTGGGATCCTCCCAGACCGGGGCACGAACCTGTGTCCCCTGCATCGGCAGGTGGACTGTCAACCACTGCGCTACCAGGGAAGCCCGGTTGTGCTTTTATAATCACATTTTCTTTTAAATTTTAAGAAAAATCCGATGAGTTCATGACATCACCTGGGCATTTCTACCTTTGATTCCTCCTTAGGAAAGGGCAGGGAAAGGGGTAGATGGGTATGATCACAAAAGTAATGCATGTACATACAAAATTTGGAAAATAAATTAGTAAAAAAAGTCTTGTAATTATATTATTGGTAACATTTTGGTATGTTCTTTTAGTTATTAATATTTCTTTAAAGGGATTATACTTGAGTTTCACAATATTATATCCTACTTTCCTCAAGTTTTCCTTGGTATGTTTTCTTTTAAAAAAACTTGAGGAGCTTCCCTGGTGGTGCAATGGTTGGGAGTCCGCCTGACGATGCAGGGGACACGGGTTGGTATCTGGTGTTAAAAGAAGAAAAAACGAGGGTACCTTGAGGTCTTGGGGTGATCTTTGTAAAATAAGACAAAGACTGAAAAGGCCGATTTAAAAAAAACCAAAAAAACAAATACACTGGCTAAAATAAATTGGGACCATCTGTTGTTCTACCTTTGGCCTGCTTACATAGTCTTCTGCCGCTGCTTATTTAAGAATGCCTTTAAAATGGTGAAGGAGGGCTGCCGGGTGTCAGATGGCACCAGGGCAGGAGTGCAGAGAGACAGCATGGCTGCCTCACAATTCCATGCTGGTTACCCTTTGGGGCCAGCGTTACTGTGGCCACTGTGGCCTTGACCTTCTGATCCATAGAGGTGTGGGAGGTGGGGGTAGGGTGAGTTATCCTGCCTTCTTTTTTTTTTTTTTAAATCACCAGGCAAAACAAATTTTAGAATGATGTTTTTAAAAAGGATATTTCATCTGAACATCTAATAATGTATTACTCCTTTCTTATATGTATGTTGATACTTACCTTTCTCTGCGAGATCTCATATTAACCTATCCTTGCAAAGTCTTTCATGAACCAGTCTAATTGTAGGAAGCTCAGTCCCTGGGGCCCAGTGGAGTCCTTTTTAATCATAGGAGCTGCTGAGTTTTATTTTCTGGCCAGTATGACCATTATGAATTGCTAGTGTTCCTGTTTTAATGGTGACTTCCTATAAATAACAGCAGAATGATTACTTGGAAATCCCTAAATTGAACTACATTGCAAGTACTAGTCTACAGTTAAAGGCTTTATTTAATTTTTGTTTAAAGTGGATGTGACCAAAATGTTAATCTAGAGCAACATTTAACCTACTGGCTTGGGAAACTCTGCTATGTAATCAATTTAGCTCTTGGAATTGGAGTAACTATTTTGGCAGAATGGAGGCGAGTCCACTTGTAGCTTCAGGGTGTTTTTTTGTTGTTGTTGCTTTCTTTCTTTCTTTTTTTTTTTAAGGAGTTCATGAATTGGATGGCCCACCCTGGATCACGTATTGGCTGGAGGCTTTGCTTGTTGGGATGGCCTTAGGTCTTTGTTGCTTTCAGAAAGTTAAGGGAAGCCCACAAGCTCTGTGTGTGAAGCCCCCTGTCCCCATTCTCTGGCAGCCAAAAAGCCAAGCTGGGAATCCAGGCAGGGGGCAGGGAGATGTCAGAGTCCGGTTTCTTACCCAGAAATGTCATTGCTTGCAGACATATTTTCTGAATCCTGAGGTATAACATTCATTCAGCAGTGAGTATTTATGAAAAGAGTTGATTGTGGCAACTTGGATGATGAAAGCATTCATACTGCGTTGATTTTCAATAGCCCAGTATCTGGCCCATCAAAGGATTGTAGTGGAAACTTGACGGATTGAATGATTGGAAATAGCTGTTAGAGTGCTCATTTGGCCTTAGTTTCATTAGCCTTCAAAAGTGTCTTTAGTCAAAATTAAATGATCCCAGCTTAGCACAGATGCTTCTCTGCTGGTTTCCCCCTTTCCTAGGAAGAAGCTGATCTGCTAAGAATTCTTAGCAAAGTGGAGGAAGGAACTGACCAGTTTCTAATGCCCGGAATCTGATTTATGCTCCACTCTACTGCTACACATTGTGACAAACATGGAGGCTACCATAGGAAGTGGGTGTTGTCTAATAGCGTGACTGAACTAAGTCCCCGTGCGTGCGATACTCTTCGGTGACCTTCTGGAAGTCCCCCACCCTGCTTCATATGGCCAGTGGATATACAATGTTCAGCAATTCATGTGTGCTGGAGACGCTGGCCTTTCTCTGCACAGAGTCAAAACCCTCTCTTCCTCTGTATGTCAGTGGTACAGATAAACCCTGAGGGCAGCCCATAATTAGGAGTGGAATTTAGGAGCATAACATGATAGGCAGAACTGGGAGATGAAGACAGGAAACAGGGAACAGAGCGTATTTCATGGAGGAAGGATTTATTAACCTGTCCACCCTTCATATGACTCAGTGTTTCTTTCATCATCCAGTTGATTATCATGGTTGAAGAGATTCCTGATCTTGATTACCGTGGCCATTTGCATCACGTTATTTGTACTTCTCTACTTAATCCAATTTCATCGTGAAAATGCCCTTGTTTGGTCCAGCTGGCACCACCTCGTGCCTACTCTCATCCCTCCTTTCTAAAAATCCTGTTGCGTTTAGTTGCTACAAGCACATGTTAAGTGCTTTAAAACGTGGCTTCATCCCGTTTCTCATGCTTAACTTTCCTCCCCTACGAGCTTGTAAGTACCTTCAGTGGCTGGGAATGGCTGGTACTTCATGTACACTTCTGCCGTCCCTCTGTAATACCTAATACAAGATGAGAAAATCAAAGACGATCCAATTGACAGAGACCCTGCGTGTTGAAGGCATGACTCAGAGCACAGAATCCCCCACTCTCGGCTTTATGTAAACTTCCTAAGATCTCCTGGCTCATCTACAGTGCTTTCCCTGCAGGCAGCTTTTAAGAAAACCCCTGAGCAAGTTGGAAACCTCTGATCCCCTTATGCTGTAGCTGTAGCTGATAATAGAACTTTGCCAGAATGGGAAAACGAGACACATTCCAGCATTCTTACTGTTTGCTAGGAACTAGACATTGATTCGGTAATTGGTAATTAATCAGTTTCCTGATTTGGAAGAAATGCTGCATTTCTCTACTCCAGACATTTGTCCAGTGTCACTCTCAGCCCCTCAGGCACTGTTCTGGTAAATACAGTAGATTAAGAGGTTCTTTCATTTTCCTTTCTATTATCATAGGACTGGTAGTTCTCTCTCCTTAGCCCATTAATGTTTTCACATCGGTGAAACAGTAACTTCTGTAAACCATCCCTTGCTCCATTTCTACAGTCCCTGTTGCTGGCGGCCCCAGGATTCACCAGCCACCTTGTTGACATTATTACATTTTAATGATTTCTGTGCTGCCTACCCACTGGATAGTCTGTGGTTTTATTAGCTTGAGATTGAAAATTCAAATGAATAAAGGACCACAGAGTAAAAGGAACCTAGTCAGATATGATAGGAGACTAATGTCCCTTAATTCATTCATTGGAGTGTTTCTTTGCAATCCATGCATTATCGTATTCATTTTTAAAGAATAATTACTGTATTTTGTTGAAAGAATAGGCTCATAAATTCCAAGAAGCTAATTATATTTTGTTACTAGTGTTGCTAGAATTCTAATAAGCTTATTCCTCTTTCTTAGGTTGGAAAAGGAAACATATCCTAACATAGACAAGTGTACCCTGGTAATTAGAAATCACTGAGAAAGAAATAATGA
Organism: Grampus griseus; assembly: GCF_964374135.1. NCBI lineage: Eukaryota > Metazoa > Chordata > Mammalia > Artiodactyla > Delphinidae > Grampus > Grampus griseus. Next base: position 90,826,970 of record NC_139019.1, read on the forward strand.
TATTTTGTTATCATTATTTGTTATAATGATATTTTGTTATGATATATTTGTTATAACAAATAATGATATTTGTTATAAGTGTTAGAAGTTTTCTAACACTTGGTTATTTAAAATGAGCATGGTAGAGCCTGACTTTAAAATGACATAGGAAATGAAATTGCGTCTTTATTTTTTATGTAGGTATGCCAGAAAATAAGCGGAAGACTTAAGGAGAGCATATCAACCTGACTGTATTTGTAGGCTCTTCTGAGATTTAAAAAAAGAAGAAGAAAAAAGAAAATACACTGTATTTGTAGAGATGATGGGTGAAATTTAAAAATCACCAGTAGGAAAAATAAGGTCATGCCACTAGGCTTACAGTGTTAAATAGAGGTGATATTATTGGTTCATGTTGGGGTGCTTACTGTGTGCCTGTCATGAGGAGAACTTGAGATAGAGAGCTTCAGTAACTTACCCAGGGCCACAGAGTTAAGTGGCAGAGCCTCAGATATCTAAATCATTACCTAGTTTTCTTCGGTGAAACTGAAAAAAAAAAAAAAAAATTCAAGAAGATCAAATATATACAAGCTAAAGCCGGTCACACTCCAATTTTTAATGCAGAGAATTGAGTTTAAAGTTGACTAGTCATCTCTGATTATGCAAATATTCTTACTCATTTGGGTTTCTGTTAAGGTAACCATCTCTCGGTTGACCCAGGAATTTCAGTGCAAAAACCTTAATAGTCCTGAGCAAACTGGGATGGTTGGTCACCTTGTTTCTGGTGCCGATACCAAGTTTTGTTTTTAATTTTGCAGTAGGAAATTTTTTAGTAAAGCAAGGCTGACTGATCATTAGAAACCTTTTTCTCTTTGTAAGCTGAGTCTCTTGCCTGTGTTATCTGTCTTCCACTTAAGATTTGAGTCTGGACACCATCACTGTGTACACAATGCTTAACACTTACTTAATAATTTGTGAACCTGATGTTCTGGGTCGTTGTAGAAGAGGTGACAACTGTGCCATTGTTAGTGATGGGGAAAATGAGTCGAGGAAAAGCGCAACATTTCTAATGGCCATGGGAATCCACAGCACCTGAATCAGCAGCATTTAGGCCTTGAGTCTGTGCTTGGAAATGTAAACAAAGCCCTCTCTGATAAAAATAGTTCCATTATCTTAAAGAAAACAGCCTTGATCATTTAAGTAGTCCTGCCGCAATCCAGGACTTGGTTAAATTGCTTAGCTAAGCAAGACTAATTGCTAGAGCATTTAATGAAGCAAATATTTTTATCCTTAGCAAACTGTTAATTTTCCTCAAGGAGAGATTAAATTAAGCCCATATATGCCAACTTTTTATTTGTATATTTGTTTTGCAGGGAAATCTAAGAGGTAAAGTGAAATAATTATCTTTCTGTCAATCATTTTTCTTAACATCTATTTCGGTAGTATTTGGGCCTTTTAATTTAAAGAGCAAAGAAGTACATGGCTACTTGGAAGGTAACGGGCGGAAGTTAGGGATGTAGCTCAGGTCACATGGAATTTGGTATTGGAATTTCCATTTCTCAACTTTCTTAGCAGGGGACTTGTTACCATATTCTCCTCGAGTAAGTTGAAAAGTTAAAATGGGCCTCGATTCAGAAACCATGAATCATCTCTGTATCCCATTAGGTGGGGTGGGGTAAAGAGAGTCAGGGAGAGATTGGGGTGGGTGCAAAAAGGATGACCTGTTGCTATCTTTGGAGCCTGGAACTTCTTTTCCTTATGAGGTCAGCTGTTGGGAACTAGACTGAGTGCTTTATTTTCTTTATCCTTCATTTTGCCTGTCCTTTTTCATCATAATTGGAACGAATTTGATGTGTCCCCAAGGTAAATTTTGGAATTCTGTCAGTGAAAGGCCGGGTCCAGTTCCTCAAATCAACACCCATGCGTCAATCGGCCTTCTCCCCCGACTCTGTTGCAATGAGCTTAAGTGAGTGCCTCCCATGTTGGGATGTCCAGACACCCATGACCCAAAGGTGAACAGCCCTATTATCCATTACTGACTCTCAGACTGATTACATGTGTTACTACTTATGCTTATATAAGAAGGATAAGTTGAAATTGCCAAAGAAGGAATCTATTTTTATTTTGTCTTGAATAAGTCATAAGCAAAATTTTTTTAGCGCAAAAGTGATGAAAGCAATCTAGATCTAGCTCCTTCAGGTACCCTTATTTAGCATCCTAAGATTTGTCATGAATGGAAGCAAATTTTGTTAAACAGCCCTCCTCTTCCATCTCTCCCCACCAAAACATTTTCTTATGCTCTCTTCCTTCTATAGTGAAGCTGCTTATACGTTTCAGAATTTCAAAATGCAGTTGTACTTCAGACAAAATACGTGGGCATGTTTTGGTACTGAGCTCTGTGTACTCTGTTGGCTTATCTCTGAACTAGGTCTTGCAGTGGTGAAAGAAAAATAAAAGCAATCTGTCAGTGGGGTGTTATCGCTACCCTTCTAGTAATCATCTTTATTGCCATTCATTTCTTCTGATTGCTGCTCTGACATTTCCGTGAAAATTACCGAGGGCAGCTGAACTAGATAAATTAGGCCCTTTCTGACCAAATAAATGACCATTGACATTTTGGCAGTGCTCACCTCATTAACAGTATTAGCCAGGAGTCCTGCTTTTAGGAAAGCTCCACCGTGGGCATGTGACTGTAGGTTGGGGCAGATGAAGACCTTCCAGCTCCTAATTAGCAAGAGTAATAAATGGCAAACACTTTGTGGGAGTCCCTGAATAACATTAATCAGATGTAGAGCACTACTACAGGTTAACAGTTTGTTTCACTGTCAATGTGGAAAAAACACATTATGCTAAAGTTATGAAGGAAGTGCCTTTTTGATGTGTTATCACGGCCGTAGTGAAATTCGAGAGATGGGAGTTGAGCCACATAAGCATTCTTTATCCTTCAGGGTTTCTTTGAGAAAGCTTATGGCAAAGAGTTCATTGGCCTCTGGTTCCCCGAGGTAGAGCCTGCTGGAGTCAAGGGGCCCAGTCCCCACCTGGAGAGAGAGTGTAGTGCTCTGATGCTGGGGAAGGAACTTGCCTTCTGGAGTTGCAAGGCTTTTTGTAAGCAGAGAACCCGCATTCCCTGTTTCCCTCCAGCCTGTGAAGCTGGTCTGACTTCTGTTCTTCATCCCTGTCTTCTCTGTCCCGTGCTCGCCCACCCTAGTCCTGTTAACTTCCATTGTTCCTTTCACTGTTTCTAATTTTTGCTGCCATTCGCCATTTGTCTCTCCAGTACTCTTTGCATCTTCCTTGCCTTCTCATCTTTGAGAAGAAAGTCTGACCCTTACAGATAACACCAGTCAGTGTTATCTGTCCAATCTGTCCAATCAAGATAACATTGGGTATAACTGTTGGCCTCTCCAAGCTGATCTGTCTTAGCTGATGTTTCTTTTTTTTTTTTGTATATACTGCAATTTTATTTCAATCACACAAAGTTAGCATGTAGGAAATGTAAATGAAAGTACAGTAAATATAGCAGAGAACCAAAAAGTCTAAAAAGGAAGTACACCTAAAACATGAGAATTCAACATTCATTAGTGTTTCATCTTCAGTTTTGATTGACACTTGATGCTTGCAAATTTTGAAACAAACTTTGAGATCATGATGACTATTCTGTAGAGATTCCAGCACCAGCGCTAAGATTTGTACATTCAGTTTGTTTGCATAGTGTATAGGACAGATTTGTCACAGGTCAGATCACAGTGTTGAAGGAAAGAAGTACCTTCCTGTAATTAGAAAGAATCCCCTGAACCGCACTCAGCTTAAGACATCCAGTGTACAAGAGCACGAAAACCGTCATAATAACGTGGCTCTAAGGAACATAGTTTCGATAAGGACAGTAACCTAAGCTTCTGTTTCCCATTTTAGTTACTGAAATCTCTAACAATGACAAAGCGGTCACATAGGACAGTAAATGTATACAGTAATTCAGTCAAACTTCTTGGAAAGAAAACATTTTAGCTGAAGTTTCCTTCCCCTTAAACTGTTTGGAACCATTCCAGAAGCCAGTTATAATAGTTTGCAGATAACCAAAGATGAATGGGTGATTTAAGAAAAATCCATTTCCCAAACTAAGAAGTTTTTCTTTTGCCGTCAACTTCCAGAGTGTTACATTAGACAGTAAATGGGTGAACTGTTGTTTCTAGGAGCTCAGGATCATCTTTAAAGGTAGCTAAATCGAGCGACACTTTGTGTATAACAGTATTCTAGAGCTACTGGATGGAAGGAGGGCACAGAAAAAGTAACACCATCTACCTGCCTGAGCTGTCTTTTGACCCTCACTGGGAGACAGAATGCAAAATTGGCTTCTCTTGTTATCTAAGTATCAGGTGAATCATACAGACTTACAAGTGATAGGTGTTGAGAGAAACAACATTATGGTCTGGAATGGTCAAGGGAAATTGGTGAAGATGGTACATCCAGAAGGACTTCCCATAAGCAGGAAGAAGGAATTCCTGGTGGTGCTGTATGGGTTTGGGAGAGCTGAGCAGACTAGCATGACGAGGTGGGACCTCCAGATGAAGGTGGAGAGGGTAGGGTTCAGCTTGCCTCCTGAGGACCTCTGTGTATTCCATGCTGAATACACAGCATGGAATGTATTCCATTCCATTCCATAGTTGGGGACTAATATCATTGGCTACTCTAGGAAAAATCATTACAGCGTTTTAGCAGGAAAGTGGTGCAGGAAAATGGTGCTTTGCGGAAGAGGAATTTTGAACCTCCCTGCGTAGGAGTGAGTGGATAGGGAGATGTGGTGCTCAGGAAAAAAAGTTAAGGAGTTGTCTCAGTAACCCAGGTTGGTAAAGACTAGGTTTGTATTAAGGTGGAAAAAGTGTTGGTTGCAAGAGTGACAGGATTGTGTGAGTAAGATATTGTGAAAGAATGGAGCATAGTGGAAGATGTAGCTGAGTTGTTTTTTTTTTTTAAATCATCCATTCCACCTTATTTCATTCTACTTTAAAATCAGTTCTGTTGGACTTCCCTGCTGGTGCAGTGGTTAAGAATCCGCCTGCCAGCGCAGGGGACACAGGTTTGATCCCTGGTCCCAGAAGATCCCACGTGCCATGGAGCAACTAAGCCCGTGTGCCACAACTACTGAGCCTGGGCGCTAGAGCCCGTGAGCCACAACTACTGAGCCCATGTGCCACAACTACTGAAGCCCACGCACCTAGAGCCCGCGCTCTGCAACAAGAGAAGCCACTGTAATGAGAAGCCCGTGCACCGCAATGAAGAGTAGCCCCCGCTCACCACAACTAGAGAAAGCCTGCGCGCAGCAACGAAGACCCAACACAGCCAAAAATAAATTAATTTAAAAAAAGATTCTGTTATTAAAAAAAATCAATTCTGTTTCAGCAGACATATCTTGTTTATTAGATGTTACATATAAATATAGAAGATATTTTAATAGCTCTGTTGAGATATTCATACATGATAAAATTTATCTAAAGTGTGCAATTCCATGGTTTTTGTATATTCACAAGAATGTGTAACCATCACCACAATCTAATTTTAGGGTATTTTCGTCATCCTGGAAAGAAACCCCATCAGCAGTCACTCCCTGCCTCCCACCCCCGAGGCGACCACAAATTCTCTGTCACTGAGGATTTGCCTGTTCTAGAAGTCAGATATTCTGTGGCCTTTTTAAAAAATAAATAAATTTATTATTTATTTTTGGCTGCACAGGGTCTTTGTTGCTGCTCACGGGCTTTCTCTAGTTGCGGTGAGCGGGGGCTACTCTTCGTGGCGGTGTGCAGGCTTCTCATTGCTGTGGCTTCTCTTGTTGCAGAGCATGAGCTCTAGGCACGTGGGCTTCAGTAGTTGTGGCTTGTGGTTCTAGAGCGCAGGCTCAGTAGTTGTGGCGCACGGGCTTAGTTGCTCCGCGGCATATGGGATCTTCCTGGCCCAGGGCTCGAACCCGTGTCCCCTGCATTGGCAGGTGGATTCTTAACCACTGCGCCACCAGGGAAGCCCCTATGTGGCCTTTTGTGATTAGCTTCTTTCACTTAAGGTAATGTTTTCCAGGGTCATCCATTTTGTAGCCTGTCTCAGTGTGTAGCTGGGTTGGGACTTGACCGTCGAGCAGGTGGGAAATGGTGCCTCCGACAGAAAGAAGCCCAGAGGTGGGGTGACCGTGCCCCACCTGCCAAATGGGAATGACAGCAACCATCCTCTTTACTTCGCAAAGTTATTCTGAAGGTCAGATCACGTGTATGAACGTCTGTTGATCTATTTATTTCATATAAACTTAGAAATCTTTGTGGCATATTTTGCTGAAGACAAGTTTTAGGGGTAAGGGGATGAAATTGAGACGTCAGTACATTTGGGTTGATGGTAGCACATGTGTGAATTGCTGGGCTGAAGAGCCTCTTGGGAACTCATGCTGGTGGAGTCCCTGAGGACTGATGAGATTGTCCAGGGCAGAGAGGTTAAAGAGGGAAGAGCAGAGGACTGAGATGTGAAGGAGGCCTGTTGGCGGACAGTAGGAAGAAAAGAGCTGCAGAGGAGCGCAAAACCGGTCCTGCTGGAATGGTGTAATAATGCAGTCATTGCTAAGTTTTCTTAATTAGCTAACTGTTGGCCAAGTCCAGTCTGTGCAGGAGTCTCTGGCCCAGTTTATTCTTGGCCCAAGCCCCTTTGCTAACTGGGCAGAGATTTAGGCCCTTATTTAAAAAACAAAGTGAAACAAAACAATGAAGTGCCCCGGGCTTGAAATGTGACCTGCTTCCCAGGCCAAGATTCCACTACCTAGTGTGCTGGCCGGAGCTGCATGCCTGATCTCTTTGAGCCTTAGGTTGTTTTTGTCTCTACCTGATAGTTGGTTGGCTCCTTTGCTGGGAGGTTGAAGACCACCACCAAGGGAACAACCTGTGCACGAAGGCTTTGTAAGTGCTAAAATGTCCTTGGAAGTAAGGGAGTGGTGCTCTTCCATCCATTGCCTGCCCCTCTCCCAAGTAAATACAAAGCAAGGCTGATGGAAGATACTGGGAATTTCCCAAGGGCTGCCTCTGTAAGGAGCTCTGCAGTGTTGGGTAATGCATCTGTAAGTAGTGTAATTGATTGGAGGTGGTGGGCACCTGAACCAGAACCCAAAAGTTAGGTATTTTTCAGTTTTCCAAGAGAAGGAATGAAGTGGAGACATAAAAAAGAAGCTCAGGGCTTCCCTGGTGGCGCAGTGGTTGAGAATCCGCCTGCCAATGCAGGGGACACGGGTTCGAGCCCTGGTTCGGGAGGATCCCACATGCCGTGGAGCAACCAAGCCCGTGCGCCACAACTACTGAGCCTGCGCTGTAGAACCCGCGAAGCCACAGCTACTGAAGCCTGTGCACCTAGGGCCCATGCTCCGCAACAGGAGAAGCCACCGCAGTGAGAAGCCTGCGCACCACAACGAAGAGTAGCCCCGGCTCACTGCAGCTAGAGAAAGCCCGCATACAGCAACAAAGACCCAACACAGCCAAAAATAAATAAATTAAATAAATAAATTTTTTTAAAAAAAGGAAGCTCAGTTTTTCCTGGACTTTGACAGTGGACCAAGGGTTTTAATAAAAGTTGAAATCAAATCCCTGAGATGCCCCATAGTGTGAGAGTCTTATTAGCCTTGTCCTTGGAAGGAGACTTACTCTCTCTGCTTCTAAATTTACATAGCTTGTTCTCCCCGCCTATATGATGGCAGCCCAAGTGGATGCTTAAAATATTACCTAGGTCTCCCTGTCCTCATTTGCTAGGCACCATTCCATACTCCATTTATGCTGCTATGTTAGGCCCTATAAACTTGGCCCGTCTCTCCTGCGCACTTGGAAATGGAATATGTTCTACTCCTAGTCTGTCTCTGAATCATGGGAGCTGTTAACTCTGGAGGCCTATGAACTGGGAAGGGGCTGGTCTGCAATGAGGGAAGAAGGAACCAGGAGATGTGCAGAGAAGGACACAGTCCAGAGATGAGCTCAAGTTCCTGCACGGTGCCCTGAAGCTCCAAGAGAGCCCTGTGTACTTAGAACGGATGAAAAGTGAGTTGGTTGACTTTTTCCCTTAAACTGTCTCAAGTTGTTTTGGGAACTTGCAACCCAAGGAGCCCTAACCCTGCTTTAGTAGTTGAAAGCAGCCTGAAATCTTTACAGCTGCTCTGAGGACCTACTGTAAGGTAAAGCAGGGGATGGACGTAGGGGACTGAGTTACTGAAAACATAGCCCCATAGAGGGGGCTGCTCTGCCCTTCCCTGAGCCGTCGTTGAAGTTGGGGCACATCTGGTAACACCATAGCGTTGCTCTGAACTAGAAGGAGAAACATCTGTCAAAGGTACCAGTTGGGATAAAACGACCACTGTGTTGCTTTTCAGGACAATTGTCTGTCTCTGGGATTCATTTTGGAATTCATTCATTTCCAGTCTCAAAATGCTCAGACGCATGTAGGACTTGGGCCTGGAGCACGGGTAGGCACACATTTTTCTAAGGGCCAAATAGTAAATATTTTAACTTTGGTGGGTCATGTGGTCTCTGTCACAACTACTCTGTCATTGTAGGGTAAACACAACCATAGATAACATATAAACAAGTGGGCGTAGCTGTGTTCCGGTATAACTTTATGTACCAACACTGAAATTCGAAATTTATATCTTTCTTTTTTTTTTCTTTTTTTTTCTTTTTTGCGGTACGCGGGCCTCTCACTGTTGTGGCCTCTCCCATTGCGGAGCACAGGCTCCGGACGTGCAGGCTCAGCGGCCATGGCTCATGGGCCCAGCCGCTCCACAGGACTTGGGATCTTCCCGGACTGGGGCACGAACCCGTGTTCCCTGCATCGGCAGGCGGACTCTCAACCACTGCGCCACCAGGGAAGCCCTATATCATTTTTGCATGTCATGAGATAATCTTTTGATTTTTTTTCAACTATTTAAAAATGTAAAAACACTCCTTAGCTTACAGGCCACACAAAAACACCCAGTGAGGTGGATTTGGCCCATGGGTTGTAGTTTGCAGACCCTTAAAGCGTGACATGGAAGCAGAGGGACGCGTGTGCTTTTATAATAGCTCAGGTGGATGAGAACAGTTTTCATAGAGTGTGAGTCCTGAATATTTTAACCCTTCCATTAACACCACCAGACCCCTGTGGGATAGATGGCTAGTATAGTAACTAACCCTTGACATAGAGGAAAGATTTTAAGTTCAGTGAGCTGGTTTTAGAACTGGGAGCTAATAATTTCCAGAGCTTTTAGGTGCTTGACTCATGACGGAGGCCCTCGGCGCATTGCCAAGTGGAAACAGTGCTGTTTCCACATATAAGCACGTATAGAGACATCAAAGCTTCTGAAATATTGTGTAATGCTTTATGTGAAGCCCAGATTAGAATTAAAGAGTTTAATTTTTCTGTAGTTTAGCCACTGAAATCCACATCTTCCCTTGCTCTTGGAAGATCTAAATATTGTGCTGTTTTTTTAAAAAAACTTTTATTGAGATGTTATTGACAGTGAACTGCACGTATTTAAGGTACACAGCTTGAGGGAATTCCCTGGCAGTCCAGTGGTTAGGACTCAGCTCTTTCACTGCCGTGGCCCAGGTTCAATCCCTGGTCCGGGAACTAAGATCCCCGTAAGCCACCAGGTGCGGCCAAATAAATAAATAAAATAAGGTACACAGTTTGAGAAGTGTGTGTGTGTGTGTGTGTGTGTGTGTGTGTGTGTATCTCCACGAAACCATTTCCACAATCAAGACACTGAACGTATCCATCACCCACAAAAGTTTTCCTCTTGCCTCTCCCCTTCTCCATTCCTTCTCTTTCCTAGACAATTGCTGATCTGCTTTCTGTCACTCTACGCTAATTTGCATTTTATTGAATTTTATGTAAATGGATCTTACAATATGTACTATATTTTTGCTCTGGCTTCTTTCATGCAGCATAATTTTTAGATCCATCCATGTCTCATGTGTCAATAATTCATTCCTTCTTGTTGCTGAGTACATTGCATTGTATAAATATATCACAATTTGTTCATTCATCTGTTGAAGGACATCTGAACTGTTTCCATTTTGAGGACCTTACGCATAAATTTGCTGTTAATGTTTCCGTATGGGTCTTTTTATGGACATATGTGGTATCATTTCTCTTGGGTAAAGACCTAGGAGTGGAATAGCTGGTCACATGGAAAGTATGTATTTAACTTTTTAAGAAACTTCCAAAATTGTTCTCCAAAGAGGCTGTACCACTTTCCATTCCCACCAGCAGCGTAGGAGGATTCTAGTTCCTCCACATGCTCGCCAACTAAGTGTGCTGGTTTAAGGAAGCATTTTTAGTGGACATTTATGTTGTAAACTCTTTTAAATACAGAAAATCACATCCTCTAGAATCCCTTAATTTTTGTTTCCAAAGAGCACTAAAATCTGCATCTTTTTCCATTTCCAGAACATCCCTGTAAAAGGAGGTGTTAGAGGACCGAATCAGATGTGTGGCTTAGGCATCGTCATGTGGTTTGGCTTCCAGTCTGACCAGGGTTGTTGTTTTCTTTTTCTTTTTCTCTCCTTCAAACATAAGTCCACTAGCTTCCCTTTCTTTCCTTTTCTACTTCCTTCAGTTGTTTTGCTTTTGCCACATTGAGGTGTGAGGTGTGTGGTGTGCGTCTCGATCTGTGTTGGTGTGTGAGAATCAGGCTGTTTCCTGTCGCACCATGAATGTCTCAGGAAAATTAAGATGCTCCTGGAGATCACCCCTGGGGTGATAGCTGTATTACAGTTTTCACGTTTCAGAGTGGCTTCCCTGCAGTAAAATTACTGCCGTCTTTTTGCCCTGTCCTCGAGTTATGTTAGTCTGAGAAATGAAATATTGCTGGAAATGTGTGCATCTCAGTAGGAGTTTTAAGCAATTTGAAAGAGCCATGTCTTAACAGTGCCAATTTCGAAGCTTGCTAGGTGGAGGTTTGTTACAATGAACCCATAGCTCTTCAGCTGTCCAACTGAATCAGGGCCACTATTGATTAATCAATAGTAACCCAGCTATGATTCCTGGGTATGGCAGCCAGTATCTGATTCAGAGTTAATGTATTGAGAAGATGTCTCCTCTGGTATATTGCATTTCCTGGTCTTTTTGCCTTCAGCTTCCTTCCATTCCCATTAAGGGTTCTCCCTATCACAGTCTCTCACATTTAGCTGCAGTCCTCCCTAACTAGTCAAGTTAAAGCTGTCTGCTCTAACTCCAGCAGATGCTGCTAAACTGTTGGTTGGTTTAAAAGAGACACAATGTAACAACCCTGGTCAGACTGGAAGCCAAACCACCTGACTTTGTGTAAGCCGCGCATCTGATTCGGTCCTTTAATTCCTCATTTTACAGGGGTGTTCTGGGAATGAAAAGACATGCAGATTTGAGTGCTCTTTTAAACCAACGCTCTAGTTGTTAGGGCCAGTCTCTTTGCTCTTTCCTGCCTTGAGAGCACTCTCCCTCTACCAGGTGAAGAACTCTAGAGATTCAGGGTTTCTTATCAGCCCTTTTCTGCCAGGTTGGTGGGGACAGTGGTGGTTGTTCTGCAGATTCACTGATGGCGCTGTGACTGACTTAGGTTTTCTTGAAGGGCATGGATGGAGAGTAGAAAAATACACAAGTGGGAAAAAAGCGTTTCTGACATTGAATTTTGAAAGCTGTGTTAGCCTTCATTTGCTTTCTGCATACACATGGAACCTTCTGCAAGGTCATGTTGGTTTAGAGCAATTATTCTCAAAGTGTGGTCCCTGGACCCAACAGTATGAGCATCATGGGAGAACTTGTTAGAAATGCAGATTACCGGGCCCCACTCCAGACCTGCTGAATCCGAAAATCAGGAGGTGGGCCCAGGAATTTTTTTTTAACAGCTGATTCTAATTCATATCCAAGTTTGAGAGCCACTTGTTCCGTGCCAAACCTGTGTTTGGATCCTGGCTAACTGGGGACTAGTTATTTTCCTTCAGTTTTTAAATTTTTATAAAAGGAGGATAGGGCTTCCCTGGTGGCGCAGTGGTTGAGAGTCCTCCTGCCGATGCAGGGGAAACGGGTTCGTGCCCTGGTCCGGGAGGATCCCTCATGCTGCGGAGCGGCTGGGCCCGTGAGCCATGGCTGCTGAGCCTGTGCGTCCGCAGCCTCTGCTCCGCAGCGGGAGAGGCCACAACGGTGAGAGGCCCGCGTACCGCAAAAAAAAAAAAAAGGAGGATAAACATCTCTACCTTTCAAGGTCATTGTGGGGATTAAGATGATGAGTATAAATATCTGCATATAAGTACTCAGTAAACAATAACTGCTGGTATTTGGTACCAACTTTTAAAAGGTGTGGTGATAGAAAATGAGATAAAGGCATAAAAGATGGGCTCAGCCCTGAAGAGTTTGCAATGAGAAGAGGTGACCTACATATGAATGATTGCCTGACCTTCAAAAATGGTAACCTTTGTCAGAAAACCCCAAAACAAGGGTATTTCCCTTGACTTTTTTCCCTTTTTGGTAGCAAATGTGATAGTTGGAGAAAGTAGAAGTAGTAATGTGCCTAGAGTCATGGAGTTGACATTACTTTTACTGGGAATCTGTTAAGCCTGTATTCATAGTCGTATACTAAAGAGGTTTAAGAGGCCTGAAAGGCATCCTAGAGGGTGTCTTTGTTTGAGGGAACCTTAGGAGAATACCCTTTAGTTTTCTATAGACCTTTTACTTTATTATCCTAATTTATCCCCCCACCACCATCTTTCCCCTTTGGTAACTGTAAGTTTGTTTTCAAAGTCTTTGAGTCTGTTTCTGTTTTGTAAATAAGTTCATTTGTATCATTTTTTTTATATTCCACATGTAAGTGATATCATAGGATATTTGTCTTTCTCAATCTCTAGGTCCATCCATGTTGTTGCAAATGGCATTATTTCATTCTTTTTTATGGCTGAGTAATATTCCATTGCATATATGTACCACATCTTTTTTATCCATTCCTCTGTCAATGGACATTTAGGTTGCTTCCATGTCTTGGCTACTGTAAATAATGCTTCAGTGAACATTGGGGTGCATGTATCTTTTTGAATTATGGTTTTCTCACAGTATATGCCCAGTAGGGGGATTGCTGGGTCATATGGTAGTTCTATTTTTAGCTTTTTAAGCAACCTCCATACTGTTCTCCATGGTGGCTGTACCAATTTACATTCCCACCAACAGTGTAGGAGGGTTTCCTTTTCTCCACACCCTCTCCAGCATTTATTATCTGTAGACTTTTTGATGATGGCCATTCTGATCAGTGTGAGGTGATACCCCATTGTAGTTTTGATTTGCATTTCTCTAATAATTAACATTGTTAAGCCTCTTTTAATGTACTTTTTGACCCTCTGTATGTCTTCTTTGGAGAAATGTCTAGTTAGATCTTCTGCCCATTTTTTGATTGGGTTGTTTGGGGTTTTTTTGATATTGAGCTCCATGAGCTGTTTGTATATTTTGGAGATTAATCCCCTGTTGGTTGCTTCATTTGCAAATATTTTCTCTCGTTCTGAGGGTTGTCTTCTTGTTTTGCTTATGGTTTCCTTTGTGGTACAAAAGCTTTTAAGTTTAATTAGGTCCCATATGTTTATTTTTGGTTCTATTTTCATTACTCTAGGAGGTGGGTCCAAAAAGATCTTGCTGTGATTTATGTCAAAGAGTGTTGTGCCCAAGTTTTCCTCTAGGAGTTTTATAGTATCTGGTCTTACATTTAGTAGACCTTGTACTTTAAAAAAGCTGTTGAGACATACATGAAAAGTTAATGCTTTTGAGATGGTGTGAGGGATTGGTTAATCAGTCTTTCCAATTCTTCCCCCCTACCCAGTTTTATTGAGGTATACTTTTCAATTCTTTATTAGCAGATGGGTAGATGGACATGTGGACCCTTGAATTTGTTTTTAATAACCAGGTAGCTTTGTGTATACTTCAGTAACATCATTTAATATTACTGAAGTATACACAAACCTTATACTTTGAAAGGTAGATTTCAGGAGTTATACAGCATTGTGCAGATTCTATAATTTAAAAAGTGATTAGCAGAAATGTCTTGGATTTTGGACAAAACCAATTTGTTCTGTCAAAAGATCAGTCTTTGGGAAAGAATGTGTAAAGATGCATCCTTATTTTGATCTTCTGTGCCAAAAGATAGAGCTTAATTCCTTCCATGTTGGGTGGAATACAATAGGATTTGTGTTTCATTTTTGTTTGTGTCGCTGATTAGAACTCAAGTTGGGGTTTTTTAAAATTTAAATCTAACAAATTATAATATTTGTCAGGCTCCCCCATAAGTGTTAATACTTGGTATTAATGACTATTTGTAATTCTTTTAAAAGATACCTGCCTAAAAGTTTTGGGCTTGGTTTTGTGGCTAGTTTGTCTAATACAGAAAAACCTCAAGTAGAGATACACAAACTTTTAAAAGCATAGCTGATACTATAATATATACGAATTTTTTGTTCCTTTTTTTCCCACTTAACGTTATATCATGAGCATTTTCTCTTACCATTAAATTATTTGTAAACAGTACGATGGCCACATAATTCCTCATAAGGATGTATCCTAACTTATCTCTTTTTGAGCACTTAAGCCATTTGATATTTTCTCAGAAATAAATGAGGAGCCTATCACTTCAAGGAAAACACCTGATAGTATATGTTGCCAGTGATAAAATTTGAGCTGTCAAGTGGAAAGTGAAAATTGGAATTTTGGAAAACTTGTATTCAAAACCCTGTGCTTGACAGCTTTTCAATACCTAAAGACATTTTTGCAAAAGCCGATGGTGATATGATTTTTGTAATATTTCCTAAAGATGTGTCAGCTATTGGAATATCTGAATAACTCATTGAACCAAGATTTTTCAAAAGCCTGCATGGGTAAAAGATCCTATCAACGTGCAAATAGACTATTGGATTTTAATGTAACAGAGTACAGAGAGTTTGTTTCAGATTCCACATTGCAGTTAACTTTTGAGAAACTACCCTCATCACATTGTATATACTCGTCACGTTGTATGCCTTAAATATGTCCAGCTTTTTGTATGCCAATCTTATTTCAATCAAGTGGTTTAAGAAAAAGAGAGAGAGAGAAACAACTACTTTCTGAATTTTAGGGAAGCACCGAAGAAGCATTCACAGTCATCTGAAAAGGGCCATTAAAATACCCCTGCATTTTTCAACTACAGAGCTGTACGAGGCCAGATTTTCTTTATGTCCTTCAGTCTAAACAACGTATCTCAGCAGATTGCCTGCAGCAGCAGGCCTGAGACTCTACTGTTTTCTATTAAGCCAGACATTTAAGAGATTTGCAAAAATGCAGAACATTGCCATTCTTTTCACTAAATTTCTTCCATTTGGAAAATATATTTTTCATTAACAGTATTCAAGTGAATATGTAATCTAAACAATTATTTATAAATGAATAAATCTTTTAAAAGTTTCTTAATTTTGAGTATGATGAGTAGTGATTGATATACCCCACAGAACAAAAGCTCTTTGAGGTCCTCAATAATTTGAGTGTGAAAGGGTCCTGAGACCAAAAACTTTGAAAACCACTGGGTTAGATGAATTTCTTTGTTTAAAGTTTTTGTGTTTACCCAGAGTTGGAGGTTATTGATTCCTATTACTACTCTTGAATTTGTAATGAATTCAGGCCACCTTGAAAGATGTTTATTAATCAACTAAAGTATTCATCTTTTTCTATCTTTTCTAGAGTTTTTTGTGCTTAGAGCTTATTTATACATTTTGGTTGAGTTGAGGCTTGACTTTTCCTAGATCTGTGATACCTGAGTACAATGTCACACATATGAAATAGGTTCACTTTTATTGTGATGATTAACGTGTTCTGGGAATTGGACTAAAGGGAAAAAATAAGAGCCATGTTCTTCTCCCTCCCCCCAAGTTTAAGCTGATTCCTAGAGATAAAGAAACAAGTGGCTTCACAGTTATCTTTGCAGATGACTTTTGAAGCATATTAAGAGCAACATGCTTTTCAATCAATTTCGTTTTCCTTTAGTAAATGATAATGAATCTATTAAATGACTTGGAGGTGGGAGTGGAGTCCATTACCTGGCAGCTTTCTGTCTTTTCAAAGGCTGTCTTCTAACCCATTCCGTAGACTTGTGGAATGAGATGTCAGGGCTGAATGATTTTTTTTTTTTTTTTTTTTGCGGTACGCGGGCCTCTCACTGCTGCGGCCTCTCCCGTTGCGGAGCACAGGCTCCGGATGCGCAGGCTCAGCGGCCATGGCTCACGGGCCCAGCCGCTCCGCAGCATCTTCCCGGACTGGGGCACGAACCCGTGTCCCCTGCATCGGCAGGCGGACTCTCAACCACTGCGCCACCAGGGAAGCCCTAGTCTGTTGGTTTTCAAATATTTTGACTGCCACCCACGTAGAGAACATTTTACATCATGATTCAGTATACACATAAGCATATATTATATTAACTTATTACATACAATGATTGTCTTCACGGTATGAATAGTACTCTGATTTTTTATTCTCTTTTTAAAAAATATTGATTTCAGGCCCCTTTGCAATCAGCTCACTGAAAAACACCAACTTGGCCAACTCAGTCTGCTACTCACCACAGTGGTCATCTGCTATCTTTTCTGCTCTCATATCTGACCACTTCCCTCAATTTTAGCCAACGCCCTGGCCCCCTGCTTTACAGTGAGAGAGCCCCTGAGTTGTGGTTCCTCAGCTTGTCACCAAGCTGCAAGTTTCTGCACTGGTACCATCCATTCATCTGTCCTCTCTCCCTCCCTTCATGGAAGAGGTTTCTTTTCTCCACACGTGCTCTAGATAGGTATCGCTCTTTGAACTCTGGTCTCACATACGATGCTGGGCCAGGGTGACTGGCAGTCGTGCCTGGAGTGTATTTCAAATGCCCATGAACCTTAAAACAACATGCTCAGCCCCATAAATCCCCAGCTGCTTATGTATCTTGATACCACAAACTTCTGGTAATCTCCACTAACAAGATAGAAAGGATGAGTCAAAAAGAGGTGAGTTTGTGACAACCACTGGTGCCCCCAGATATGGGAGGAGGGGTAATGGAGCATGATAAGCTCCTGCTAGGTTTCACCTCCTGCTGCAAAGATGTGAATTGAAATTAGACAACTTGGAGAAATCAAGGGAGGTTGTCATCTGGCTTTCACAATGATATGTTTTTGCTTTTACTAGCATTTTCTGCAAAATAAGCAGAAAGCTGGTATGGTGTAGAAATAAAGCAAAAATTGGCATTATCCCCAGTTTGAAGGCCGCAGTGACTCTTTTCTCAGATTTGAGGCAACACTGAGTGTCTGTGTCACGTTGGAAGAGTGAGTGGCAGTGTTTGCAGGAATCGTACTTAAACTGTGTGACTGACCGTTGGAATTCTGTTTGAATATCTCAAACCTGTGCCTCCCCTAAGTTTTTTTTTTTTTTTTTTTTTTTTGCGGTACGCGGGCCTCTCACTGCGGTGGCCTCTCCCGCCGCGGAGCACAGGCTCCAGACGCGCAGGCTCAGTGGCCATGGCTCACGGGCCCAGCCGCTCCGCGGCATGTGGGATCTTCCCGGACCGGGGCACGAACCCGTGTCCCCTGCATTGGCAGGCAGACTCTCAACCACTGAGCCACCAGGGAAGCCCCTCCCCTAAGTTCTTAATTTCAGTCTGCCTACATGTGCAGGTAGACAGCTTCCTCGAACCTGAACTTCAGGTTCCTTACCTGTGCCATGTTATGTCTTGCCGCTAGACCTTTGCATGTGCTGTTCCCTGTGTTAGCAGAACCCATCCCAACTATATCTTATTTTTCTTGTTTTTAGGACTCAGGCCCTGACCCCCACCCCCCGCCAAATCCCTGTTCTTTACTTCCACAGTACTCTCTAATTTCCCCTCCCTAGGACTCAGTATAGTATGTTGTAATAGTTTGGGGACTCTTCCCTGTCTGAATCCTTCCTTTACCCTCTGGCCTCAGTAAACATAAGCCCTTTGAGGGCAGGTACTCTCTGATTTTCTGGAATATCCACAACACCTGGCATAGCATCTGACCTAGAAGGTGCTTGTTTAATAGTATTAAATGACCAAAACAAGCAGTGCTAGGATGAGGATGGGCTTTGATTCAATTAGTATGGTGGGATGTAGCTGCCTCTTGCATGGAAACTGGGGAGAACCAGGAATAATTCCACTAAGGAGAGTAACGTTGGCACAGCTGAACAACATTGCTGGTTTCTTTTGAATTAGAACGTTCCATAGGGATTCAGTTTACTTGGGGTGCGGTGAATTCCCAGAACAACAGGCACACCCAGTTTAAAATATAAATTCATTCAAAGCAAATATTATTTTGGCTTATCTGTGCTATTATTCAGTGAATAACTAAGAGTTTACTGAATAAAATGTTGGTCTAGCTGAATCAGACCAAATAAGTACTTTTGCATTTTAGAGTTTACTATGTTTGAAATATTGCTAGATTGGCCTAAATTACTTCCTTTACTATCGTTGTATAACACAATCCCATACTCTCACAATATTCTATGTGTTTGTAAACTCTCTGCCCCATTTTCCTGGGGCCCATGAGGGCAAACGCAGTGTCTCGTTAGGCTTGTTATGTGTTCTGTGTTCAGCACAGAAATTAGCCTGTGGTTGGGGCCAAGTAAGTGTTTAAATGAAAGCTGTGGGACCCTCTGCAACATCCTGTTCCTCCTGAAGCTGAAGGTAAAAGATTTGGTCATTGATTGTGGCTCTTTTTTCCTCTGGAGCAAAGTGCAGAGAAAGAGGATATGTATTGGGTTGGCCAAAAATTTTGTTCGGTTAATGAATGTGTGCTTCAATAAAATTCTTGGTGAAAATGAAAAATGTCTTATTTTTACTTAAAACCGACCGAACTTTTTGGCCAACCCAGTGTTAGCTCTTGCTTGCTTGCAAGAAAGGGAAACCCAACTCAAACCGGGTGTCATTAAAAACAGGAAATTGATTTGTTTCAGTTAGGAATGTGTTCCCCAACAACAACAAATGTGCAACTAACATCTTAAACAGACAGGGGATTAGTTTTCTCTTGTAGCAAGAAGCCTGAAGGAAGTCCATCCAAGGCAGGTCGAGCCACTCATGGAAATCATTTCAAACCTTCTACAGTCCTGCCCCACCATTTTTAATACGTGCTTTTCATCCTCAGTCACAAAGTGGCAGAAAAAACAGGGAATGGAAAAGCTCACGGCTTTCTCTTTAGCAAGTCTTGGCCTTCTTATCCTACAGGCAACCATCCCAAGAACTTTGGTGGCTCACATTTCCTTGGCTGTAATTGTGGTCAGATTGCAAAAGGGGTTGGGAAATCAAGGGTGGGGAATGGGGATTTACTTAGTCAACTAACAGTGTCTTTCACACTCTTACACTGGGAAAATGCAAGGAGGTGGTTTTCTTTTTTTCTTGGTTGGATCCAGAGGCTCAGATACCTCTCTTAAAGTGGTATTCAGATATGAATGGATCATAAAGATGGAATCCTATGTTACTAACTAAGTGTAGCCTACTTAAATGAAGATGTTCTGAGCATCTAAGTAAAATTCTTACTTTATGTGTGGTCGTTTGCTTAGGATCATGGCACGCTTTTGTTTGCTTCATGTATGGACCACAGTATTCTTGTACAGCCTTGTTCTTTCTGGACTTTCTAATGGCCTGTTTTCTCATTAGGAGAAGTAACATGTGTTCTCTTTCTCTCAACACTATAATTTACTCTCTTAATACACAACTTTTTTGAATGCTTTATTATGAACTAACTGCTTTCTAGACGTGCTTACACAGCTGTCATCCTGAAATTTCTTTTTTTAAAAAAATTCTTAGACTAGTTCTGCTTTTTCTTGGAGCTCTGTGTTTCTTAGACTTATTTTTAATTTTTCTTGAGTATATTTTGAAAGTTTTCAGAAAGAGTGCATGGCAAGCATACTTTGAACCCATGCTTATCTGCCCTCATACTTAACTGGTAATTTGGCTGGGTATGAAAATCTAAGTGCAAAATATTCTTCCCTCAGTATTTGAAAGGAATTTCTTTCTAGCAGTCAGTGTTACTGAGTCTGTGCCTTCATATAAACCTTTCTTTGGAAATTTAGAATTTTCTTTCTAAAGAAAGTTTTCTTCTTGATTGTGTGACCTTTCATGAGAATCTATTTTTTCTCACCTGTTCTGCTCACCACCTGTGGGGCTTCTCATCTGAAGACTTGTGTTCTTCACTATCTTCTCTTGTCTTTTTTTTTTGGGGGGGGGGTGTTGTGGGGTAAATTCAATAGATTGATATCAGACCTCCTGGATTAACTCTCATACTGCCTATCAAACGTTCTGTCTTCTCTTCTTCCTCCTCCCCCACCCCACCCTCCCAGTTTATTGGGAATTTCATCTACCCTTTTATCTCAGCCCTTCTATTGAATTTTTAACTTCTTAAATCCAATTTTAATTTCAATATGTGATTTTCCTTTTCATAATAAGGTTTTTGTTTCAGGTATGTATTCTGTGCTTCCTAGTATCTTTGACTACACTCAGATTTTTTCCCCCCTTAAATTCTCTTCTGCTTCATGAATTACTATCTCTGTTTTCTGTGGGATTGGTTCTGTTTTTTTTTTTTTTTTTTTTTGGCAGTATGCAGGCCTCTCACTGTTGTGGCCTCTTCCGTTGCGGAGCACAGGCTCCGGACGTGCAGGCTCAGCGGCCATGGCTCACAGGCCCAGCCGCTCCGCGGCATGTGGGATCTTCCCGGACCGGGGCACGAACCCGTGTCCCCTGCATTGGCAGGCGGACTCTCAACCACTGCGCCACCAGGGAAGCCCGGTTCTGTTTGTTTTATACTAGTCTTTCTTTTGTTCCTTTAGCTTTCCTCAAATCTGATGATCCTTGATTACCTATCCAGATTCATAAAAGAAGGCCTAGGATGATTGTTCTAGAGAGCTGATTTAATTTCCCTCCTCCTACAAACAGCTGCTGCCCCTGCTCACCTTTCCCTTCATTGGGAGAGCCGACTGCGTTCTGAAACTGAAGGTGCAGGATGTGAAAGAGCAGGTTTCCCTTAAGGGTGTGTCAAGGTGCGACCAGCAGGACAAGTTGAGGTTCCCTCAGTGCCAGAGGAGAGGCCCCTGCTGAGGGATGCCAACCCCTTGCCGCCTTTGGAGAGTAGATGTCTGACTTCAGGCCTGGGGAGGACGCTGTGCTGCCCTCACAGGCTGGGGGAAAGAGGAGCTCGGGCTGTGCTGCCCTCACAGGCTGGGGGAAAGGGGAGCTCGGGTTGTGCCACCCGTTCCGAGACAGACGCCCCTTCCAGTGTCTACACTACTAATTTCACCTTCCTACCATCTTCCACCTCTGCTCTTGCCTTCACCTGGATGTGTCCCAAGCTCAGCTGTGGTTTATTTCTCAATCTTCTCTCATCTCACTTAAAAAAATCTTTAGTTCATGGATGTACCTCAGTGGGTTGTGATGAAGAGATGTCTTGCTTCTCAATCTAGAGTTCCTGCAGCAATACAGTTTTCTAAACTTATATATGTATGCATATATATATTATATGTATATATATATATATTTTATATATATATATATATATATATTTTTTTTAAAGAAGAACTAAGGGAACTTTGAGCCAAACTGAGGATTATAACCCAGGAGACAGATTCTCAGAAAGCTCTGAGAACTGTTCCACCTGTTAGCAGTAGAAGACACAATCATACACATTTTCCAGACAAAGGATCAAACATCAGAATGAGATACTAATATGTAACATCATAAAACTTACTATATTTTTGAGAAAGTGAGACTCACATGGTGAGAAAAATTCTTCAAAAAGTATAGAAGGAGACGCAGGGGAAAACAAGCCTTCCTCAAACTCAGGCTCCCGATTCTCCAAGCCCCCCTCCCAGCGGCAACCACTGTCAGCAGTTTCCTGCATACTTCCAGAGAATCTACCACGTGGACATTGAGGAAGATTCACTTCGGTAGTTGTGTGTAGAAGGGGCTAGGGTTGGAGTGAGGTAGGAAGAGAAACTGGAGTCTGGGGGTGCCTTGGTGCCATTAGTGGTTTAAGCCATGGCTAAGGGTCTGCACTGAGGCCATGGGCTGGGAATGAGGGGTGAGACAATGAGAATTCCAGAAGGAGTTACAGGATCCAGCCACTGCTTTGGTGTTGGCAAGATGTCAGGGGAGGCCGGAGTAAATGGGGGAATTGGGTTAGGGAGAAAACAGAGTAAGCCTCCAGGTCGATCTGGTAGTGGACAGAGGGTGGGGTTTTATTTGCATTAACCCAGTGACTTTACAGAGAAAGTGAATGCTTCGTTTGTCCCCGATGTCCATAAAACCTTAATAATTGGCTGTCTCCGCTCATGTTCCTATTGCTTTTACACATTCCCTCAGTCCACTGGAGGATTTGAGCCTAACACTCAAAAGTAATTTTAACAGTAGCATCGAATATGCATTATTCCCTCTTCCCGTAGAGGAGAGCCTGCCAACCGGCAACCAAGTCTAGCCCGTGGGCATAGTCACTCAGGCACAAACAGTGTTTTGTCTTCTACTTGAGTTAACATTTTACAAAGCTGAGACCTCCCCTAACCCTGGTTGCATGGTTTCTCCTGAGGAAGAGGAAGATCTGGCTGCACTGAGATGGTCTTCCTCACTGTAGTAACTGGCCAAGCCTGAAGAGCTGCCGCCCTTGTAGGCAGGCCATACCTTCTCCGCTGGGCACAGGTCTTGTGACTCACTCAGTTACCTGCCAGGACCCCGCAGCTCTCCATTAGTCCTCCAGGCTATTAGAGACCCCACTGCCAAGGATTCCAAACTATCAGAGCAGCTGTTGCTATCTTAAGGTTTTTCTTAGTACACTCTCTGTTGGCACTTTTTTTCCAAGCATAAACAAATGGGATAACGTGGAAATTTAAATTCCAAAAGGTTGGAATCTAACCTAGGTAATGCTTGATCTTTTGTTTAAAAAGAAAAATGCAGGTGGTACTGATTAAAAGTTATTAAAAAGAATACCTTTTGGCTTGGCCATACTTAAGTAAATATTCCTGATGATGTGGTCACCACAGCTGCCATTCACAAAGGCAACGAGGTGACAACTAGAAATCTTCTGAGGTTCATAAGCTAAGAGACTGGATAACTTTATTTTCCTCTGGCCAATAGCGACGTGTTAACATGCAGGAAAGGAGAGCTGAATAAAGCAGTTTTGATTGTATTGTTGAGGGAGTACCCTAAGAAATCCTTCCGGATAAAATCTCTGCCTCTTAAGCCAATAAGGAAAAGGTATATATCCCTTGTGCGACATAACACTTGGAACAAAAATCATCAGTTGAGATAGTTTATTGAAGTGATGTGCCCTAAATTTACCTGTTTGTGGGGCCATGTTTTTTTTCTAAGCCCATCCTAGGGAGTTCCCTTTGTGCATGTAGGTTGACCTTGGACTAACCCCAAGATTTCCAGTCACCAAAACGTAGGAAGTAGAAGGAGTAGTATTACACATGTTTGGAATCTAGCCCATTAGAAAAAGGCACATGCATTTTCCAGTGTTGGCCGTCTTTGTCTTCAGTTTTGAATCACTCACTGACCATTTGATCCGAATTCCCCACACCGCTTACATAAACAATTCCACGTACTCCTCAGGAAGTGTGACATAACTTTGTGATTGATGTTTGGATTCCAATAGCAAGAACACAAGATTACAGACTTGTGTTAGTTTATAAAGGTCCATGTCTCAGTGTGTAAAAGAACAGAGGTCGGGAGGCAGTGTGCTGGTAGCAGGGTGAATTGGGATGGCGACCCAAGGAGCGTGGACTCTAATCCCAGCACTGTCTGTGTCCTGCTGTGTGACCACTGAGCAGATTTCCTCTACATCCCTGTTGCCTTTCATGTAAACTAAGGAGGTTGAACTGTTGATCATCAAGGCAGCATTTCCATCTCCGACACTCGAGCAGTCATTGACTCTCCTGCGGAAAGGGCTCCTCCCTGTCTCTCGGTTGGACTCTTCTTCTTGATAAAATGACCTGATGGGGGCTTCCCTGGTGGTGCAATGGTTGAGAGTCCGCCTGCCGATACAGGGGACACGGGTTCGCGCCCCGGTCTGGGAAAATCCCACATGCCGCGGAGCGGCTGGGCCCGTGAGCCATGGCCGCTGAGCCTGCGCGTCCGGAGCCTATGCTCCGCAACGGGAGAGGCCATGGCGGTGAGAGGCCCACGTACCGCAAAAAACAAACAAACAAAAAATGACCTGATGTCTTGTGTCACTTAGGACACTTGGCGAGTCCTCACTGACCGCCTTCCACTCCTCTGTATGCCGCGCATCTGGAGACACTATGGGAAGCAAGACTGGCTTTATAGGGAGACAGTCTTTTCTGTCTGGGTTTCAGAATGCCAGGGAAGTTCTGTTCCTTCTGGAGGTTTCTTATTTTTTGCTAGTGATTCCTGAAATTCTACAATATTTCTTTTTTCTTTAACCAGTTTTGTTTTCCTTCTTAAAGACTGTGTTTTGGAGTGTGAAGAGGCTAGTAACATCACAGAGGATTGGTTTAGCAAATGGCAAAACCAAAGGATTATGGGTAGACAGTGACACCAGAATAAGGCACAGTGGGTAAGAGGACCTGAAGGTCATCTTCATCCATCTGATAAACGTGTCCAGACTGGCTCTGGTTGAGCAGGACTGAAAGGGAGAGGAAGCATGCCGGTCTGCATAGCTCTGCTTCCTGACCTTGAAACCCAACAGAGGCAGGTGTGTTCTACATGCCCCTAACACAGAAGTGCAGAGACATCCAGATCTACTTGAGCACATTGGTGGGGTGAACCAGAAGGAAGGGAGAAGATACACAGGAGAGGAAATAACTAATGGAACAGCAGCGGGGAGGAGGCTGGAAAGAATGGGGTTGGAATATAAGTAGAGGGTAAGGGCTTGCCAGATGTGAAAGGAAATCTCGTCATCACCGAAAGCTATGAAGGAAAAGAATGAGTTAGTATACAGCTTGGACGCTGGGGAGATGGGGCCGTGAGGAATTGTTTTTTTTTCTGACTTGTCCTCAGACATGTAGGGAAGTCTTACTGTCCTCATCTCTCCCCTGACTTCCTGATCTTGCTGTGTTTCATTTGATTCTAAGTGGATCTTTATGTTGTTGGGATTGGCATTTGAAGGAGAATAATTGTTGTAGAGTAAACAACAGGGATTCGGCTTTGCTCTCCATCAGCTCATCGTTTCCTTTCTGAGCCAGCAGAGGAGAGAGCGGTGTTCAGTCAGGCATTTACACGAGAGAGATTGCTGCCTGTGCGCCAAGCACCAGACAACGTTGCTCTGTCCTGCTCCTGGTGCAGAAAATTTTTTTAAAAATCAGAACCTCACTATTACCGTGGGATAGCATGGTGACAGTACCTTTACTATGGTAAATGTATTGGACCAAGAAGACGTGACCTATGTCCCGTTAGTGTTTAGAAGACCACCAGGGTTTCCACACTAAGGAAATTGCAGAAGCAGCCAGATCATTTCTTACACTGTCCTCATATATCAGCTTCGCTTAGGTATAAAATTTATGTTATATTTACTGAAGCAGTGAGGCAGTGGTAACACATGAGAAAACCTAGTACTGCGCTTGGTCTGATTCACATCCTCCAGGGTGACTCTAATCTCCAGCTGCCTGTTGAAAGCAAGAAGATGCAAGCCAGGGTTAGCACCCTCTGTTGGGTTCCTGGCTTCGTTGTAAATACAGTGAAGTGTCTCGTTGAAATGGGAAGAACCCAAAAAAGGGAAAGAAGTTGTGTCTTTCATTAAAGACTTTTCAAAGACAGCCTCTAACACAGAGCCCCAGCATCTTAGAATGTTAAGGCTGGAAATGTCAGGTATCAGTGATGCCTAATCGTATTTTCCAGGTGAGAAAACAGGCTCGAAAGACCTGTCCTTGTCCAAGGTTACACAGTACCTGGTGGAGAAGAGCACAGTGACTAAGGGTGCAGATGAGGGCAGCCTGACAGCCTGGGACCCGTGGGTCTACCATGCATTAGCTTGTGACCTTGGACAAGTTCCTGAACCTCTCGGTGCCTCAGTTTCTACATTTTAAAAAGGACTGGGCTTCCCTGGTGGCGCAGTGGTTGAGAGTCCGCCTGCCAATGCAGGGGACACGGGTTTGTGCCCCGGTCCGGGAAGATCCCACATGCCGCGGAGCGGCTGGGCCCGTGAGCCATGGCCGATGAGCCTGCACGTCCGGAGCCTGTGCTCCGCAACGGGAGAGGCCACAACAGTGAGAGGCCTGCATACTGCCAAAAAAAAAAAAAAAAAAAAAAAAAAAAAAGGGACTAATAGGACTCACTTTGCAGACCTGTTGTAGGGGCAGAGTTCATTAACACAGGTCAAACGCGGAGCACAGTGCAGGGCCCGTGTTTCATGCTCAGCACCGGGGAGCTCGTATCACTGTTAAATCTCTGGTTTCCGGAATCACGGTGCACAGAGCCTTCTGTTATCTCACTGCCTTTTAGATTTTGCTGTTTTACTTCTTACTCACAAATAATCAATGTAGATTATTCATATTCCCATGTCTCTTTTTGTTTCATTGCTTACCAACGGCTTTCTTACTTTTTCTTCTAATATCCATGATCTTCTAATCACCTCGTCCAGTGTGTTTTCTCTTGTGTCCATTGACTTTGATTACCTGGGCATTTAGTGCTATCATGAAGCTCCCTCCTGCCTTTCGTCCTTTGCCTCCTCCTGAGGCTCTTCCTTGTCTGTTCCCTTCCCTGACTTCTCCTGCTTCTTCCTGCCCCCTGACAATGGCCTGCCCCGCAGGCTGAGCTCTGGGACTCCTTGCATGACTCAGTCACCCTCAGGGTTTGGCTCTTCTGTATGACACCCAACAGTATGCTTCCTGGTGTCTTTCCAGAACTTTGGTTCAGCATTTGACATCGCGCTCTCTGGTCGGGGAGACACCATCCTCTCGTATCTGTACCTGAGGATCTGGAGCCTAATTCGATTCCTCCATCTCCTTTCCTGCCCGCATCCAGTTGATGGCCAAATCCCATTGACCTTTCTTTGAGGAAGAAAGGTCTTTCCTTCCTCTGCTTACCAGTCCCCACCTTCTCATACCTGAACTCCTCTCCCCAGGTTCCCTGACTCTAGTCTTTCTTCAGTCTATCTTGCACTGTATTTCCAGAGTTATTCTCCTAAAAGGCTGCCTTGTACACATCACTTTTATTTTTACTAAAACTTCTATCTGTACCAACAGACATCTTTACAGCCAGTCTGATGAATACAGTCCAAATTTCATAGCTTGGCACTGAAGGCTTTCTGTAGTTTTTCTCCTTCCTTCTCGTCTCTGTTCACATTGTTCTCTGTTGTCTTAGATGTATCATGAGTCATTCCAACATCTATCTGTGTGTGCTGGGGATGGGACTGTACCCGCATTTCCCTTTCCCACTTAGAGTGGTCTCCTCTGGCCCTCACCTGTTCTTGACTCTTTCTCCACCAAAGCCTTCCTCTGCTGGCCCTGCCCGTTGGCAAAGCTTCCCTCTTTGGATTCCTCTAGGATTTTTCACTGACCATATTATCAGCTGTGTTTTCATGTGTCCGCCCAGTTGTAAACTGCTCCAGGGCAAGGGTCATGTCTTAAGACTCCATCTCCAATGTCCAGCATCTTCTTCATCAGACCATTTCAGAACAAAGGTAGAAAGAATGGGTTCCATAATGGACTGAACAATGAACCAAGTGGAGAAAACTGGGTTAGGATCTTACTTCCGCCTCTACAAGCACAGAGAACCTGGCCATATCTCCTCATCTCTCTGGGCCTCCATTTCTGCGTACTTAACTATGAAGGGAGCTGAAGCCATTTCTCAGGTCCTAAACCTAATGTTATATGAATGACTCCAGGGATTGGATTTGGAAACGATATCTGCACTGCAGTCTCCGCTTCCCTGTTATGATTAAGAAGGAGAATAGAGTGGTTTACAGAAGCAATGTGTAACTTAATAAAGACAGGATGGAGAGTTCACAAATAAAGTGGAAGGATTTTTCCTTAAACACAATCACAGAAAGTGATGAGACAACTTTCGGGAAAAAAAAAAAATAATGAAGAGCTTACAACTGGAAACAAAAGACAATATCTCCTCCTAGGATTCATTTACTTGGCTGTCAGCCTCTGTCTGTGTCCTAAATAGGATTAGCTGCCACTTCTTTCCATTCCTCCGAATTCCTGGTTGAACTGGCAAGTAGCATGTACTTAGCAAAGTCATCACTTGACCTTCCTGTTCTCCTAAAAATGAAGTCCCCCTCTTCTTCCCCACGCCACCCCTCCATCTGGAAGACATAATCTGAGTTCCTTTCGGTTCCATGATATATCACTGCCCTTCTTTCTGCTGGGATAAGCTTTCCCCCTTTATATTTCTCTTCCTCTAAGTCAAGATGAGGCTACTTTTCACGAGAAACTGCTTTTGGAAGAATGAATTGACTTCCCACTTACCAATTTTAAAAAATACTTCAATGGGTAGGGATTTCATTGTGCTAAATCTCTGATTAGGGGCAGGCAAGCAGAAACATAACTGTCTCTGGAACTCTAAAACTTCTAGAATCTGAGTTGCTACACAGAGTCTCAAAATTCTGGCTACATGCTTTTTCCCTGCCATTGTTTATCAATTCTCTTCTAGAAAACCATCTTCTATAACTGAATCCACATGTCTCTCTTTTCTACAGAAACTTCATTCTTTTTCGTTCCCCATCTTCGCCTCGGGAAATATTTTTGGTTAGGACCGTATCTCAAAGCCTTTCTAACAAGATCTTTTTCTAAAACCTCTGAAGTAATACTGCTCTCCTTGGCCCGCATGTCATCGTGAAGCCCAGACATCCAGACGTTTTCTGATCCCATTAGATGTTGATTACATTGTTGGCCCTTAGTCCTAGTGACTTTTTTTTTCCTTTCAAAGTGGCAGTTGCTGTGATTGAATGGGTTTTAAATTGTCTCAGTAGGAGTTTTTTATGGCTTGGATCTCTTTGGATTTTCCATCTTTTAGGGGGAGGGGATTAAAATAAAACTATGAGGTTTGTCAGACATGTGTTACTGAAACTGAGAGGCTGCACGTCCCCTAGGAAGGTTGCAGCGTGATGACACAACTTCAACGTTAATTGCTAGGAGTCCCATTTCTTACACTGAATTCCAAACTAACTTTTACCCTGGTGGTATACTTCTTTTTTTTTTTTAATAAATTTATTTTAATTTTTGGCAGCGTTGGGTCTTCGTTGCTGCGCGCGGGCTTTCTCTAGTTGCAGCAAGTGGGGACTACTCTTCGTTGCGGTGTGCGGGCTTCTCATTGCGGTGGCTTCTCTTGTTGAGGAGCACGGGCTCTAGGTGCGCGGGCTTCAGTAGTTGTGGCACGTGGGCTCAGTAGTTGTGGCTCGAGGGCTCTAGAGTGCAGGCTCAGCAGCTGTGGCGCACGGGCTTAGTTGCTCCGCGGCATATGGGATCTTCCCGGACCAGGGCTTGAACCCGTGTCCCCTGAATTGGCAGGCGGATTCTTAACCACTGCGCCATACCCTGGTGGTATACTTCTTATAGGCTTTATGTCCTTGATTGCTCCAAAGGTATTGTGGCAAAGACTGTATTCCACTCTGCTAACCTTTCTCTGACTAGTTGGATGGCCGATGGCTTCAGCACATTTAATTTAATCAACTTAAAATGTTCAGTTGGGTGAAAAAAAAGAAACCAGATGACTTGGACAACACAAAAAAGAGGAAATAAGATATTTCTGTGGTTCACTCCTCAAGGGTCTTTGGGTTGAACCTCCATGGAAAAAAATATTTTTATGTGCTTTCCAGAAGCAAGAGCTACCCAGATGGTTAAATCCAGCAAGTCTGTATAATTTTTTTTAACCCATGTTGACTAATTGATACTAATTTTTGTATACTTGTGGGCAACATTGCTGGTGGAACAACAAAGGAAAACTCAGATTTTTATCTGACACATTTATTGTCACAGTGGACTTAAATTTTGTACATACTTAGGGAGTGTTTTACTGCTAAGAATATATAGGTGTGGTGTTTGGGGATAGCAGTAAAGTGAAACATTATTTTCCTAATTACTTTAGGGAGGCATCTCTTCCCGTTGTTGAGCTATCTATACTACTAACCTCCAAGAGGCAGAACTCAGTAAATTCACTTAGTGAAATCCTTTCTCCAGTGAGAGAGTGGTTATGGATTTGCACTAATTTTGTTTCCTTCCTTTTGGAGTCTGACATTTTATCTTTCTGACTAAGTAAATTCTCAGTCACAAGAGATATTCCTAGTAGCCAAATTTATTTAGAAATGTTATTTAAGGCTTTTTTCTTTTTTTAAGCTGACACATCTAAAGTTTCGAAATGTATAGGCTAAACTTCAGAGCAGATGTTTAATGCATTCTCTCTCCAATTCCAGAGATTATATCAAGTATTATATAATGTGGAGTGTTTCCTCCATTTACTCAAAGTGTAACTATTGGAAGATCAAAATACATTTAGTTTATTCCTATAGGCTTTAGTATTTAAGTCTACTTGCAGATCACTTATCTGTGGGTATTTATTTTGTTTATAGTTCATGGAAACATAGATGATCATTCCATGTGTTGTTAGAAGTGTATCAGCAACTGAGGCCAACAATCATAATCACATTACATACATAATTTGGGAGTCACAGAGGCATGTTCCCATTTGGATATTTGTTTATTAGATAAGCCAGATGTGTCAATCAATTATTTAGATAATTTCAATATTTCCATATATACTACCCAAAGAAACATCTTAACCAGATTTTTATATGTTTACTTTGCTTGCACAGTAGACGGGGATCCTGGTACGTGCTCACCATTGCCGGGTATTTAGTGTTCTAACCCACTGCAAAGCATCGTGTAGAGAACTCACATGTGGGTCGACCTGGGTGTTGAATGGGTGGGAGAGCCTGAAGCAAGGAAAGGAGATAGAGAAATGGTGGATGTGGGGTCTCTTGGCTGCCATATGAGGCGAAGGAGGGACAGCCCTGAGAACTGGGCTTCCAGGAGCCCCACTGCAGGGCCTTGGGTGCCAGGCTGGAAGTTGGTACTCATGGTTATTCTGTATCTGTCACAGCTTTGTGGCCATGTGAGTTAATAATTGTTTCTTTTAATACAATAGCATTTTCTTGACCTTTTATATGGGCTGATGATTCCTTAACGGAAATGGGCTGTTGTAACTGCAGTAAAATTCTAGATCATGCCAGTACTTGATACCATCCCATTAAAAAAAGAAAGAAAAAGGAAATCATGGTTAGACAGCCATTTTTAGACCTGGGCTTCTGGAATGTATCGATTGCAAGATGAGGGATACAGAAGGCATGTTGTTATTTTCAGAATTCAGTAGACTACCTGACTGGATGTTTTGGCTTAAATTTGTAAACTGAATAACTGACTAGAAACAGAAGAGTTTTCCCACGTGGCATCGCACTGTGAACTGGATTTATTTGCTGATCCTAGTCTGAATGGGGAGTGGGAACACCCTCTACCACCGATTCCTGTAGCTGGGTGCGTGTTCACGTCTCTTGGTCCTGTCTGACTCTTGTTACTGGTTTTTGTGAAGTCACAGCTTCACCTCCTCAGTTTCCCATGGCACAGTTTTCTGTTCCTCTTGGTGAGATTGGAGAGAACGCTTTCTCAAGCGCCTCCGTGGGAAGCGCACACTTCCTCAGCCTGTGCAGTCTTAAGCTGTGCCAGTCTGGTGGCGCTTGTCTGTCACGTGCTGCCCTGCCCAGCGCCCTCTTTTTTTTTTACGGCACACGGGCCTCTCACTGTTGTGGCCTCTCCCGTTGCGGAGCACAGGCTCCGGATGCGCAGGTTCAGCGGCCACGGCTCACGGGCCCAGCCGCTCCGCGGCATGTGGGATCTTCCCGGACCGGGCACGAACCCGTGTCCCCTGCATCAGCAGGCGGACTCCCAACCACTGCGCCACCAGGGAAGCCTCCAGCGCCCTCTTGAAGCGTGGTGTCTGTGAGCTATCTCAGCCAGGTCCAGCCGTGGGGCGCCAGTGCACAGAAGGCCCTCAGCGCCCCAGCATTCATCTTCTCCTGCTGCCGTCCAACATGGTGTTAGTCTTTGGGGAACCGTTTTATAGAAGAGTCGCTGAATGTGTAGGAAGCAGATTCCTGAGGTCATGTTTTTCTGTTTTTAATTTCTTTTTTTTTAAAATTGGAGTATAGTTGATTTACAATGTTGTGTTAGTTTCTGCTATACAGCAAAGTGAATCAGTTATACACATACACCTGTCCACTCTCTTTTAGATTCTTTTCCCATATAGGTTATTGCAGAGTATCAAGTAGAGTTCCCTGTGCTCTCCAGTAGATCCTTATTAGTTGTCTATTTTATGTATAGTAGTGTGTGTATGTCATTCCCAATCTCCCAATTTATCCCTCCTCCCACCCCCACCCCCCCGCCTTTCCCCCTGGTAACCATAAGTTTGTTTTTTTTACATCTGTGACTATTTCTGTTTTGTAAATAAGTTTTTTTGTACCGTTTTTTTAGATTCCACATATAAGTGATATCATGTATTTGTCTTTCTCTGACTGACTTACTTCACTCAGTATGGCAATCTCTAGGTCCACCCGTGTTGCTGCAAATGGCATTATTTCATTCTTTTTTATGGCTGAGTAATATTCCATTGTATATATGTACCACATCTTCTTTATCCATTCCTCTGTCAGTGGACATTTAGGTTGCTTCCATGTCCTGGCTAATGCTGCAGTGAACATTGGGGGTGCATGTATCTTTTCAAATGACTGTTTTCTCTGGATATGTGCCCAGAAGTAGAGTTACTGGATCATATGGTAGCTCTGTTTTTAGTTTTTTAAGGAACCTCCATACTGTTCTCCATAATGGTTGTACCAATTAAATTCCCACCAACAGTGTAGGAGGGTTGCCTTTTCTCTACACCCTCTCCAGCATTTATTGTCCGTAGGTTTTCTTGATGATGGTCATTCTGATCGGTGTGAGGTGATACCTCATTGTAGTTTTGATTTGCATTTCTCTAATAGTAATGTTGAGCATCTTTTCATATGCCTCTTGGCTATCTGTATGTCTTCTTTGGAGAAATGTCTATTTAGAGCTTCTGCCCATTTTTTGATTGGGCTGTTAGTTTTTTTGATATTGAGCTTCATGAACTGTTTATATATTTTGGAGATTAATTCCGTGTTGGTCGCTTCGTTTGCAAATATTTTCTCCCATTCTGAGTTGTCTTTTCCTTTGCTGTGCAAAAGCTTTTAAGTTTAATTAGGTCCCATTTGTCTATATTTGTTCTCAATTTATTAATAATTCTTAGTAATTCATATCTCCCTCTATTTGTATAACTCTCTAAAAACATGAATGTAAGACAATTTTTGATTCAGTCAATTTTGTCCTTTACTCTGCCTGTCATTTAAAATTTGGTTTGGGAAGGATCCTTGTTCTGTCAGCATATATGTTGGCTGTCCTTCCTAGAGTGGTGTCATCTAGAAGTTCGAGAACCATGCCATTGACATACTTATCAATAATTTGCATGAGTGTTAAGTAAGCCAGAATGGACGCCTTGTGACATACCACAGAAGGCCTCTTCCCCAAGTTTAGCCTAGCTGCCTCCTAACACACAGGAAGTCAGATGATATCCTGAAAGAATTTGTTGATGCCTTGTTGATGCTCAGAATATTGTGAATGAATCCAGGTATACAATGCATATTGGTCTACTTGCCAAAGATGGCTGTGGTGGGGGGTGTTAGGTTACTCCTGGTAAGGGGTGAGAGGTCATGGAAGAAATGAAGTGTGGTTTATGAGGGAGAGTTTTCCCTTTACACTGTATTATTTGATTTGGTCTGTCTTCTGTTGGAGTAGTTCCTGAAATGTATGTATGGTGCTCTTGGTCCTCTGCTCCTACTTAAAAATGTGAAGAAGCTAATTGGAAGCTCTGTGGAGCAGGGTACACTAGCCAACAGGTGGGCTTTGGAGCCAATTATTTGGCCAACTTGAATGTCTATACAGTAACTGGAGATTTTTTTCTTAGTTTTTCCAGAGAAGATTTCTCTAACTTCCTTCTTTAAGGGTGTCTGCTTCTTACATTTGAAGAAACAAAACTTCGGGAAAGGAAAACAGCAGTTGAATCCCAGAGCTCAGAATGCATAATTTTAAAAATACCCCCTTCCCCCCCCCCTCAATCCAAGCCTCACTTGTGTTGCCCATAGTGCCTGAGGTCTGCAGTCCTCATACCCGACTTTGCCCGGGGTTCTCTGTTGTTGAGGGAAGAAGGTCAAGGTTAGAAGACACAGTCCTAGAGCTGTGAAGGGTTAAGGTTGAGACGTGGGGTCCAGTCTCTGTCTAGATAAACTTTCAAACGGTCCCTTCACTTCTAGTCTCACGTCTCACTCCTGTCCTCCGCGGTACACGGTGTCTGCAGGCCTGCGCCTCTTTGGAGTTTCGTGAGAGCAGTTTGTTCTCAGTACCCCCTCTGCAGGTTCTTCAGAGGCTACAGCAGAGTGGGGAAGTTAGCTCAGGGATCGCTCTGCTTCGTCTTCCCAAATTTGTTGTAATGACTCCTCTGCTGTCTTCCCTCCTATTTCTTGCCCTCACCTTTCTCTTTAGGTCTTTTTTGGGGGCGGGGGCGGGGTGGACTTTGCCATCATCTGGATGGCTTTGCACAGAAGAGGTGAGTAGGGTGAGTAGTGTATAGTCATTCTGCTACATGTAACCAGCGGCCCGTTATCGTGCTCCAGAGAAAAGGCTGGAAGTTAGCTGAGTTTCTATACAGTGTTATATCAATATGTCATGTAACTTAAACCCTATTATTATTATGAAATTCAAGATATTCCTACATAATTTCTAAATGATCTGCCGATGTTACTCAGTCTCTGATCCAGCAGATTTATAGGGCAAGCAAAGCCCATGGCAGCACGTTGGCACTTGTGTTCTAGAGGCAGCTGGATGTCCCCACGAGCACGTCCCTTGTGGGTCGGGGACTGGAGTCTCCTCCCACCTGACTCTGCGGTGCTCTGAGTTGAATTATTCCCCCTCTAGGACCCAGTTCCTTATTTGTGCATGAGGGCCTGGTCTCTG
This sequence comes from Grampus griseus, assembly GCF_964374135.1. Taxonomy (NCBI): domain Eukaryota; kingdom Metazoa; phylum Chordata; class Mammalia; order Artiodactyla; family Delphinidae; genus Grampus; species Grampus griseus. Next base: position 90,861,968 of record NC_139019.1, read on the forward strand.
CAGTGCCTTATAGGTCCGCATTCTGTGACTCCCGGCGCAAATGCAGCCAGCTAAGGGGAGGACGGCTGTAAAAGCCACACGCCTCTCCCTCCATGGTCTTTCATCTAGACCTGGAGACCCACAACCACATGGTAACTGAAGTCCCCATGAAATGTCGTTGCTTGCATGTAAAGTGTAGCCTGGGGGACTGCTCCGGTTCTCAGCTCTTCTGGTCCCGAGGCTGTGGCTCCCGGAGAACAGATGCTTGTTGGCTGTAGCGCACACACCCACGTGCTCATGAGATGGCCCGGTTTGCTCTGAGTGAAGTACAGGTTAGAGGACTAGAAACTCTGTTTCAGTTAGCATTCAGCTTTCTACGGGAGGGAAATGTGTTATCCGGGCCATTTCCATTGAAACTACGCTCACTGTAAAAAGTCCCACTGAACTATAAAACAAGCCGTATTAGAGGAAGGACGTTCAGTGAAGCTTTATAAACTAGAACATGGGAATCATGGACTGTGTGATGTCCTTACGTCCCATTTTGTTGAACGATCCAGACATATTTACTCCTATAGCCTTATAAACAGATGGTGCATCTGTCATAGGAGGGTCAGTTCAGTACGGTCTGAATTCTAGGTTTATTTCAGTTGCAAGTTGAGGACCTATCCCAAGTTAGCTTAAAACAACAAAAACAAAATTAACTCATATAACTTGTAAGTCTATGAGTGACCTTGGCTAGATCTTGAGACCCAGCTGTTAGATTCATACCTGACTCTCTGCACTTCTGTTCATTGTGCTCGTGCATGTTGAGCTCAGGGAAGGTTCACTTGGGTCAGTTCTGACCCCAGACCAGCCCCTATGGGGAGTGGGTATCATGACTGTCCTTGCTCAGGCAGCAGCCCTCTGGCAACCACACAGAAGGGAAAGTTTTCCCCAAAACGAACAGGATGGGCAGTAACAACAGCTCCTCACCACTCTCTGCATCATACATGGAAAGTACAGTCACTTGAGAAAGATTAAATTTGCAGAACAGGAAACCAGAAAGGAGCAGGGTTTGGACTTTTTAAAGTAGGCAGAGAGGAGCCATTGGAGGATACAAACAATATAATGGATGACCTGATGGGATTTGTATCTTAAAGCTCAACGTGGGCTCCATGTGGAGAATCAATCACCTAAACTGAGTTGGAAATAGGAGACCAGGTTAATGATCAAAAACTGGTAGCACCTGGCACAGAACCAGAACTCTGTCTTCCATGTTTGGATTTCACCCAGAGAAGAGTTGGCAGCTCGCCGTGGGAAATCTGACAAATGAGAAATGTGTGTGTGACAAATGAGTGTATACACCGTGGTTGACTAAGATGAGCATCCCAGATTGAGGCTCTATCCACACAAGCCATTTCCCAGTGGAGGATTTGCCACAAATGAGCTGCACTTGGATGTATTATTGGACCTTAAGTCCCCATCCGGACTTGACAACTGAGATCCTGTCTAGTTGTGGCTGAGGCCATGTACTGCTTCCTGGGATCATGGTCCCAGGAATCCATGAGTGGTTTCAACAAGTACATCAATCAAACCCCTGAACATGTGTAAGCAGAAGGTCCATTCCACTTGTCAGATTAAGAGGGGGCTGAACTGAAGGAGATTAAGAACCACTGCTTCATGAAAGTCCCCCTGGAGAAATGAAGTAGCCCTGCTTCCGCTCAGAACCCCTCTTCTGGGATTCCAAACTCCCATTACTCAATTTATTTCTGAAAGAGACCCACAGTGTCATGGGATGTTCCAATGACAGATATATTCCTGGGGCTGCCCCACCTGAAACAGGAGACATATTTTTATAAAAAAATCTTGTTATCAATATGGTAGCAAACAAGAGTAATGCTGGTGTTACTGTTTAAAACTAATGGTCTCCAAACTTCTCTAACAAATAAGTAGTTTGAGTTTTTACAGCTTGTATAGCCAATTTCTGTATATTTAGAAATTAAATACTTTCCCTCCTGTATTAATATTCTGTACCTTATAAAGCACAAAGTAGGCATTAAAGGACCAGGTGAGAAATAAACAGATAGATGAATATTCTTTCCATACTTCAGTGAATTGTCACAGTTACCGTATCTTTGAGAACTTTGTTTGAAACTACAAGGATTAAATAGATTTTGCAGAAATACGCCCCAGCCCCTTTCTTGTACTATTTCCCTTGAAAATATGTTTTAAGTTCTAAACAACAGTTTAACAAAAATTGAAACTACAATTTTGTTATAAATTTGAGACCCTGAGTCGTTTCCTGCTGCCACATTGCATCACCTTGAGACTGAGTCAAACCCTGGTAAGGACTGGATCCTGTCCTCACCACACCCCATTGGGAGGGCAAACACTGGCTAATCCCCGGAATTCCTGAATGTGTTGACAATTTTTTCTAATCTCCTGGCTTTGTCTATACTTTTGAAGTCTTAGCATTAACAGCCTTTGTTTTTGAATTAAAAACAAACAAACAACTACCACCACAAAACCTTAAGGTGGGGAGAAATCTGTGAGCAAAATTTGGTTTCGATTAAGTGACCAGGTTGTTTCTGTTTCAACAGCTTTAGTGAAGAGTTTTTTAAGAAGAGAGAATGTAATGCTGAACTGGGTTTTTCCGTGTGTTATGTTTAACTGCCACGGTAGGAAATAGGGGGGAAAAAAAAAGACTGGAATGAAATATACAAAATGCCAATAATAAGTTGTGGAAAGTGATTGCGTAGGTGGCTTTTTTTCCTCTTCATCCCCCAGTTTTCAGTTATATCAGATATAATTGCTTTGTTTACAAAACAGTTTTCTCCCCCAAATGTTACTGCCATTTCTAAAAGTGCCAAAATCTCCTCAGCCTGATTTAAGAATGTCTACATCAGTTGGCAGTGATAGGCATTGAAAGGTAAATTGATGTTTTACTACGTTTTATATTCTAAACTACCCAGGTGTCCCCACCCCCAAAGCTTTGTAATTCTTGCGTTGCCTACTTTTTAAATTTAAGTAACTGTGAAGTTGAGTGTATATTACTGTGACTGCTGCTTATGCCATGTGGGAAGCCAAATACAGCTGCATTCTTGATGTCTGTCTGATGCTGGTCTAACAGCCAGAAATATTTGAACTCTCCATTATTGTTAAAGGAGGGAAAATCCACAAAACACACTTCCTTCTTCACCTCTGAATGCCTCCTTTAGTTTATACCTACCCCCTTTCATCGTACTGAATTCATGGAAATTATTTTTCTGCAGTTGTTGAAAAATAATTCAGTTCTGACCCTTCAAGCATGAGATGACCCTGATTGTTTTTCACTGCTCTTGCCTTAGAAGAAATTAAATCTCCAGCAGTATTTTGCATCCAGCCAACACACATCAAACCTCCTGCCTGTCTTGGCTTTGAGAGCCTTGGAAGTTTCTGAATCAGTCAGAAATTACAGTAGAGCTGAGACTGATCAATGAGGAAGCCCCATTTTATTTTTCAGACACCTTCTATCTCTCTTGTAGCCAATGTGTGTGTCTGTGCTTTCTCTAAAATACAACTGATTCTTATTCACTTACTTGTTTTAACCCGGAAGCTTCTGTGTTTCCCCCCTTACCGGCTTCCTTAGTGAACAGCTATCATTTTAATGTAAATGACTCTTTTGTAGATTTGAACTTTACTTGGATTCTCCTTAGCAGAAATAAGATTAGGTAATATTATGACCTCCTAAATCTGGAGGCACCAGTTTTCCTCGTTTGCAATTTTTTTTAACTGGGTTTCTCCATTAAAAATATTTTAAGAACGTGAAGATAAATGACCAGTAGAAGCAGCTGCTTTTCATGGATTCTGCCTGTTTACTTACCCACCTTGTGGTACTCATTGATGTCAAGGAAAATAGCTAAATTTTATTAAAGTATTTTTGAGGTATGAAACTCAAACATTTCTGTGGTGTTAGCTTTAAACATGGTGGCCAAAATCGTACTCATTATAAAGCAGAAATAAAATGTTCACATTTTTGCCTCAGTGAGCTGAGTAGTATATTTATACCAATTAAATATTTAACTTACATGTAAACTGTATTCTTTGGTTACTGTTAAGAAGCCAGATACTTAGTGAATTGTATAGGTGAAGACTTATTCCCTGAAGGCATATACCATTTCCAAGTTCTCTTCGAATAGGCAAGTTCAGTCAATTAGCAAGTGTTTAATGACTACCCCAAGGGCTTTTAGTACATTAGGAGCCCCGTTTACCACTTTCCTTCCCAATTTAAAAAAAAAATGTGTCAGAGTGAATACAACTGAATTCCAAGGTTTGATGTCTTTTCTCTTAATGTACACATTCTGACTTCTTATTTTGTAAACCTCGTTATAAATTCAGTCTCCTGGGCATCGGCCCTTCAGGAGCACACTCCTGGCCCATCCTCCCAAGCCTGCACCCATGTAGTCCCCCTGAGCAGACATCGGATCAGCTCTTGGAGGAGCTTGGTTCTCTTCTCTGAGTGTTACGTGGCTCTTCATCTGCCCTGCCCGAAACTTGGGCTGGAGCTCAATGTGCTATTGCTGGTGCTGAGAGTGCCTCGCTTGGGCAATTATAATATTTATAGCTGGTAACACTAATAATGAAGACAAACACTATATGGCACTCAGCATCCTAAGCTCTTGATAATTCATTAACATAACGAACCCTTCACTCCTCAACACCTTAGACGTAATTATCCCTATTTTTCAGATGAGGAAGCAGAGACAGAAAAATTAAGTGACTTCTCCAAAGTCACAGGGCTATGTAGCATCACAGCTAAAATTGAAGCATGGGAGTCTGGTTCCAGAGCCTGTGCTCCTAACCACTACACTGCCTCCCTGGGGGCCTGCAAGCCTGTAAGCCCGTCTGCTAACCAGCAGCTCTGGGATTGGTTGATATTTGCATTCCAGATTATTGGTGTCCTTCTTGGTTTGTGCAATAAATGACGCAATGTCGTTTCAAACCCAAGGTCAAGTATCCTGCACCTACAGGCTGCCATCTCGCGCCCTCTTGGGAGCATGGCTTAGTCGTGTGGGCCAGAGAAGCTTGAAAAGGGGGTATTGCCGCCAGCATCATGCCCTATCATAGGATTCCCCTATGGGGGCACTCAAGGGTCTGCCATGAACATGGGGAAGACCAGCCTACGCAGGTCAGGATACCAAGGACATGGTAGTAGGAGCCCCACTAATGCTGCCTTCGTCTCCTGGACTCCTAAACAGTCTGGCAGACCCTGCCAAAGTCTTACGGTTACTAAAATTAGGTAAAGTGAACAGAATGTTCAGATTCTAGTTCTTTCTGCTTCTGCAAAGTTGGAGCCGTCGAGCTTGCTATAAAGTTGAAGTAAAAGATGTCCTTTCTAAACTGTTTTGTTTCCTGGGGGAATGGAAGTCTGAAAGTCTTTTCATCACAGTGGTTTTCTGCAGAAGATTTCATGCCCAGAGAAACTTCTTTGCACCATAAGTGAAGATGTGCTTCTCCAAGCACTAAATCTCCTTGGGTAGTTCTGTTATGGAAAAGACGTGGACCAGGAGAGTTTCCCAGGCAGTCTGCTCTCAAATACCAAGACAGTGAAATCCACGTCCACCATTTTATTGTACTCCCCGCACCCAGTTCCTCTAAGTATTATTGGGTCTTCTTAATTCTCATGTACTAAATTCCATTTAAATATACTTTTTCTCAGACGATCGTGTATTTTTCTCATATTGAATGGGTTGAAGAAATGAATCCACTTGCAAGCTGAATCAGATTTAAGTTTACTTGGGAATTCCTTTGGGGAAATAGCATGGTATATGTATGTGTTTGGTTATTGGAATCTAAGTTAAAAAGGAAGCCAGTGTTTTTATTTAGAGGAAAATTCCTCTTTGATTCATTTCTTATGTATACTGAAATCATACTTTTGAAGAACCCAAAATGTGAAGTGAAAAGAAGAGGATGAGGAGAGTTTTGTGTTGTTCCCAGAATTGATTTTTTTAAAAAATAGACCCTATTTTTATTGTGGAACAATTGAACAGTTTTGTGCAGCTCCGAGAGCCAAGTCATCTCACCCCTAAATAATTACAGAAAATCCATTCGGCCCAGCCTAGGAGAAGCAGAACCAAGGAGGCAGCGTTTTAGGAGTATTGTTGGTAATAACACACAGCTGGAAGTTACCACCTCGATCCGTGGAGGGGGCTACGGGTCCTAAGGATGGGGCCCTCGTTTTTTTCCCCTTGAAGATGACATTCGTATCTCTTGCATGTATCTTTGTGCTGAATTGCTAGAACCTAAGAGTTTGTCATTCAGCGAGGAACCTGTTGCTGCTTTTCAGCAGCTTATGTTTTACTTGTAGGCTGCATATCCGGGATCCGTGAAGAAGTATAGTATTATGTACAAGGCTGGGTGGGGCTGTGCGTTTCCTTGAGGAAATGGGCAGGAAGAAGAGTCCAATTTTAACTCTGCTTGTTTTCTATATATAATATCTGTCCTCAGGGCAGCTTTCTATTTTTCCGTCTTTTGGAAGGAAAACTGAAAACTAGGGGTACATCCCTTTTCTTCAGGGATTTTGGTTTCGTAGAAAGCCTGTCAAGGGGGACCTGCCCTCGCATCCTCAAGCATCATACGGGCCTATAGCATGTCCCTCTGCCCTGATCTGATGCAGTCGCTGCTTGCAGACACGTTTCACAAGGAAGAAGCTGGTAAGCTAATTGCATTTTATTATCGAAGTGTTGCTCTCGGAGGCCTCCTCTTCTTGGCAGCATCATAACACTTGATTTTAATCAAGTACATTATTCATTTATCTGAGATTTCAGACTTCTAGTAACTTGAGTGAGCGTCAGTCATTCATCTGATATGTGCTAAATGTTGAAAGTGACTGGATCATAGTAAGCAACTTTATTTAAAAGTAATTTTCAGTAGTATGGCAGTATTTGTATAAGAGGTTTCTTTATGTGTTAAAATGTCTTCAGTCATAAATGTAATGATGAGGCGATTTCATTTTCATGAACTATCACAATGTTCCTGAAAGTAGGTCAGCACCACTAAGTTCAGTTAGTCGACAAATACTGAGTGCCTATTTTTCTTTCAGTTTCACGGATCTTTTTTTTTTTTTTTGCCATACGCCGCCGGCCTCTCACTGTTGTGGCCTCTCCCGTTGCGGAGCACAGGCTCTGGACGCGCAGGCTCAGCGGCCAGGGCTCCAGCCGCTCCGCAGCATGTGGGGTCCTTCCGGACAGGGGCACGAACCCGTGTCCCCTGCATCGGCAGGCGGACTCTCAACCACTGCGCCACCAGGGAAGCCCAGAAATGTTGATTTAATGGTAAATGCTTCAGCCTTTCTGTCTTAACATCTGGCCTGAGTGAGGATGGGGAAGAGACTCAGGAGGGAAAGTGCGCACGCGCGCACACACAAGTTAGCATCACCTCAGAACGACAGATCACAGAGAAATCGCAGTCTTGTTTCTGTTGTCAGTCACGAGATTGTCTCTTGGAATAACACAGGACTTCTAACACCTGGGGTTTCAGAGAATCTGGCAAGTTAAGGAAACTTCATTGCATTCATATTTGTGTTTGGAGTCAGTAAATGTGATTACTTTGGTCACCTCTTCTTAAATTCACGACATGAGGTGCTTCCTAATCTGAGCCATCCAGAGGCATTTGGGGTCTGTGTTTAGTTATCTAAGGTATTTATAGGAAACCATAAAAACCCTTTTGATAACATGTGCTCTCCCGAGTATGCATATTTTTGTACATTTCAACTGGTGGCAACTTGCTGTGTAAATAAATATTCCATCTCCCCCACCACCCCCAACAGTTTGTTTCAAAGGAGCCTGTTTCCTTTGTTCTAATAGTTTGAGATAAAGTGAATGGGCTTACACCATTTGCTCTTTTGTGAAATTTTGTTTCACTAATATTAGTGATAGTCAAGTTCATAGAGCACTCACTGCATGTTGGATGCTTTATGTATAATATCTCATTTAATCCCACTTAATCATATGTCTTTTCAAATGACTCCCCGCTCTGTAAGCAATAGCTCCTCCAAACCCGGTTTTGCCCCTGGGTAGATACTTTTAATGATCTCCATTTTATAGATGAGAAGACAGACATTAAGAAATCTGCCCCAGGTCACACAGTAAGTGGTAGAGCCTAGCTTGAAGCCTAGGCTGTCTGGCTCCAAACCCTGAGGCACTCTGCCCACAGGAAAGAGGCTGGGTTTTTCTGAAGATCTGTATAAAAGTTCTGCCTCATAGAAATGTTAGATTAATTATACTTAATATGCAATCCTACATTCTTCTTAGTGTTCAAACAGGTCCTTTCTTGCTTTAATCACTTTTCAAAATACCTTTCACTAGAATTAGAAGTTTTTTGAAGCGTTAATACATTGAATATATGTGTATATAATTTATGCATTAATCAGAATTTTACGCTAATGTGAAAAACTTACCAAATAAACTGACAGATTCTCCAGGCTCACCCGTTTGGAGCTTTTCAGGCAAGTGAATCCGGCATAGGAAGGCAAAGGGACCGTTTGGGGCGACCTAAAAGCTGGCAGACCAGGGCATGGGTGTGGACATGAAGGCTCACATAGCCCGCTGCTGTTGTGTGCTAGTGTGTAGGCATCTAGTTGTGGAAAATTGACTCCAAAAGTCAACTAATTAACCCCTTATTCACCCACTGAGGCCTAGTATTCCAGCACTGACAGATGGGATACAGTCATACTGTATTCAATAGCTTAAGCAGAAATGATTAATGCAAATGTGAAAAAGTTTCCGTTACGTTATTTCCCTACCTCAATGTACATGGATGAGGCGTTCATACTTGTTGATTCTGTTTTCTCTGGAGTTTGGAAAATCCAATGTTAGAAGTGATAAACTTTAGTTTTCCTTGTGATTTTTGAGTTTCCGTTAAGGTGGAAGCTAGTTAATAATGTACAGTCTTTGTGCTTGAAGAGGTGATAAACTAGGTCATTGGACTTCATAGTTGATGAATCCACTATACAGCGAATATAAGACCAGAAGGTTACGCTCAAAGTTATATAGGTCCTATAGAACTTCACTTAGTGTCGGGTCATTGTTGGCATATAAAAACTAGGGATTGGTATAGATAGAATTGAAGTAATTAGCATATGATTTGGATGTTTATAAGGAACATTGGCCATGTGAAATACCCTTGAAATAAATACCACAACTCACAAAACTCTCTTAGTATCAACAAAATCATGATGTTCTATATTGTCTCGAAGTTCAATATGTATTTTCCTGGTTTCTTTCGTACATACTGGGAAATCGGTCATCATGATTATCTTAGAGACATTACTTGTAACTTTCATAGCTGTCAAGAAAATTTGTGAGCTTTTTCTTTCTAGGAGGAAATTCCAGTTTGGAGATGGTATGAGAGGGAAAGGATTAATGAGGAAGAATACTAACATCCTTGGCTGTAGGAACAAAGCCAACATGGGCGACAGCCATGAGTAATGGGTGAAACATCCTGTTTCATATGGGGTGAAACACCCATATCCTGTGGTCATGCGAATGTTCTCAGTCGTGATCTGGCCAAATAACAGGCCTCCTTCACTTTAAGGAAACATGTTAAGAATATCTGCTTTACAAAACTGAAGCAGTATGATTCTTTTTTTAAAGGATTTATGTCCTAAGATAGTTTTTAGGTGGGAGCATAGTATTTACTGGTGACATGCGAGAATGCAGTACAGACTGAGCTCCTAAATTAGAGTTGGAAATGTGACATTAGGGAATCTCTAAAGCTGGGAAACTTACAAGGAAGGGGAGAAACTTGCAGGGAGTGAGAAGCACAGAGATAGAGAAATGTGGTGGTACCTTAATACTCCAATTTTTTTTTAAAAGGATGTAATCTCTGTAATTTTCACCAGTGATTGAAGGTCAAGCTTCTCAATTTTTTTTCACCCTGAAGAAACATTACTGGAATTAGATAGGAATTTTGGAGAATACGATTAGCTTTTCATAATGAAGACTTAAAAATTTTGACTGCAATATGTAAATTCTGCAATCCAAGGAATTTCTGTAGCTGGGGAAAAGTGTTTGTTGGGCTCATCTCTTTAGGATCAGAAAACTCTTGTTAAGGTATAGGGAGTACGTAGGAGCATGCTAAGAAGAAGTGAGAGAGAATGGTAACAGATACACACTCCTATTTATAAAATAGATAAACAGGGACCTACTGTATAGCACAGGGAACTATATTTAGTATCCTGTAATAACCTATAATGAAAAAGAATCTGAAAGAATATATATATGTGTAACTGAATCACTTTGCTGTACACCTGAGACACTGAAAATCAACTATACTTCAATTTAAAAACAAAAAAGAGAGGGAGAATGGGCTGTTCTGCCGTGCTCTGTAGTCATATGACCCAAAATCAGTGCAACCGTATGTTTTCGTTTTAGAGCTATCACAATGTGGAGGTGCAGTCGCAAGGCCAAGTTCATATAACCGATGTGGAAATGGACACCAGGGCTTTTTCCTAGTTGGACTAAATATTCATATTTAGATCTGAAAATTAGTACACTAAATTGAAGCTTCCAAAGAAGAGGAAGAGTAGATCTTTTTCCAGGTTAGGCTACATTAGCATGTTCTTTCTGCTTTGGATAGACTAAATCTTTAATTCTTATTGGATCAGAGACATAGCTTTGCTAAATTGGAAAAAAATCAGCATGCCTTATTCTCCCTCTAAAGGAAGAAATGTCAAGTTACTGTAGCTTTCAATTCACTGTGCTAGAAAGAATGGTAAGATGGGCCCTGTTGCCTATAAGAATTTGATTAGGGCCCTTTTATTAACGTTTATGACATCAGATTGATTCGTTTCTGAAAATGCAGTGGTTTCTGTGTTGTTGATGTATGAGAGGTGAGATCTCCCTCTGTGTTGTCTAGAAATGCACTACTCAAGAGTCATATCTCAAGGATGTTGATGTATTAACTCTCGTAAGAGAGTCTTCAAATTGAATTTTGTTTTAACATCATTATTGGAGTATAATTGCTCTACAATGGTGTGTTAGTTTCTGCTGTATAACAAAGTGAATCAACTGTACATATACATAATCCCCATATCTCCTCCCTCTTGTGTCTCCCTCCCACCCTCCCTATCCCACCCCTCTAGGTGGACACAGAGCACCGAGCTGATCTCCCTGTGCCATGCGACTGCTTCCCACTAGCTATCTGTTATACATTTGGTAGTATATATATGTCCATGCCACACTCTCACTTCGTCCCAGCTTACCCTTCCCCCTCCCCGTGTCCTCATGTCCATTCTCTATGTCTGCATCTTTATTCCTGTCCTGCCCCTAGGCTCTTCAGAACCTTTTTTTTTTTTTAGATTCCATATATATGTGTTAGCATATGGTATTTGTCTTTCTCTTTCTGACTTACTTCACTCTGTATGACAGACTCTAGGTCCATCCACCTCACTACAAATTACTCAATTTCGTTTCTTTTTATGGCTGAGTATTATTACATTGTATATATGTGCCACGTTTTCTTTATCCATTCATCTGTCGATGGACACTTAGGTTGCTTCCATGTCCTGACTATTGTAAATAGAGCTGCAATGAACATTGTGGTACATGACTCCTATTGAATTATGGTTTTCTCAGGGTTTATGCCCAGTAGTGGGATTGCTGGGTCCTATGGTAGTTCTATTTTTAGTTTTTTAAGGAACCTCCATACTCTTCTCCATAGTGGCTGTATCAATTTACATTCCCACCAACAGTGCCAAGAGGGTTCCCTTTTCTCCACACCCTATCCAGCATTCACTGTTTGTAGATTTTTTGATGATGGCCATTCTGACCGGTTTGAGGTGATATCTCATTGTAGTTTTGATTTGAATTTCTCTAATGATTAGTGATGCTGAGCATCCTTTCATGTGTTTGTTGGCAATCTGTATATCTTCTTTGGAGAAATGTCTATTTAGATCTTCTGCCCATTTTTGGATTGGGTTGTTTGTTTTTTTGATATTGAGCTGCATGAGCTGCTTGTATGTTTTGGAAATGAATCCTTTGTCAGTTGCTTCATTTGCAAATATTTTCGCCCATTCTGAGGGTTGTCTTTTTGTCTTGTTTATGGTTTCCTTTGCTGTGCAAAAGCTTTTAAGTTTCATTAGGTCCCATTTGTTTGTTTTTATTTCCATTTCTCTAGGAGGTGGGTCAAAAAGGATCTTGCTGTGATTTATGTCATGGAGTGTTCTGCCTATGTTTTCCTCTAAGAGTTTGATAGTGTCTGGCCTTACATTTAGGTCTTTAATCCATTTGGAGTTTTTTTGTGTGTATGGTGTTAGTAAGTGTTCTAATTTCATTCTTTTACTTGTAGCTGTCCAGTTTTCCCAGCACCACTTATTGAAGAGGTTGTCTTTTCTCCATTGTAAATTCTTACCTCCTTTATCAAAGATAAGGTGACCATATGTGTGTGGGTTTATCTCAGGGCTTTCTTTCCTGTTGCATTGATCTATATTTCTGTATTTGTGCCAGTATCATACTGTCTTGTTGACTGTAGCTTTGTAGTAGAGTCTGAAGTCAGCGAGTCTGATTCCTCCACCTCCGTTTTTCTTTCTTAAGATTGCTTTGGCTCTTCGGGGTCTTTTGTATTTTCATACAAACTGTGCAATTTTTTGTTCTAGTTCTGTGAAAAATGCCATTGGTAGTTTGATAGGGATTGCATTGAATCTGTAGATTGCTTTGGGTAGTAGAGTCATTTTCACAGTGTTGATTCTTCCAATCCAGGAGCATGGTATATCTCTCCATTTGTTTGTATCATCTTTAATTTCTTTCATCAGTGTCTTATAGCTTTCTGCGTACAGGTCTTTTGTCTCCTTAAGTAGGTTTATTCCTAGGTATTTTATTCTTTTTGTTGCAGTGGTAAATGGGAGTGTTTCCTTAATTTCTCTTTCAGATTTCTCATCATTAGTGTATAGGAATGCCAGAGATTTCTGTGCATTAATTTTGTATCCTGCTACTTTACCAAATTCATTGATTAGCTCTAGTAGTTTTCTGGTAGCATCTTTAGGATTCTCTATGTATGGTATCATGTCATCTGCAAACAGTGACAGTTTTACTTCTTCTTTTCCAATTTGGATTCCTTTTATTTCTTTTTGTTCTCTGATTGCTGTGGCTAAAACTTCCAAAACTATGTTGAATAATAGTGACGAGAGTGAGCAACCTTGTCTTGTTCCTGATCTTAGTTGAAATGGTTTCAGTTTTTCACCATTGAGAAGGATGCTGGCTGTGAGTTTGTCATATATGGCCTTTATTGTGTTGAGGTTAGTTCCCTCTACGCCTACTTTCTGGAGGGTTTATATCATAAATGGGTGTTGAATTTTGTCGAAAACTTTTTCTGCATCTATTGAGATGATCATAAGGTTTTCGCCTCCAGTTTGTTAATATGGTGTATCATTGTTTTGCGTATATTGAAGAATCCTTGCATTCCTGGGATAAACTCCACTTGATCACAGTGTATGATCCTTTTAATGTGCTGTTGGATTCTGTTTGCTAGTATTTTGTTGAGGATTTTTGCATCTATGTTCATCAGTGATGTTGGCCTGTAGTTTTCTTTTTTTGTGGCGTCCTTGTCTGGTTTTGGTATCAGGTTGATGGTGGCCTTGTAGAATGAGTTTGTGAGTGTTCCTTCCTCTGCTGTATTTTAGAAGAGATTGAGAAGGATAGGTGTTAGTTCTTCTCTAAATGTTCGAAAGAATTCGCCTGTGATGACATCTGGTCCTGGGTTTTTGTTTGTTGGAAGATTTTTAATCACAGTTTCAATTTCAGTGCTTGTGATTAGTCTGTTTATATTTTCTATTTCTTCCTGGTTCAGTCTCAGAAGGTTGTGCTTTTCTAAGAATTTGTCTATTTCTTCCAGGTTGTCCATTTTATTGGCATTGAGTTGCTTGTAATCTCTCATGATCCTTTGTATTTCTGCAGTGTCAGTTGTTACTTCTCCATTTTCATTTCTAATTCTACTGATTTGAGTCTTCTCCCTTTTTTTCTTGATGAGTCTGACTAATGGCTTATCAATTTTGTTTATCTTCTCAAAGAACCAGCTTTTAGTTTTATTCATCTTTGCTATCATTTCCTTCATTTCTTTTTCATTTATTTCTGATCTGATCTTTATGATTTCTTTCCTTCTGCTAACTTTGGGGCTTTTTTGTTCTTCTTTCTCTAATTGCTTTAGGTGTAAGGTTAGGTTGTTTATTTGAGATGTTTCTTGTTTCTTGAGGTAGGATTGTATTACTATAAACTTCCCTCTTAGAACTGCTTTTGCTGCATCCCATAGGTTTTGGGTCGTGGTGTTTTCATTGTCATTTGTTTCTAGGTATTTTTTGACTTCCTCTTTGATTTCTTCTGTGATCTCTTGGTTATTTAGTAACGTACTGTTTAGCCTCCGTGTGTTTGTATTTTTTACAGATTTTTTCCTGCAATTGATATCTAGTCTCATAGATTTGTGGTCAGAAAAGATACTTGATATGATTTCAGTTTTCTTAAATTTACCAAGGCTTGATTTGTGACCCAAGATATGATCTATCCTGGAGAATGTTCCAGGAGCACTTGAGAAGAAAGTGTAATGTACTGTTTTTGGATGGAATGTCCTATAAAAATCAGTTAAGTCCATCTTGTTTAATGTATCATTTAAAACTTGTGTTTCCTTATTTATTTTCATTTTGGATGACCTGTCCATTGGTGAAAGTGGGGTGTTAAAGTCCCCTACTATGATTGTGTTACTGTCAATTTCCCCTTTTATGGCTGTTAGTATTTGCCTTATGTACTGAGGTGCATAAATATTTACAATTGTTATATCTTCTTCTTGGATCGATCCCTTGATCATTATGTAGTGTCCTTCTTTGTCTCTTGTAATAGTCTTTAAAGTCTATTTTGTCTTATATGAGAATTGCTCCTCCAGCTTTCTTTTGATTTCCATTTGCATGGAATATCTTTTTCCATCCCATCACTTTCAGTCTGTGTGTGTCCCTAGGTCTGAAGTGGGTCTCTTGTAGACAACATATGTACGGGTCTTGTTTTTGTATCCCTTCAGCCAGTCTGTGTCTTTTGGTTGGAGCATTTAATCCATTTACGTTTAAGGTAGTTATCGATATGTATGTTCCTGTTACCATTTTCTTAATTGTTTTGGGTTTGTCATTGTAAGTCTTTTCCTTCTCTTGTGTTTCCTGCCTAGAGAAGTTCCTTTAGCATTTGTTGTAGAGCTGGTTTGGTGGTGCTCAATTCTTTTAGCTTTTGCTTGTCTGTAAATATTTTAATTTTTCTCTTGAATCTGAATGAGATCCTTACTGGGTAGAGTAATTTTGGTTGTAGGGTTTTCCCTCTCATCACTTTAAATATGTCCTGCCGCTCCCTTCTAGCTTGATCAGCTGTTAACCTTATGGGGATTCCCTTGTATGTTAATTGTTGCTTTTCCCTTGCTGCTTTTAATATTTTTTCTTTGTGTTTAGTTTTTGATAGTTTGATTAATATGTGTCTTGGCGTGTTTCTCCTTGGATTTATCCTATATGGGACTTTCTGCACTTCCTGGACTTGATTCAGTAGTTCCTTACCCATATTAGGGAAGTTTTCAACCATAATCTCTTCAAATATTTTTGCAGTCCCCTCTTTTTCCTCTTCTTCTCGGACCCCTATAATTCGAATGTTGGTGCGTTTAATATTGTCCCAGAGGTCTCTGAGACTGTCCTCAATTCTTTTCATTCTTTTTTCTTTATTCTGCTCTGCAGTAGTTATTTTCACTATTTTATCTTCCAGGTCACTTATCCATTCTTCTGCCTGTTATTCTGCTATTAATTCCTTCTAGAGAGTTTTAAATTTCATTTATTGTGTTATTCATCATGGTTTGTTTGCTCTTTAGTTCTTCTAGGTCCTTGTTAAATGTTTCTTGTATTTTCTCCATTCTATTTCCAAGGTTTTGGATCATCTTTACTGTCATAACTCTGAATTCTTTTTCAGGTAGACTGCCTATTTCCTCTTCATTTGTTTGGTCTGGTGGGTTTTTACCTTGCTCCTTCATCTGCTGTGTATTTTTCTGTCTTCTCATTTTGCTTAACTTACTGTGTTTGGGGTCTCCGTTTTACAGGCTGCAAGTTCATAGTTCCCATTGTTTTTGGTGTCTGCCCCCAGTGGGTAAGGTTGGTTAAGTGGGTTGCGTAGGCTTCCTGGTGGAGGGGACTGGTGCGTGTGTTCTGATGGATGAGGCTGGATCTTGTTTTTCTTGTCAGCACAACGTCTGGTGGTGTGTTTTGGCGTGTCTGTGAACTTATGATTTTAGGCAGCCTGTCTGCTAATGGGTGGCTTTGTGTTCCTGTCTTGCTAGTTGTTTGGCCTAGGGTGTCCAGCACTGTAGCTTGCTAGTCATTGAGTGGAGCTGAGTCTTGGCATTGAGATGGAGATCTCTGTGAGACCTTTTGCCGTTTGATATTACATGGGGCCAGGAGGTCTCTGGTGGACCAGTGTTCTGAACTCGCCTCTCCCACCTCAGGGGCTCAGGCCTGACACCTGGCCAGAGCACCATGTCCCTGTCAGCCACACGGCCGGGTACATGGGGAGTTTCTTGCCTTTTGGGAAGTCTGAGTTCTTCTGCCAGTGTTCGGTAGGTGTTCTCTAGTTGTTCCACATGTACATGTAGTTTTGATGTATTTGTGGGGAGGATAGTGATCTCCACGTCTTACTCCTCTGCCATCTTGAAGGTGCCCCCCTCAAACTGAATTTTTAATGAAAATATGTTGAAATGATGAAAGCAAGTTTTAAAATCCATTAACAGTTTGTAAAAATCCTATCGCTGCCCTAATTTATTAGGAAAAAAAGATTAGGTAGTTGAACTACCCAGTGGCCGTTTTTAGAATCCACTGTTTAATGTCTTCTCAGCCGGGGACTGAGAATCACTGAGGGGGTGTGAAGACTTCAGTTTGCTTTCGTCCTTTGCCTACACGTTAGCCAGAGGGAAGAATTCCAGTGGAACAGAAATGTAGCATATGTAGTAATTGCCAAGTAGTTCTGTAGGTTACTACTTAGATCTGCCTGGAGTATGTGTCTAAACCTGTATAGAGGGCATCGGAAAATGGTTGTGTTGGGCCCGTAATCCTCAGAAGCCTCAGTTTTGCTGACCTGAGAATTTTTCATCTTTTTTTTCAAGTCAACTTTTCCGTTTGTGTGTTAGTCAGAATCACTAGTATTTTACAATATTAGATGCTTAGAAAGATATAATTGTAATTTCTAGTGGCTGTTAGTTACCATTATGTATATACCAGTGTTTTTTCCGGTTTCTGAAGCTTTAAATAGGCCTTTAGTTCGCTTGTGATAGATGTGGCCAGGACAATGCTGTCCTGGGCTCTCCCACACACACACTGGCTACCCCTCGTGGTCTCCATTGCTGGTCCTCCCATCCCTCCCCAACTCCTCATGTGAGGGTGTCTTATCCAGTCTTTTGGCTGAAACAGCCATCTAAATGCTGACTGCCAAGTCCATATCGACAGCCCAAAGCTCTCTCCTAATTCCAGATCCATATTCAACTGCCTCCTCCTCATCTTTACTTGAATATCTAACAGGTATCTCCAACTAAACAGGCTGAAACCCAGCTCCATGAACTTTTTGTAGTCTTTTCTGCATATGGAAATATCAACTCCATTCTCTTAGGCCCAAACCCTGGAGAATCCTTGAACTTCTTTCTCATACCCCACACTCAATCTGTCACCAAACCAGATTGTCTCTACCTTCATAAATTACCTAGAATCTGTTCACTCATCACGGTACCTACAAGCCAAGTCATTATCACCTGCGTCATCTAGTTTTCTTTGTTTTGTGTTTGTTGTTTCTGTAACTGGACTCCCTGTATCCGCCCTTGCCTTTTTACAGTGTATTCTCACCACAGCAGCTGGGTGATCCTTTTAAAACGTGACTCAACTTATGTTATTCCTCTGTTCAAAACCCTCTTTCTATCTCACTCAGTATAAAAGCTGCCAAGTCCTAAAAGTGGGCCTCATCGTCCTACTTTATGGTGTATGGTCATCTCCCACCACCACCGTCTGCAATTTCCCTCGCATTCTCCTGGCCCCAGACACATCAGTTGCCTTGCTGTTCCTCTAAGCATGCCAACAACTTACTTCTCAGGGGCACACTTTCGCCAGATAGCCCCATTATTTGCTTCCTCACTTTTTTCGGGTCCCTGCTCAAATGACACCTTGTTAATAAGGCCTTTTGGGCCATCCGAGAAATATGGCAACACCCATCCTACCCCTCTACTCCTACATTCCCCACACCATCGGAATGTCATAGGGCAGGAATTTGATTTGCATACTGCTGTGTTCTGGGAAGCCAGTATAAAGCCGGGTACTTGGTAGTTTCTCAATCGATGTTTAACAGAATAAATGATCTTCGTATCCTTTTCTTTTTCCCTGAAAAAGTTGCAAGAGTACATTATTTTATATTACTTTTGATAGTTATGTTGGTCCTCAGTAATTTTATTTATCCTCCTGGATAATTTCCTTTTAATTTCTCTCCATTAAAAAGCCTCAGCTGTGCATATTACATTTTTCTTGAGAAACGGCAAACCTTTAGAAAAGTTGCAGGTGTAGTATAATGAACACCCGTATACCCTTCACTGATTCTAATATTTTGCCACTTTTGTTTAATCTCTTTCTGTGCCTGAGTTTATATAATTTCTTCTAAACCATTTGAATTAGTTGTAGGTACCATGACCCTTCATGCCTAAAATGCTTCAGAATTTGTATCTTCTAAGAACAAGGACATTTTCCTACATATCCATGAAAGAAATCTCATTTTCCAAAAACTCAACATTGATATAGTGCTACTGCCTAATATAGTCCATACTCAAATTTCCGCAATTATCTCTATAATGTCCATTGTAACTGTTTCTTAAAATCCAGAGTCTAATCAAGTTTCATCAATTATATTAATCGTCCTGCCTCTCTAACCTTCTTTAGTCTAGAATATAGGTCCCTGGATTTTTTTTTTTTTTTTTGCGGTACGTGGGCCTCTCACTGTTGTGGCCTCTCCCGTTGCGGAGCACAGGCTCTGGACCCGCAGGCTCAGCAGCCATGGCTCACGGGCCCAGCCGCTCCGCGCATGTGGGATCCTCCCGGACCGGGGCACGAACCCGTGTCCCCTGCATCGGCAGGCGGACTCTCAACCACTGTGCCACCAGGGAAGCCCTGTATTCCAGTTTTGATGGGGAAAATAATTGAGGTATTTTTTCTTCAGTATAGTCAGAAGAGATAAAGGAGTTTCCTAATAATTGTATAACATTAAAGAGAACAATAGTATAGTGGAATCTTTGTGGGGAAAATGAAGAGGTCTTGGGTGTCCCAGAGGGAACGATGTTGTTTAACTGGCTTCCTGCCACTGTATAAATGTCATTCAGGCGGAGGCAGGTCTGGAACTGGGGTCCTTCTGTCCTGGAATCATTCCTACCCTGAGTAGGGCAATTTGGCAGAGTCTGAGAAGTTTGGATCTATCACTTTAGCACTGGTACCCAAATGTAGCCAATCACCAGGAGAGCTATTTTGGCTTATTTTTATTTATTTATTATTATTGTTATTTTCTTCAGTACAGCTTCCAGATCTACAGAATCTGACTCTTCGGATTGGGCTCCATATCTCTTCTGAATCGTTAAAAGCTTTCCTCAGATACCTTAGGTTTAGAAATGAGTTTGTTGGTTTAACAGGGACTTGAGTAGTCAAATACTTTGGTCTCTTGGCTTTAGCTGAGCCCAGACTCACTGGGGCTAAAGGGTATATAACCTGTGGATTGGTAGCAAGTAGCCTGGCATCAGCTCTGTTGCACTTAATACCTTTACCTGGTTTTGGTTAGACTAGACCAGCCTTTTACCAGAAGGAGTAAAAGATCAGACATATGACTAATGAGAAGCCTTCCTTACTCTTTACTGCAGGATTTTCATAAGGGAGTGCTACAAAATGGGGACTAATGGAAAGTAATACATCTTATAGGGGGGAAAGACTGCCTTTTACTTCACTTTTATGATAGGAGCAGAATGAGTTTGACATCTACCTCCTACTTTATAGTCATCATAGTCACACGAAAGTAGTATATGCCCATGAAAAATTCATATTTATGCCCCAGTATTGTTTCCTCCAGATCTGATTAAGTTCTACAGTCTACCAAAATATGTAATTTGCCCTTTGTTTCAAAATTTTTAAATGGAAGTGGCGGGGGAGGTGATCTATAAACCTTTTTACTTAAAGCACAAAGATTGGTTATATGAGTGAACTAAGTACCACAGCTACAGGATAGGAACTGAAGTCAAATTTGGGAACCATGTCCCACAGCTGGAAGGTATCACATCGGTAACTTAAGTTGCCATAAAGTATGCTTGACTTAAGGAGTGAAATATTTGGAAAAGAGATGTCTGAGTTATCGAAGATATGGTTATATTCTATACAATATATGATATCTTTCGGTGAGGTTTCATATCCTGATTTCTCTAATGTTTTGACATCTCTTAGAGTACCTAACAGCAGATTATTTGGCAAAGTTGAGCATGCTTATATTTTCTGGTGCATTGGAGAAAGGATGAAATTTATTCTTTGAAGATGATACAGGGATATGATAGATACTCTAGAGATAAGGTAATAGACAGAGGTGATTGCAAGAAATTAAAATGTGCATTAGAGCATTATGGGCAATTTCTGTTAACAGTCTGAAGGTTTATAATGCTCTAATGCTAAACAAAATTACTTAATTAGTGCCCTCTAGAAATAGGTTGTCTTATCACTTTGGTTGAAAAGTAAAATGATAACTGAGACTTGGTTTTGCTGCTGCTGTTAAATATATCTGACATAATCGCATTACTTTATCCTTAGCAAGTAACAATATACTTTCTTAATTTTCACAGCATTATATAAGGCTGGTAGAGTTATCCCCATTTTCAGATGCAAAAATCATCATTAACATAAAGTAATCAAATTGAAGCCACTCATCTGGTCAATAGCAGAAACAAATTTTGAACAAATTTTAGGTCTGTTTGAGGCCAACACTTTTTCAGAAGGCTTTTCCCCTGACAACAAATAGTACTTAGCTCAAAGAAAAACACTGTAAAGTTAGAATTCAAAAAATTACCCATAATTTCACATCCCAGAGATAAACACTTAACATTTTAGGGGATATTGTTTATTATTGGTTTGAGAAAGTGTTCAATTAGCTTAATTTAAAGCTTGTAAAGAGCATATCGAAATTATTTAAATGTAACATCTTTTCTAAAATGTACTGTAATAATTCTAGACCCTCATATTAAATTGTTAGTTACCTGCAAACGTTGTAGCGTTTAGACACATGGAACTTAATTTGAAAATGAAAGCTATCATTTGAAAGCCTGATTTCATACTATGCCTGGGTGCTGGAACAGTCTTTTCCAAACTTTTTCATCATGCTACATCCCTGTGTAGAAGTGTTAATGGATTTCTTGTTGCCTGCAAACTAAAATTTGAGCACATCTCATTTTTCTCCATCAAGGCTCTTGCCCTTCCAGTCATATTAGTCCTTAATGAGGGACTCAAAGTCATTGCTTTTGGTCTTATCCTGGCCCTTAAGTGTTTCAGTAAAACTTTTGTCCCCCAGGAAGTTTCCTAGTATTAGCATAGATTAAACTGCCTGCCAGCATTCTCACCTTAAGCCTTAGTTTCTTTGTCTCAGAGTTAAAGCATTAGAGGCAGTCATTTAATATCCTTTTCAGCGCTGACATTCTGTTGTTCTCACTGCTTCCTGAGACACCAATGAGCGTGTGTCTGTGACAGTCCAGCACATGTCAGTGAACCAGGAGCAGAGGAGGTGCCTGGTATAGGTTCCCTGGGTTGTGATTCCCACCCTCCCATCGTAATAGTGTTAGAAGATCAAAGGGGAGAAGGACTCTCTGGGGCTTGTAGTCATGAAGTGCCCATCAGACTTGAGGGTTGATAAGGGCGTGAGTGTTCAGAGGAAGTGACTGGGAGAATTTAGCCGAATCCCATGAATGTTCAGTGAATGCCTGGCGGTAACAGTTGAGACCCAACCAAAGGAAGTTCACTAGGGACAAGTGGAAGGGTGGTTGAGGTTTGATTGAAGAAGGGGATCTTGGTATTGAAGTGTCAGAGGCACAGCAGTTCTAAATGGTCCAAGGTATATATGGTGACTGCTTAGGGTGTGTTGGAACTGAGATCTTTAGATTTGGTGGCAATCTGAACACTTCAGTGGCAAGAGTTTTAGAAGGAAACTCGTTGATAACGTTATAGTTCAGTGGAATATAGGGGAGGGCATATAAAATTCAGTGTTATACTTGGGTTCAGGTCAAAACACAGATAATGACCAGCTTTGTGATACTGGCATCTTTGATTCTGTGTATGAATCTGTAAATACTCATCTCAGGTTATCGCCAAATTAGGCAACGTTTATAAATGTTTTAGGAAAATCATAGAGTACTGTGCAGATATTACTGGCTATTGTTTGGTCCGTGTGGGTGTGACCTCATTCTTCAACCTCTTTTATTTCTATAAACTGAGTGTAAACTGGGAGCAGGGCTACCACTTCTACATCTCTTATATTCTACCAACTTGTGTTCAGTTTTCCGTCTATCTATCCTATGCATTTGATCTCGGACGGAAATTTTTCTTAAGGAGTCGCTTGATATTCCCTGGTTGCAGTTGTCTCTGTGAACAGGGAGTGTGTACTTAGATTTACCTCATTGCGTCTGTAAGAGATTTGAAGTTCATAGCAACTGCACATGGCCCTTGTTTGTACTTCAGGAAGGTTCTTTTGATGACCTTTCAGTTGAGGTTTTTTTCTCTATTTACTGCCATTTGAAGAGCTGCTCTTTGGATTAGTGGTAGGACTTTTGGAATTTACACAGAAGAAAACATACTGTTTACTGAGTTTGAGAGCCTTAAAAAGCTTCTATTCTTTCCACAGTGATGTTAAAAAAAAATTAAATGTTATGCCACCGTTAGAAAATTCTTAAAAAGGATATTTTCTCCAAGGAAAACAGGTATTTTCAGTTTTAATCCCCTCCAATTAAGACTTGCAATAGGAAAAATAGTTTGCATGCATTCACTGTATAAAAGTAGGCTTTTTAAAAAAAATTAATTTTATTTATTTATTTATTTTTGGCTGCACTGGGTCTTCATTACTGCTCATGGGCTTTCTCTAGTTGCAGCAAGCGGGGGCTGCTCTTCGTTGCGGTGCGCAGGCTTCTCATTGCGGTGGCTTCTCTTGTTGCGGAGCATGGGCTCTAGGCACGCGGGCTTCCGTTGTGGCACGTGGGTTCAGTAGTTTTGGCTCGCAGGCTCCAGAGCACAGGCTCAGTAGCTGTGGTGCATGGGCCCAGCTGCTCCGCGGCATGTGGGATCTTCCCAGCCCAGGACTCGAACCCACATCCCCTGCATTGGCAGGCAGGCTCTCAACCACTGTGCCACCAGGGAAGTCCTAAAAGTAGGCTTTTTAAAAGCGCATAGAGAGGAAGAAATAAAGGATCAAAGTAGAAATACTGTACAGGTATGCCCCACTTAAGGGATATCCTATTATAAAAAGTTTTGAACTTGAAGAGGAAATAGAGATAGAGGGGAATTGAGTGATCTATAAAAAATCTTGCTATAAATATTACCAAATCTTCATTAGATCATTAAATTATTTAAAATATTAGGCTGGTGGCAGTGAAGCTTAAAGCCTAAATGCTAGAAGTGAAAATTAATTGAAGATCAATCAAAAGTAGAGATTAAACATGTATGATAACAGTGTTGGAGAGAAAAAAGAATTTGACTTGCACGTAATGGTTTAGGACCCTATCCATAGAGCAAAAGAAACTTGGAGAAGAGAAACCTGAAGGGGGTTGCTGGTGATAGTTGGCTTGAGGTTTTTGAAGGACATTCACATGAGAATGGTATTACATACATCTTTTGGGACTCATGAGATAATTGATCCAATCTGCAGTATCTATAGGTAGACCCTATGAGAGTGTCACTCATATGGTGTAGCCATCCAGTGTGCTGTGCAGAGAGGATGGGCCGCCACAGCCCACTCGGAGCATTGAGGCTTGGCCAGGGGTGTGGTACAAAAATGAGCATTCCTCGGTCCTCCAACTTAGTCTTTAGTGAGGGAGCTGAGATCTGTACTTGTAAACGGTTCGTCAGGACAGTGTGATGAGCCAGGTTCGGAGACCACCAGACTAAATCAAGGAAGGGGTAGAGGCGGGGTAGAGGTGATCAGCATGTTAACCTATCAAGTTGCTTTATACTCTTGACTTTTCCGGGTCTCTCAGTTACAAAGTATTTGAATACAGTGTGAAAAATAGTTAAGAACATGAGGTCTATCTAGAGTCAGACTGCCTAGGTTCAAATTCCATCTCTGTCACTTGTTAGCTGTGTGTCTTTGGGCAAGTTGCTTAACCTATTTCCTTATCTGTAAAATAGAGATATTAACAATACCTACTCCAAGAATTGCTATGAGTATGACTTGAATTACTGTTTGTAAAAAGACTTAAAATAGTACCTCGTACATAGTAAGCTCTCAGGAAGTGTTGGTGATACAGCAGTGGAGCAAGAAGATGGGGGTTCACACAGAGAAGGCCCTCAGAAGTCCTTGGCCTAGAGACCTGGTCGTAATGCCAGTATTGGAGGGCTTGGCAGGAGTGACAGTTTTCAAGCAAGACATATGGAAATGAAGTACTTATTTGGTAAAATGTCAAATCCATAGCCAGGTAATAGAAACTAAACTACCCACGTTGATGACTTGGCCCGTCCGTTACCTAGGCTAAGACTCGACTCCTCCCTCTATTGAATGATCATTTAATCCTTGGTTTAAAAAAAAACAAAAATTATCAATCCTCTGCTTCTTCCAGTTTCTGTTTCCACTGCCCTAGTACAGGCTTGCTGCATCTCGTACCCTGTCCCTGCAACCAGTCGTTTTGTTATAGGCTTGGAGCTGCCACCAGAGTGATTTTATCTAATACCCAGCCCCATTATCAAATGCCTTCTCAGGGCCTACGTTGGGTAGGGACCCTGGTGAACTAGGGTGGCTCTAACGGGGACAGATGCCTCTTGAATCTGGGAATCATGGACTCTGTATGGCCACATCGTCCTAAGAGAAGCCCAAAATCCAAATTAGTGTGTGAATCCCCAGAGTTTTAAACTTTGGTTCTTGATGTTTCACAAACATAACATGTTTATGGACACCCGAGACCTTCTGTGAGAAGTCTCCTGCTTGCCTCCAGCCCCATCGTCGTGCACTTCCTGTTTCACACTTGAAGCTACCCCTGCAGCTGGTAGTTTCTCTTCTGCATCCCATTATTAGACCTGTGCCTCTACCCCTGTTAGTGAAGTCCTCGCTGCCTGGAGTGCATGTTTTGACCTCCTCACATCCTCACCCTTGGCCAGGCAAAGCCCTCTTACTCTTGGATCTGCAGAAAAATATCTGAGCCCTAGGAACTGTGCTTCATTGATGAGTGAGATGGATCTTCCTTGCCTTCAGTGCCTTGCATTCTCTCATTGGCTCAGGGGTCATACCCTCAGGGGGTCTTCCCTGAAGACTCCTCCTACAACCTACCCTAGGATGATTCTGCACCCAGATCTGATAATGTGTGGGTGTTTCCACACCACCAGCCAATTCTCAGACGCCAGCTGACTATGCTACAATTCAGCTCAATTCTGCCACTGTCTTCCTGGAGATAGC
Organism: Grampus griseus; assembly: GCF_964374135.1. Taxonomy (NCBI): domain Eukaryota; kingdom Metazoa; phylum Chordata; class Mammalia; order Artiodactyla; family Delphinidae; genus Grampus; species Grampus griseus. The sequence continues at coordinate 90,887,602 of NC_139019.1, forward strand.
ATCACATTCCACAGGTTAAGGGCTCAGTCCCACAAGACTGTCCTCCGCTTCAGATGCCAGTTGCAAGTTCAGGTTGTTTACTCTGCTTCTGATTGGCTGTCAGTCAAAGGTTCCCATGATGCACCCCCTTGGGCTTGATTATTTTGCTAGATTGGCTCACATAACTCAGGAAACTAGTTTATTCACTAGATTACTGGTTTATTACAAAAGGATATCAAAGGATAGGAATCAACAGCCGGATGAAGAGGTACATAGGGCAGGATATGTGGGAAGGGGCGTGGAGCGTCCATACTCTCTGAGCATGCCCCTGTCCTTGAATCACCATGTGTTCACCACCCCAGAACCACTACGCACCCATGAGAATGGCTACAACTAAAAAGACTGAATAGAACAAGCACTGGTGTGAACGTGGAGCAAATGGGACTCCCATACACTGCTGGTGTGAATGTAATATTTTTCACCACTTTAGGAAACAGTTCAGCAGTTTTTTAAAAAGTTAAACATAACACCTTCTGTATCATTCAGTCATTCCGAACAACTGGACACGAATGTTCGTAGCAGCTTCATTTGCAACAGCCAAAACCTGGAACTGGCTCAGATGTCCGTCGACAAGCGAATGGATAAACGAAGAGTGTAATAGCCACACAATAAAGTATACTCAGTAGTGTGAATTACTGTTACACACAGCCATGTGGATGAATCTCAAAATAATTATGCTGAGTGAAACAAGCTAGACAAAAAAAGAGTGCAGAGTGTATGATTCCATTTATGTAAAACTGTAGAAATGCAAACCAATCTATAGTGACAGAAGGCAGATCAGTAATTGCCCGGGGAAGGTGGGAACAGGCAAGGGACCTTTTTGAGGGCCATTGGGTGTGTTCATTCTCTTGATTGTGGTGATTCTTTCACATGTGTAAATATGTCAACTTTTCTAGTTGTCTACTTTAAGTGCAGTTTTTTCTATGAACTATTATGCCTCAAAACTGAAAATAAAGAGACAGGGTCTCTATTTCTTTGATCTTGTCCATTGTCTAGAATACATCGTTGCTTATAATAGGTGCTTGTTAATTCCCAAAGCAGATTTCTTTTAAAAGTAAAGTTGGATGTGGGGGAGAGGGGAGTAGGAAACTGTGGGAAAAACCACTACAACTTCTATGGTCTCAGCTTTATTTGTTCACATGGAGGCCGGCTGGGACCACCTATCCTTTTAAACTACTCCACTGTTATTTTCTTGTCTTCAGTAGACTTGTTTCTGGAAGAAAAGACTAAAAATAGAGCTGGTTTTTAGCTCTGATAGTTAGAGCCTTAAACTTGTACACCTTTGTTCCCAGTGGGCCTTAAATAATATGAAGGCAAACTTCCCTTTTTTTTTTTGTTGTACGCGGGCCTCTCACCGTTGTGGCCTCTCCCGTTGTGGAGCACAGGCTCCGGACGCACAGGCTCAGCAGCCATGGCTCACGGGCCCAGCCGCTCCGCGGCATGTGGGATCTTCCCGGACCGGGGCACGAACCCGCCTCCCCTGCATTGGCAGGCGGACTCTCAACCACTGCGCCACCAGGGAAGCCCCCAAACTTCCCTTTTTATAGGTGAGTAAACCAGACCTGAAGAATTCTAGAGCCCAGACTGATACCACGGTGTTGGCCTTCACGTAAAATGGTTCCACGCTTATTAGCTTTCCTCTTCATTAATCCTGCGTGGCAGATGCTTTCTCCAAGTCACATTACCACTCTTGTTTGTTTCTCTGCCTGATTCAGAGAGACAGGGAAGATTATTCCCATTTTAAGGAAACCTGGCTAATTGCCGAATACAAATGATTTATAGAGTCTGATTCTGCTTAATAACGTACCTCTGTATTTCTGCTGGAAATGACCTTAGTCACTTTGTCTTTGGATTTGTGTATTGCTGTTTTTGGTGCCTCCAAGCAAAATGACATGGACAGAAGTGCTCTTGATCAGATGGGTTGGGTTTATTTCAGTCACTGACCAGGAGTATGTGATGCACCCCAGTTCCTTGTACCTGGCTGGTCAAGGCTCCACAGCACATCATAGAGCAGAGAGGGGTGCAGGAAAAAAACAAGAAGAACTATCCTGCAGTCCAGTTTGGGCTGGTTGAAGAGGGATCAACACCTTCATCACAGCAGACCCAAACCTTCTGGACTATGGTTTTGTTTTTGTTTTAAATGATGAGAGATTACATCTATCTATTTATTTATTTTTTGGCTGCATTGGGTCTTCGTTGCTGCGCGTGGGCTTTCTCTAGTTGCGGCGAGCAGGGGCTACTCTTCATTGAGGTGTGCGGGCTTCTCATTGCAGTGGCTTCTCTTGTTGCGGAGCACAGGTTCTAGGCGTGTGGGCTTCAGTAGTTGTGACACGCGGCTTCAGTAGTTGTGACATGCGGCTTCAGTAGTTGTGACACGTGGCTTCAGTAGTTGTGGCTCATGGGCACTAGAGCACAGGCGCAGTAGTTGTGGTGCACGGGCTTAGTTGCTCCACGGCATGTGGCATCTTCCCGGACCAGGGCTCGAAGCCGGGTCCCCTGCGTTGGCAGGTGGATTCTTAACCACTGCGCCACCAGGGAAGCCCTGGACTATGGTTAAAGGACATGAAGTTTAGCCTTTAATAGCCTTATAAGGCTTAAAATGTGTCTTTTTTGCGGAAATTTTCAAAAATTGAGAAAATAGATATAATGGGATTCACTATACTGTTCCCCAACTGGGACTTCTTATTAAAATTTAAAAATAATGATTATATGGCTATCAATAATATGCTATTATTAATACAGTGAGAAATGATATTCTATGAGATATTAATGTTTTAACCTCACATTTCTTCAAATAAATCTTTTTGAGAATAAAAACATCATGTTAAAACTATTTCTAGATAAGTTTGTGGATAAATACAACAAGTGATCATTGGTGGTGTTTTAATTGCTGATTCTTAATGCTAGTAACTTTTGGAGGTTGTAGCAGGAGTTAAGGGCCCCTGAGGAAAGGCCTCAGGAGTGAGTTTGTTGCCAAGGGCTGTTTCCTCAAACCTTCCTGTGCACAGACTGCACGGCACCTTCCAAACAATAGTTTCCAGACTTATTTGGCAACAGAACTCTTTGTTCAAATGAAACCTTCAGCATCCGAACATTTAAAACAACCACAAAGATAAAAGCAATGAACAGGTCACCTCCTTAGGCATTTTATTCCAGGTTTGACGGCAAATACTTCATTGTTTACAGAAACTTATAAACATTTTCAGGAGGCAGAGGACAATTTCAAAACTGCTGTTTACTGCATTTCTCTTATACAGGGATTTTTTTTTAAGACTCTCCCTACTCCCATCAAGAAAATGCCCCACAAATTATGTATTATCCGTAATATGTTGAGAATTCCTGTGGATAATCTTAGTTCTAGATTATTTCCAAAGCTGCTCCTATAACGTTGCTCCTTCTATTGATGGATAGTTATTAATTAAAAAATTTTATTTGTTAAAGTAGCTCAACTGAGGTTTCTTCATGTCTGAGTGTATTCTGACTTGCACAAAATATATGCCAGACACGTTGTGTGCAAATCAAAGGTTTAATTATTTTAAATGCCTGAGAGGACATTCATGTTCTAAACGAATTCTGTAGTGAGTTCATTTATGATGTGAAAAAAAATAGCTTCACTTATTTGAGGGTGATTTGTTTTTTTAATTTTTGACTTGCGTAAATTGAAATGCACCTACACTTTGGTGTTATGAAGTTCATTTCTACCTCTAGGCATTTTCTTATTAGTTGCCCATGTGGGATTTGTAGGAAAGAAGCGGGGAAAACCCTAATGCCCATAACTCATGATTCTGACTTACCTTCTACCCTCCTGGTTTAGTGGATGGTAATGTCAGTAATAAGGAGAAAGCAGAGGCACTCAGCAGATCACACTCTGCCCTTTGCCCTTGTCTGACCGTTCACTCTGCTCCTGAAACGCTCTTTCACCCCAACCCCCAACCTCTCAGCTCAGTGACAAAACTACCAGCTGATCTTAAGAAGATGTAAATGTTAGAGATGCAAAAAAATAAAATTAATAAAAGCCAGGAGAGGGATCCATCTACCCAGCATACATTGCGAAAATTATTTATCGTAGATGAGGCATTTATAAGCCAGTATCGGGTTGATGAGGAAGAGAAGCTGGGTTGAGGGCTCCATCAGCCCCCTCCCCGCCCTCCTTCTGGCTGCTGCTTAGGAGCCAGACCCTTAATTAGAAGTTGTGGATCCTTTCTAAGCCAGACTGTTTGCATAGCCTGGTCAACATGGGGTAGATCAGCCTGCAGAAGATACTGTTAAGAATTCTGTTTTGCCTGTCGACTCCCTACTTCCTCAGCCCCTCAAAACGTACTGAGTTGGAAGAGGAGTATTTGGGTGTGTTGTGTGCGCATGCGCACGCACACACACAGCGCATGTGTCCTTTCTGACCTCTCAGTGTCTCTCTTCTCTTCTGGGAGTAGATAGGATAGTGCTGCCATGAGCAGTGCTCAGTGGGCTCTGCCTGGGTTCTGTGGTCTCACTCTAAAAGATAAATGACAGGGCTTTGGCTTCCCATCAGAGTCACACAGTGCCACCAGAACATCAATGAAGGGGTATAGGTGGAAGGCAGAGCTTTTCCTCTCATCAGCTTAAAACTCCACTCCCCCACCTCCTCAATTCCCAGCCTCTTCAAATATTTTAATATACTGGTGGGATATCTGTGGGTTTCCTTTCAGTGAATTTATTGGTATTACTCCTTCTTTTCGTTTTGACATGTGCAGAATTTAAGTGTCTCTGTTCTAGCCTCCATATAATAAGCTCTACCTTTAAAGAAAGAAAAAGTTTCACATATATTCATTAACTTAGAAAAAGTATCTTTGCAATAATAAGACCTTAAAAGTTCATTTACACAATATTGTCTTTTTGATTACCAAAATACCTACTCTTAAAGGTTTGCAACTTGAGTTCTAAGGTATGTGTCAGAGCTGGAACAGCAAGTCATGGTGAAGTCTTATCCGGAAAAGGCAATTTACAGGACAGTTTGTTGATGTGTCCATTTAATATAAGCACTAATATTTTTTAACTGCAGCTTTACAGGGGAGAGGGAAAAGCTCCTCTCTTAGAGTTTGATCTTTTATTTTGAAAGATAATTATTCATTTAAGACCCAGCCACTTGTCTTTATAATGTAAAATATGAAACAACAACCTGAACCTGGGCTCCTGCCATGAAAAATTAGTGTGATGCTCTAACGCAGAGATGCCAGTTACAGCCACATTCATTGCCAGTGTACTTAGAGCCTTAAAGCAGAAGAACTTGTCCATAAAAATAATACTTCTATTTATTGAGCACTTAAATTGCTTGACAAGGCGGTAGACACTTTACACACATTCTTGGTTTCGCAACCACCTATTATTTCCATTTCACAGATGAGGCAGCTGAGGCTCTGAGAATAGGCATCTTACTAAGATCACACAGCTAGTAAATGGCCAAGTTCAGACTTTCAACTCTTAATTGATGAGAAATCCCCTCTTCAGCGTTTCTGCTTTGTCACCCATGCCGCTTATAGACAGATCAAAACTGATAACACAAAAGGATAGAAACTTCATGAATCAAATGATTGTTTTTTTCTCAAGAGATCATGGCGGAACTTTCCCCAGAGACTTTAAATATATTTTTCGAAATGCCTTGTAAACACACATCCACCTAGTTGATATTTTTTGAGTGGCTACCATGTGCCTGGAGCTATGCTGAGTTACAGCTGTAGCACATGGGCCCTGTCCCAAGGAGCCTTGTCTGTTGGGGAAGACAAATCACCTTACAGATACACTTAATGCTTCAGGTGTGTGATGGAGGATGTTCAGGTGCCACGGGAACCACGACGGAGGGAGGGAATACGTGTCAGTGAGAAGATGGCGGACAGAATTCTGGGGAGCACCAGCCTCCACTTCCACTGGGCAGCAGAAGACAGAAGCCTGTGAAGATACAATCACGGAGGTGGGAAGGAAACCCATAGGAAAAAGTTACCACAGATAGGGCAGGGCTCGGCAAACTTCTGTAAAGAGCCAAAAAGAAAACAGCATAAGTGTTGTGGGCAGCACAGTCTCTGCTGCAACTACTGAACTGTCGTTGTAGCAGGAGAGGCAGTCACGGTCACCACGTAAATGAATGGGTATGGCTGTGTTCCAGTGGAAGTTTATTTACAAAAGCAGGCAGCAGGCCAGCTTTGGCTCACATGCACCATAGTTTCCTGACCCCTGGAATGGGGGAAGGAGAGGGGCTTGTTATCAAACAAGGGATGACTGGAAAGGAACAGCTTTTTTTTTTTTTTTTTAACATTTTTATTGGAGTACAATTGCTTTACAATGGTGTGTTAGTTTCTGCTTCATAACAAAACGAATCCGTTATACATATATCCCCATATCTCTTCCCTCTTGCGTCTCCCTCCCTATCCCACCCTTCTAGCTGGTCACAAAGCACGGAGCTGATCTCCCTGTGCTACGCGACTGCTTCCCACTTAGCTATCTGTTTTACATTTAGTAGTGTATATATGTCCATGCCACTCTCTCACTTTGCCCCAGCTTACCCCCTTCCCCGTGCCCTCAGGTCCATTCTCTAGTAGGTATGCGTCTTTATTCCCGTCTTGCCCATGGTTCTTCATGACCTTTTTTTTTTTTTTTTTAGATTCCATATATATGTGTTAGCATATGGTATTTGTTTTTCTCTTTCTGACTTACTTCACTCTGTGTGACAGACTCTAGGTCCATCCACATCACTACAAATAACTCAATTTTGTTTCTTTTTATGGCTGAGTAATATTCCATTGTATATATGTGCCACATCTTCTTTATCCATTCATCTGTCGATGGACACTTACATTGCTTCCAAGTCCTGGCTATTGTAAATAGAGCTGCAATGAACATTGTGGTACATGACTCTTTTTTTTTTTTTTTTTTGGCGGTACGCGGGCCTCTCACTGTTGCGGCCTCTCCCGCCGCGGAGCACAGGCCCCGGATGCGCAGGTTCAGCGGCCACGGCTCACGGGCCCAGCCGCTCCGCGGCATGTGGGATCTTCCCGGACCGGGGCACGAACCCGTGTCCCCTGCATCAGCAGACAGACTCTCAACCACTGCGTCACCAGGGAAGCCCCATGACTCTTTTTGCATTATGGTTTTCTCAGGATATATGCCCAGTAGTGGGATTGCTGGATCGTATGGTAGTTCTATTTTTAGTTTTTTAAGGAACCTCCGTACTGTTCTCCATAGTGGCTGTATCAATTTACATTCCCACCAGCAGTGCAAGAGGTTTCTGTTTTCTCCACACCCTCTCCAGCATTTATTGTTTGTAGATTTTTTGATGATGGCCATTCTGACCGGTGTGAGATGATATCGCATTGTAGTTTTGATTTGCATTTCAGTAATAATTAGTGATGTTGAGCAGCTTTTCTTGTGCTTCTTGACCATCTGTATGTCTTCTTTGGAGAAATGTCTATTTAGGTCTTCTGCCCATTTTTGGATTGGGTTGCTTGTTTTTTTGATATTGAGCTGCATGAGCTGCTTGTATGTTTTGGAGATTAATCGTTTGTCAGTTGCTTCATTTGCAAATATTTTCTCCCATTCTGAGGGTTGTCTTTTTGTCTTGTTTATGGTTTCCTTTGCTGTGCAAAAGCTTTTAAGTTTCATTAGGTCCCATTTGCTTATTTTTGTTTTTATTTCCATTTCTCTAGGAGGCGGGTCAAAAAGGATCTTGATGTGATTTATGTCATAGATTGTTCTGCCTATGTTTTCCTCTAAGAGTTTGATAGTGTCTGGCCTTACATTTAGGTCTTTAATTCATTTTGAGTTTATTTTTGTGTATGGTGTTAGGGAGTGTTCTAATTTCATTCTTTTACATGTAGCTGTCCAGTTGGAAAGGAACAGTTTTGACTGAACAACAAAGCAGTTGGTGGCTACTTTGAGAGATTAGTGTGGTCATTCCAGCCCCTACCTAGAATATTTTAGGCATTTGGTCAGTATTTGTCAAATGACTAAGTGATGGCTTCTATTTGGGCTGGAGATAGTAACTGAGGCAATCTGTTAGTGAAGGGAGAGGTGAATGTGATAGGAATTTGATTCAAATTTTAAATGGATTGTGTATAAATTACTTGTGTTTTATTATAAAGAAAAAGAAAAGGTCCTGTTGTCTGAAAGCTTATTTTTACGTTTAAATGGAGTCATAATGATGGCCACCTGTTTGGGGCCCAGCAGGCATACTATTATTTGTGGTTTGGTTTTCAGGATTTTTTTCTTGGGGGGTGGGGTGGTAGGGGGGAGAGGGGAAGGGTTGGTAATTAGTGTCCAAAGATATTGAAGTCATTGAAACTGAAGTAAATTTTGATCTCTCATTGAAAGTCTGAGGATGTATATTATTCACAGGACACAGACAGAATACGTCTTGAACATGACCAGAGTTTTCGTATGGCTTAAACTTCAAGGTATCCATTTATATGTTGCTGCCATTAGGTGATTTTAATAACATCCCACTGATGTAAGATATTCATTTGGCACTATTCTTTCTTCTGAACATCTGTGAAAGCATTAACAAACCAGTTTTTTTTGAAGTATAGTTCATTTACAATGTTGTGTTAGTTTTTGGTGTACAGCAAAGTGATTCAGTTATACGTATATACAATTCTTTTTCATTATGGTTGATTACAGGATATTGAATATAGTTCCCTGTGCTACACCGTAGGTCCTTGTTGTTTATATATAATAGTTTGTATCTGCTAACCCCAATTTATCCCTCCCCCATCCCCTTTCCCCTTTGGTACTCATAAGTTTGTTATTTTGTCTACAAACCAGTTCTGTTATTTGAGTCACACTGACAAATACTTGTCCACAGTTCAGTTGTACAAAAAAAATTAGTCTTAATAATTCAGCTCAGTGATCTTTTTTTTTTTTTTTTTTTTTCGCGGTACGCGGGCCTCTCACTGTTGTGGCCTCTCGGATTGCGGAGCACAGGTTCCGGACGCGCAGGCTCAGCGGCCATGGCTCACGGGCCCAGCCGCTCCGTGGCATGTGGGATCCTCCCGGACCGGGGCACGAACCCGTGTCCCCTGCATCGGCAGACAGACTCAACCGCTGCGCCACCAGGGAAGCCCCCAGCTCAGTGATCTTTTTGTGGTACCAGAATGAAGCACAGTTGATCCTTGAGCAACCAAGAGTTAGGGGCGTCCACCCGCCATGCAGTCCAAAGTCCCCGTGTAACTTATAGCGGGCCCTCCGTGGCCACCCATATTCCTCAGTATCTGCAGTTCCATATCCATGGATTCAACCAACCACAGATTGAATAGTACTGTAGTACTTGCTGCTGAAAAATATCCATGTTTACGTGGACCCACGCAGTTCGAACCAGTGTTTTTCAGGGGTCAACTGTCCTTCCTCCCGTACTGGGGAAGACAGAATCTGTCTCTGGCAGCTGTGATTGATGTGGAAGGATGAGGCTAATGGGTGGATGGGCTTGGCATTTGGCGTTTTCTTTGTTTTGTTATTTGCTTTTGTCTTTTTTTAAAATTGAAATATAGTTGATTTACAGTGTTGTTTAATTTCTGCTGTACAGCAAAGTGACTCAGTTATACACATATATACATTCTTTTTTATATTCTTTTCCATTATGGTTTATGGATATAGACTGGATATAGTTCCCTCTGCTGTACAGTAAGACCTTGTTGTGTATCTGTTCTGTATGTAATAGTTTGCATCTACTAACCCTAAACTCCCAGTCCATCCCTCCCCCACCCCCTCCCCCTTGGCAACCACAAGTCTGTTCTCTTTGTCTGTTTGTTTTTCATAGATAGGTTCATTTCTGTCATGTTTTAGCTTCCACATATAAGTGATATCATATGGTATTTGTCTTTCCGACTTCAGTTAGTATGATAATCTCTAGTTGCATCCATGTTGCTGCAAATGGCATTATTTCATTCTTTTTTATAGCTGAGTAATATTCCATTGTATATACGTACCACATCTTCTTTATCCATTCATCTGTCAGTGGACATTTAGGTTGTTTCCATGTCTTGGCTATTATGAATAGTGCTGCTATGAACATAGGGGTGCATGTAACTTTTTGAATTACAGTTTTGTCCCGATACAGGCTTGGCATTTGTTTTAATTTGAGCATCTTCCCAGAGTGACAGCCATTGACAGCATGGTCAAAACCTGGCTGTACCAAACCTGAGGTGAACCATTTTCTTTCTTTCAGGATTCAGATGATCTTTTCCTGTATGAAACCTTCCACCAAAGCTTCCAAACTGAGTTAGACCTTCCATTCAATAAACAGTTGTCTGCCTCTGTCAGGCGCTATGCTAAGGACAAAGATACAAAGTCATAGTTCCTGTCCTTATTTATGATCCCTTGTTTTCAACAGACATCAAGAGACGACTCTATGTTAAGTTCCATTCTAGGACCCCAAGTGGTTTGATATCTAGTGGAGAAGAGAGATAAGCTATCAAGCAATTATAATACAAGGTCATAAGTTTTACAGGAGGAATTTAAAGGAGAGACATCTAGCCTTGCCTAAGGTGGTCAGCAAAGGCTTCTGGAGGAAATGATATCCATAGCCAGACTTAAAGGACTGGGTACAGCTAGATGAGTAAAGGGTAAGGGGATCGGGGGGAAATGGGAATCGTGTTCTGAACAGAGGCGAATGGTTTGTATGCAGAGTCCCCGGGGCAGCGTTGAGCATGGTGATTTGGGGGTACTACAGGCTTTTCAGTATGGCTTAGCCAGGTGCCTCTGAGACATGGGGAAACAGAGGGGTTACAAATGGCATTACCATATGAACTTTATCCTGATGGTTGTACCTGGCTGCCTTGTGGAGCGTGACTTGGAGGGAGATGAGATTAGAAGTGGTGAGAACTGTCAGCAGACAGAAGCAATCCAGGAGGGAGATGCTGGTGACCTGAACTGAGTGAGTGGAGGAGCAGGGGAAGAGTAGAGATTCGGAAGTGAGGTTCTGGAACCGATAACCCTTGTGGTTGGATGGAGAAGGTGAAGGAGTCAAGGAGCAGACCTAACGTGCCGTAAGATCTCACGCCTGCTTTTGTTCTAACAGCACATGTCCCATTGTATTTTAAGTGTTTGTTTCTTAGATTCCCACGTTTGAATCTAATTTACTCAAGGGTTCACCGTTGTATCCGCTATGCCCAATATAGGAGTGCAACAGGAACATGCATGGGAAATCAAGTTATGAGATGTGTGGATGTGGCCCACAAGAAGGGACCCCTGAGCAGAGGACTGAGCGTGTGGTGGTGCCTTCTGTCCTCAGCTCTGTCATCCTTTGCAGGCTTTGAAAGGAGGCCCAAGGGAATGGGGCGGGGGGGATGCAGTTGGACCTCCGCCGAAGGCCTTTCAGGACTGAAGCAGGAGCTGCTTGGTGTGTGGCTTTGGGCTTTTGTGCATTCACACCACTGTGTGTGACCTTGTGTTTAAAGTCTGGAGTGTGGAGACCGGGTGGGAAGAGGGACAATGGGAGAGACAACAGCACTGCAGAAAACTGCCAGTCTGACACATTCTGACTTGGCTGCCAGCGTCCCCTGTGCTGTGTTCTGTGTCTCAGAAATGAGGTGGACTTAGGAAGTGGGGGGAAAAGAAATAAATGATGCACACTGCAGGGAAATACTTTAGCATTCCAGAGGACTTGAGGATTAGCTGGTGTGCCCTTTTCCGGACAGAGTAGCTTTTTACAGAACCGTGAGTGATGGGATCACAAAGGGAAGTTGCTGGCTCCGTGAGTGTGTATGAAAGAGCACATGCGTCAGGAATTAGAAATGGACCATACGTTTGAGTTAGGCAGCTTCAGAACACGGTTATCGGTCCCACCCTTTCTCTTTCCTGACGAGGACCTCAGCTTGCATTTCCTCTCTTATCGGACGTGCTTTGACACGAGGCTGTCAAGTCCCTGGGCAGCCAGTTGGGTAGAGCCTGCCTTCCATCCTTAGGCTCCATGCAGTCTTCAGGCTACGTTATTGTTCTCCTTTTATAACGAGATATTTTTATTAGGACGTTGCTTGCTATGAACTGCCTGAAGGGTCGTGGCGGTTATGAGCACTTACTGAAAGCCATGAATATTGTGAGACCAGAAGGCTTTACATTTCACACGGCTTCTACAAAGCATTTCGTTCTGTCTCCCTTCCAAGCCTCCTTGGTTCTGTGTAACTCTTAGAGTAGTGTTCGCATTCTGTTTCTTTTTTTTTGAGGTACGTGCGCCTCTCACTGTTGTGGCCTCTCCCGTTGCGGAGCACAGGCTCCGGACGCGCAGGCTCAGCGGCCATGGCTCACGGGCCCAGCCGCTCCGCAGCATGTGGGATCTTCCCAGACCGGGGCACGAACCCGTGTCCCCTGCATCGGCAGGCGGACTCTCAACCACTGCGCCACCAGGGAAGCCCCTGTTTCATATTTCAATACCTCATGGAATATCTTATTAGCCCACTAATTTAGCTGCTTGACGACTCTGATTATTTTCATGTTTATTCCTAGTTCCCTGAGTTAGGGAGGTATGGGGCTGTCAGTAAGTTACAGAGACCCTAGAAAAAGTGGCAGATTGCAACAGCAATGCTCCAGCACATGATAGCAGCAATTTCAGTTATCATAATCTTGTAGAAACAGTCTTGGTTAGATTATCCTAAAATACAGGTCAAGGAACATTTTCACTGGAAAGCAAGTCGAATTTTAAAATGCAAGAAAAACAAGTACACTTCAGAAGAAAGAAGGACCACTACAAACAGAGAAGCCGTGTTTGGGAGGAATTAAAGAGTAAAACAATTAAAGTAAATCAAAGGTAAAGAGAACTCAGAATTGGATGGGAAAGGGAAGCACTAGTAGAAGGGAGGGTAGATTAGCAATGGAACAAGGTGGCTTTTGTTTTTGCCCTTTTTTTTTTTTTAAAGCAGCAATTAGAGGAGGACCAACCGACACCTTAGAAACTGTGCAATCTACAAAAGTGCGAGAATGTCTCCCCTTGAGCTCCTTGTGGGCAGGAACTGATTTTGTCGTTCTGTGTTCTGTGCTTGGCACGGTGTCTTGGCATACAATCAGTGTTGGTACATGAATGGTAGGAGGAACAGTCTCTTGCATCTTGTAAGGGGCTGGGAGTTGAGAGAATGAAATTGCAGGCAGTGATCACTGTTGCCTGAAAGGGTGGAGATTTGGGGTTTGAATATTGACATTGTAAAATAAAGGTGGTTATATTTAGAGGCTTACATCTTTGTTGTGCGTGCATGCATGTGTGTAACAACTGAGAATGCTAACATTATAGGGACACTGTCTGCAGTGTGGGATTTTTTGGTTTTAAAAGATCAGGCTGCATGTGGCAGTTGAGTGCTTTCTAAGAATGGTATGAAGCCTTTTCTGTGGCCTTCCCTGGAGTGGAGTCAGGTCATAAAGCTTTGTCTGACGGTGGCTGTCAGCAACAAATGTTCATGTTCAAAATATCTAGGGATTTAAGATTAGCGAGAAGGAAACGTGTAGCGTGCTCCTTGGCAGAGAAAGGGGAACTGGCGTTTTCTTGCCTTTTAGCATTGGATAGGTGTGTATGGTCTGTAAGTGAATTGATAAAGATTGGTTATATATATAATTTATACATCAACATAGTTTTATGTACTGATGTGTTCTTATTGAAAGATCTAATGGGATCCTAATTATCAAATATCCATCAGTTTTTAAATGCCAGACCTTAGTGCACTTTATTAAGCTGCAAATAGGTCCTCTTTCTATAATCATTTGTAATCTTACAGCATAATAGGGACATCCTCAGAGAGAAAACATGCATTGTATGAGTTTAAGAATTGTAGATGCTTGAGACTTCCCTGGTGGTACAAAGGTTAAGACTTCGTGCTCCCAATGCGGGGGGCCTGGGTTCGATCCTTGGTCAGGAAACTGGATCCCCCATGCATGCCACAACTAAGAGTTCGCATGCCACAACTAAGGAGCCTGCCTGCCACAGCTTAAGACCCAGCACAACCAAATAAATAAATATAATTTTTAAGTTAAAAAAATGTAGATGCTTGACTTTCTAGGTTAGCATGTTTAGGTTATGATTTTAATGAAAATCCATGTAGTTTTCAGTTTCAGTTGTTCAGGCATGTTTCACACATCACTCCTCACATTTTTTATGCTTCTGAAAATGTCAGTTTTTATATGTTTGTTTCAAATAAAACATCTCCATTCAAGTGTGCTACAAACTGACCTCTAAGCCAGTTTGCTTATGTTTAATTAAGTGGGGTTTGGGGTTGGTATCGGCAACCACCATCAGTTGAGGTGGAAGAGGGATATGTCTTCTCCCTCAATCATGTCTCAGATATGAGAGCAGACTCCCACAAACCCGGCTATATATGTGAACACTTCATTCCATTAGTAGGCAGGAAACAGCCACCGAGTCTGTTCTCTGAACTTGTAGATGCTCTGACAGTACCTTACGTGAAAAATTGTTTTGAAGCACATGTGACATTTCTGAGGTGGGATCTTGCTAACCTAGTCAGGGTCAGGTGACAGGAAGCCTGCAAGCCAGTGGCTGCACACGGGATTGTTGCAAAATTGGGCTGTGGGCACCATTGCACAGGGTAAGGTTGGGTTCCTCAGATTCTCTGAGCTTGTTCATCCTTGGGTGGAGCGCCTAGTCCACATTTCTAGCCAATCCCCAGATCTTAAACACCATGGATTCACCAGTGAGAAATCTTGGCCAACCTCCGTTGAACTAATTTACAAAGCATTTAGTGTTGAGAAGAGGGAGGTGAAGAGTCTGAAGTAGCTGCCTCTGGAGTGATGCCTCCGATGAGCATCTTTCAAATGCTGGCCAAACACTTCCAGAGCAGGTGTGCCTGTTTCGGGTAGATCGCGACACCTGGAGGGTAGATTAACATCCCTGTCCTATTTTCTGCCCTAGACTATTTTAAAGTAAATTATGTTCATATGACTCTTACTGGGAAGTAATTTCCTCATTTAGGGAGCTTCCCTGGTACCAGTCAACCTTGGTTTCTTCTCCTTCCTATCCTCACTCGCATCGAGTTTTTCTTTTTGCCTGGGTACATATGTTCACGGCCTGTGTGCCCCCCCCCCCACACACACACACATCCTCTTTCACCTCCGCAGATTCCATCGTCAAATTCCTCACCACACTGTACTTCCAAATTCCCAGCCCCTTTCTGCATCCCAGCCACACTGAGTCTGGGGACAAATATTCCTCAGATACACTGGCTGACTCATACTCGATATTGGTTTTATGTGTGTGTTGAATGAGGGAGGTGGGATGGTAGTCTCATATTCTTTATGTTCCAGACTAAAATATAGAGTTTAAGATAAGGACCTTGTATGCATTTTCTAAACTACCCTCACCCTCAGTTTAGCAGAGCACAAAACTCATATTAAACACAATAAATATTTAAGAGAGAGAATATGGGCAAATTATGGGAAGGTATATTTAGATGCCTTTTAATTCCTGGTCAGTCACTTGTCTGGGGAAAAAAAAAAGTCCTATTATACTGTTGAGGGCTTAACGCTTCACTGTTGCCAGCCACAGTCTTGTCACCACATTCCCTGCCCTATTTTCTCCCTCTGTTAATGCTAAAATATGTGCTACAAGAGCCTAATAAATGGAATAGGGTAGATCAAATTGTGGTGGCTACATAAAAAGAAAACACAACACTCAACCATATGTCCATTAAGTCAGGTGGAGACCATATCTTAATCTTATCACTGCTGACACAGATGGCTCTAAGCAAGGACACCATTTTTATTAGCAAAAAATGCAAGAACACTCTAGACACAGATATTTATAAATTTAAGGAAAACACTCTCCATTCCTCCCCAACCCCACTTTTTTTTTTTTTTTTGTCCAGTCTTGGTGTTTCTTTTTTACGAAGAGTAGGTAAGATAAATGTGGGACCTGACCAAAGTGTGATGATCCAGGAAGTAGACGATTCCCTGTAGAAATGGCCACAGAAGAAGGAGAATGTCCAGGATCAGCTTACACCAGGAGCTACAGTCCAGTGTTTGAAAGCAGCTACTTTCCTGTTCTGAGTGCAGTGGTGTCTTTGAATGGGAAAAAACATAACTAGCTTTTTCCTTGACAACTTAATATAAAACTCTTTTCCAGAAGAAATTTCTGTACCAGGTCTTTACAATAAAAATTACTGCATCCATAAAGGTAGTCATGTACCCAAAGCCTAAAGGAAATCAGGATAGGTCTCAAAGTGTGTATATTCTGTCATCTTTCATATTTCCTTTGTGGTCTTTATGGGCTCTGTTTGGAGGAGCCCCGTGGAATTGCCACAGGTACAGGCTGATGTTTTTTTTACGCGTTGTGTAGGCAGAGCATGACTGATTGGGCACTGTTGATGAATGACAATTGGGAGCAATAACATTTGGGAATGAAAATAATTTTTGAAGCCTTACTTTCTCTACTTCTGAAGCATTTTAATAAGTCTGTTCTTTATGACTTTAGGTAAACATGTCAAGTAATCCCTAAAATCTGAATGAGTTTTGTACGTGTGGAGTATTGAATTGCTTAGAACGTCAATCTTGGAATATAAGAGCCTGTCAGGTACCTAGACTCTAGATACAGAATATAATCTTGTTGGGTATAAAGCTCCTATAAAAACCCTGGGTAAGAGATATTATTTCAGGACGGCAATTGAAGAGGCAGTTTGTATCAATCCACTTCTTTTGAAGTATTTTAGGATCTGTCCTTGGATAAAATTAGACCACTGTAGGAAATTAGACCACTATAGGATGTTGATGTGTTCCACATCCCTTAACCCCTCACAGAGTGTCTTCAGGATCTGACCTCAGTGTTAGGCCCCTGAATTTTGTAGTGAGTTGTAATATACATGTCCATGTGTGGATTTTGTGACCATGTTCTTGGTGACATTGCCTTTGGGTAATGTCATGGGGACTTCTATAATTCTTGAGGTGAGAGATGTCTCTTGAAAGAACTGAATCTTTCCAGAAAAGGAGGTGTTTTTGGTTTTTTACGTGGTATTCTTGTTAGCTAAAACGTCTGTAACTTCCTCTTAGTCTCAGTTTGTAGTAAACTTAAAAGGTTAGTGTTACTTTCGTATAGCAATTGTACTTGTCTCTTATGGTTGGAAGACTTGCTTTTTTTTCAGTTTTTCTTCACCTCACATTTCAGATGAAAATGAAAATCTTATCCTATCTCAAAGAACTTAGTGAAAGAAAGTAGTAGTAAAGATCATTATCCAGAGGATTTGGTCCTTTTTTTTTTCTCTTTTTTTTAACACAAGGCAGCAGCCTGAGACAGGTGAGAAATGTTCAAGAGGCCAGCTATAAATAGCTGCTGGGTGTTCTTGAAGGATTGTAGTTTTCCTTCCGCATAAGATTAAGAAACTTTGTAGAAAGGAATTGGTCTTGTCCATCAAAGGGTAAAGGACAGCTAGATGCCAACTTCCTTCTCATAAAGTCACTTTGTTGAGGTTCTTTTCATAGACGCATTTCTATTAAGCTATTATTACCACTGGCTAGGGTCAAAGTGGAGCACAGATTTGCCCCATTTCACCCAGTAGGTATAACTCTGAAAAGTCATGTGAGTATAACTCATAAATCAGCTCATATTTTAAGCATTCCAGGAAAACCCCTTATTTAAGGGAGCCCTGCTGAGAATCATGTTCTAAAGTGCTGTGCTCACAGTAGACACTGGATAACTACATGGATGGGTGGATGAAAAGAAGGATCCTTTTATATGAACAACCCCTTTATTAAAGGCATTCTCTAAGATTCAGTTCCTCCAAAAACACTGTCTCCCAAAGTTGGGTGGGTGTCGCTGGACCCTGCTCCAGTAATGGCCTTCCTGTGTCTCTATCATTGCACCGTGTTAATGTTCATTGAAACAGGTAATACTTACTGAGTGCTTACCGTGAACCAGGCCCTGTACCAGACATCTTTAATCTGTTATCTCATTTAATTCTCGAGGCAATCCTATGAGCTGAGGAGAGTGCAGTTTAAAGAGGCTTGCCCACAGCTTGCCATACTCACATAATTAGTAAACAGTACGGTCTAGTCACAAATGTGAGTCTGTCTGATTCCAAAGCTTCTAACCCCTGAATTCATGTCTTTATAATGTGTGTTTGTCTCGCCACTAGATGCCAGCTCCCTGAAAAATTGAGCCCTGTTTGGTTTTGGTTTTGGTTTTTTTTTGCTGCACCGGACGGCTTGCGGGATCTCAGTTCCCTGACCAGGGATTGAACCCAGGGCACGGCAGTGAAAGCCCGGAATCCTAACCACTAGGCCACCAGGGAACTCCCATTGAGCTCTGTTTTATACGTCTTTGTCTCCTCAGTTTCAACCACCATGCTGGTATGTAAAAGGCTCTTAATTTGAATGAATGGTGAAGGAAGACCTGGGTTCCACTCTAGTGCTGGCACCGGGTAAATCATCGAACCTCCCTAGAGCAGCACATAAAGTGGGGAAGTAATCCTTGCCCTGGCTCTATCACAGAGCTGTTGTGAGGATCAAATGAGAAAGATCTTATGGAAACCATGAGGAGCTGTGTAAATGTTAAGAAGGATTCATATACCAATTACCTGATTTACCCATTTTGTACATTCAAAATGGTTCAAGGCTGGGGTTCCTCGGAGCACCTGAAATATTTAAATTTTGGGAGAATAATTGGCCTAAGGAAAGATAGGGAACAAAGATTTTTATCAAGCCAGGAGGAGAAAATGCTCCAAGATAAATTTAAAGTCTTAACGGTGTTCATGCACATAACTGACAGATGGGCCAAAAATAGGGATTCCAGTTAGATGAAAAATATCCCCCCAGGCTAGTGGAATGTACACTGGGTGAGGAGTTCATTCAGGGACCAGGTGCTTAGCAAGGCTTGGGTGCTGCCTTTCTTGGGGAAGTGCTTCATCTTGTTGCCAGGCCTCAGGTTTCCCTAGCTGTAAATGAGATACCTAGACTGAATGACTCCAGTGACCTATCATTCTAAACTTGTGTGTTTGGGGCAGCCCTGCAGGACTGAGGTGCGTAGCTGTCACTGTTCACTGGGGATGCCAGCAGAGAGTTGGCTGCCAGCTTTGGGCTTTTTCACGTGCTGGCAGAGGGCTGGCCAGACCCTCCTAGGCTGAGGCAACAGAGAGGACCCATCCTGTGTTGTGTCTTCAGGTACCTTATAGATGCTGGATCCCAAAGCTGGTCTGTGCCCTGCATCAACTCCTCATTCACGCCTGTAGCACTGGTTTCAGTAGTCTTTGGGAGAATGTTCTGTTTCCCCCTCGTGCCACCCTCATCGTTTCTTTACCATCTCACCTCTAATCCATTGTTTCAAAACTGTTAGATTTCCTGTATTTAAAGCAAATCAGAGATTTTCCTACTGTACAATAGAAAGATGTTCTTTAAGACTTTCTTTCAACCTTGGAACTATTTATACTTTCCAAACTTAGTCTTTGGATAGAAAGCCCTTTGAGACTGATAAGAATGTGTCCTCTGATAACATCCTGTGTTTTGTAATGTTTGTTTTCGAGTGCATTGTTTAAGCGTCATGTTGACACTAGCAGGTACACAGAGCAGGAATGACTACCCACATTTTACAAATGAGCCTAAAAAGGGAAGGAAGGCACACAAGGGACATGGCAGCGCTAGGCTCAGATTTTGTTTTCGCCATCATATTTTGTCCACCTTCTCAACAGTACAAAGCCACTTTCACCTACCTGGCCATGGAGGCACCAGCTCAGTCCTGTTGAGGACGCAAGCAGGGCAGTGATGATACTGTCATTACAGCTGCGGAGATCGCGCCTCAGATGCTGACCTCTGCTCTGTGGCTGTCAGACCTCTAATCTACCTCCGCTGCCTCCTGGGCCTGCTCTGTTCACCTTATGGGTAGATTTTCATTTCAGCACATTCTGTGAAAGCTTCAGGCAGGGCCCTCATCTCACAACGTAAAAGACATCATGTTTCAGGAACTCATTGGGGAACACGCTAGTAAGGCAGGGTCAGGAGATGGGGAGAGGGAGAAGGCGAAGACCAGCACTTGGATTGCCTGCCTTCGAAACCCAGAGCAGGAAGGAGCCCTCAGTGATGGAATTCTCTGCCGCTCTGTCTGTGAAAACCATAAACCAGCTCCATTCCCCCTGCTTCAGCCCTGTCATGGGTTTAGGGGAAAGTTACAGACAGTTCCCCTTTAAATCCTATGTATTTGTCTGTATCCCCTATTATCGCCTATTTGCATTTATTAATTGTTGCATGTAAAACTAAGACTTCAAAATGGATTCAATTTAATTTTCCAAATTAATCCACCTTGAATTTGAGGTCTAATATCTGACAAATAGCAAAAGGTATTAGGATCAGAAAGTACTTGGAATTACTCTCCTCTCTGGTAATAATTAGAATTCTGGGACAGAGAGCAAGCAACTTGGGAAGGAATCCCCACCCTTACTGAATTCCTCCTGGGTCCTTGATGTCCATGCTTACCCCTCATGTTTTTCTACCTGGAAGCTCGTCTCTGCAGCCCACAGTCTGCTCTCTTTCCCCTCCCTCCGCCAACCCCTGGTATCTCTCCCCTGTGATGTTCTCTGCAGCTCCCTCCCATCTGCCCAGCTGGTTTGAACAGAGACTTGAGTAAGCTTCAAGTATTTTAATACTAAAAGTACATTTTTAGTTGGTGCATTTTTTCCCCATTTTAATGCATTTCTAAGGAAAAGTGGTTGACTTTTTCAATGGCTGTCATCACAGTTTTAGAACTAAAAACCTTGCTTTTCAAGATCAATAAGTAGAGCTTTTCTGAGAAGAGAGTTGTGTGTGCAAAGGGCTTCATCTGTTGAGATGCTTTCATAGCTTAACATTTCGTGCTGGAAAAATCCTTTGTGATCATTTTATATATGGCCTAGCATTCTTGTTCTTGCATGTAATGCTGATGAAATTGTTCTTGCAAAACCTCAAGACTGTCTCTCCAGGCATGTATGTCGGCTTCTCTGGGAACACCCAGTTATCTCCTTGACAGTTTGTAGGCTCTGTACTCATTCCTCTTATTTATCTTGTCTGCTCAGAAAGGCTGTAGAGAGAGACCAGGAACAGGGATAAAAATTGCTGGAAAAGATGGGAAAGGGGAGGGAATTGGTCCACTCATTTTGGTTCCCTGGCACCTTCAAGTTTTGTTTCATTGACTTCTGTTCAGAACCAGTTTAGGCTGTTTTGGTTAAGAACCAGTCTTAGTAATTGTTTCAGCATTCTTTGAAAACGTATCGCATTTAGTCCAAATTAATCTGAGAATCAGACACCACGTTGCCTTGCCTTGGCTCTGTGGCAGACATCTAATAGCAAAACCCATACCTCTGGTATTTTTGAGCTCGTCTTAACCCGTCGTTTAATACGCAGCCTTTATTTGTAATGTTTTGATTTGGTGGCAGTGGTGGTGCATACAGGAACGATACTCTGCCATGGTGGTTGTGTTTCATAGAACCCAAGAGTGGTTTTTATCGCTGCATCTATGTAAAATCCTCAGCGCCTGGTTGAGTGGTTGAATATTGGATGCCTTGTTGCTTTGTTAAAGCCACAAAGTTTGGAAGTGAAGTCATCACACCAAGCGATCCGGCTTATGTCAACTCTTCCATAAATAGTACGCGCTGGGGGAGTATTCTCTGGCCCCCGGGGAAGGTCAGCAGAGTGGTTGTGAGCCAGAGTAATCTGGTCTGGGTCGTGCTGAAAGCTCTTATTGATATGGGATTAGTCTCAGTGGAGACACCGCGCTGTCACATGGACATCCCTGCGATCGAGAGGAGTGAGACGGGAGGCCAGTGGGGGGGAGGGGACGCCGCTGAGTCACTGAGTTCATTAAAAGGCTACTACACGGGGCGGCTGGCTGGGAAGACCAACCCTGGACTCTGCACTGCCGCCACACCCACACCTCCAGGTCCTTAAGGCTCCACTCCATGCCCGGCAAGGAGGACGGCAGCACTTGACAAGGTAGGAACTGGAGAAGCTGATCTATGTGACAGTCACATAGCTGCGCACAGTCCCGGTGGTGGCAGAGTGAGGCCCCAGCGGAAATGCGGGTCCACAGCCTCTGGTCCTAAGTGTTGGGTTTCCATACTGATGGGAAGGGGGCTCTGCACCAAAAGAGCTCCTGACCTGGTGGCTCAAAAGTTTGGAAAGGGGGAAAAGGAAATCGTATATTGTTTTACTTACGTAGCCAGCAGTCAAATACTGTCAAATGTTTTTCCAGTTTGAGCATTATTCAAAGTCACGTGTGAACTTGGCAGTGAGCAGGCGTTGTTGATGTAGGTGGAAAACAGGGTTGAGAATTTGTTAAGCTTCTGTTCTTTCTTAGTCTGAAACTTCTATACCACTAGAAAAAGTACAAATACGGCAAACTTTTGTCTGCATTGGGGCTAGAGAAGGAAAGTAGAAGGTATTTGGGGGAGGGGACAGTTGGGGCAGATGTCATAAAGTCCAATAAATCGTCTCACTTCTCTAAGTAAAGAAAGTAGTTATGTGGTCTCTGCCTTAAGTTTTGTTCCCAGCCTTAGACACCTAGTCCTTCTTCTGTGTATGAGTGTGGGCTGCGTGCTGGATGCAGATGGCGTGTGTATTCTTGTGTCCTCACCACATAACACCGGAGACATAGCTGAGTGACTGTTAATACGTGAACATGTCCAAAGAAAGAACTACAGAGATGGGTCTAGACAAATTGTGTATGCGTGTGTGTTGTCAAAAAAGATTGAAAATTGGTGGCAGTGCCTGCAGAAAACCTTTTAAAGTAAACTCTAACTGATGGAGGAGCTCCCCCAGTGTAGATTATTAGTTCAGGAGAATTGATTTTGGCAAAGTGACTGCTTGGACTCTGTGTCTTTTTTTTTTTTTTTTTTTTTTAAGGAACGACTAAAGAGTCATTTCTCCTTGACATTCTCCGAGCATTCAGGCAGAACAGAGGGTTGCTTTATTTTTTGAACTTCTTCCTCCATCCCTCCCTTTTTTCCCCCCTTTGCCAAACTGAACACTGAATTCTGTTCATCTCAATTGGTTCGGAGGTGTCTAAGGCAAGGAAAGCAGACAGTGGATGTTTGGTGGCTTCGGGGAAAGAGGGGATTAGTAATGGAGGATAGAGGTTGCACAGGGTCATGGAAGAAGGAAAGCCTGTTTGGTGCAAGAAATGTTTGCTGTTTAATTGGTTGTGTTGGCAGCCAGTAAGGCCTGGGAGGGAGGGAGAGGAAAGATGAAGAGAATGGTGTGGGGAGGGTCATTTCTTGCTGCTGTCGCCTCTTTTCTGGCTAGCATGAGTGGAGCCTGTCGGAAAACATGTTGCTTGGATGGCCCGTCAGAAAAGTACTTCATTCCTGGCTCCCCTGGTCTCAATTAGCTGGAAAAACTTGCTTGGTTTAATATGTCCCTCTAGCAGAGTAAGTTTCCCCTTTTAAAGAAAAAGGAATGTGTGTCTTGGGCATTAATGAACCTTTGCTAAACTAACCTTCCTGAATAATTCAATTACTTACTTTGAACTAAAAGAGCACCTAAAAAATTAAGAGTTGGAGTATGACCCAGAATATGGTTTAAATATTTCTTTCAAATTTTAAGTAAAGTTCGAAAAATGAGACTGTCAAAAGAATCAACTCTGAAATGCAAGAGGTTTGTTTAGCAACACTCATAACAGGGGGAGAAAAACAAAAGCTCTTTGGTTCTTGGGTATTGTAAGTTACCAGCAAGGAGCCGTGGATCGAGGCCTCAGTCAAACCTAGGGCCCTAGATTATGGAGGGGTGGGAAGGCTAGATTGCAGCGGGCCAGTCGTTTCTAACTCCCGATCCAAGCGTTCGTGGTGGCAAGTCAATTTTAGGGGAGTAGATCGGAATCTTTTTTCCCACGTGTAATGGTTCAATGTAAGAATTTAAATGTTTGATGTTAAATAAACTACCATACTCCAAATAACCTGCAGATTATCCAGTGTAGAATGTTAACCCTTTGTCTGCTGCATGGTCAAGTTAACTTTTGTTCAAGAAATGTGAATACACTTACAGCTACAGCCTGACACAGAGTCCAGCTAAGGGGTCTTCTGGCCTCCCTCCTGGTCTCACCTAGATAGCTCTGGGGGTACTGTCTAGCTTCAAACCCCCTCATTGCTCTAATTTTGCAATTTCTCTTTGTTTTGGGGTATTGATATTTTTGCTTCTGAGATTAGCTGGATTTTTTTTTTAATTTCTTATGTTTTATCCAACATTTATATATATTTGAAATGAGTAAGAGTAATCCTGTATCAGCTCAGTCTGCTATACAGACCCAAGCTGTAGCATAACTAAGTGGAACTGGGCAGTTCGGTATGTGAGAACATTTCTTCAAGTTGAACCAGAACGTCTTGGGGTGGAAGGAACCCTGCCGCAGCCCTCCTTCATATAGTCTGCTGCCTTCTAATGGGGAGACGGTCTGTGCAGGCAGGCAGCCAGTGATGTATTCTTATAGCCACTCATGGTTCCACTCTGAAGCTGTCATCTTGACACACAGCTGCTCTCCTGTACCCTCCTCTGGGTGGCTTTCACTGAACAAGACACACCTTCCTCTTGCTCTGTCCCTTCCACCAAGGCCATAATTGTATGAGATTGCCTTTCCTTTCCTTTGGAAGTTCAGGTTCGTGCTGTTTACCACCCATAGTCTGTGTGTTTATGATGATATTCCAGTTCCCTTTTATTTTTTCCTTTTAGGTTTGAAACCCCTTCTCTGCTAACTTATCATATTTATTGCCTTCCACTGTAGCTGGGTGTTAAGTTTTACCTAAGTGTCTTTCTCCACTTCCCAAATTGTACATTAAAACTAGTTCAAGGGGCTTTCCTGGTGGCACAGTGGTTGAGAGTCCGCCTGCCGATGCAGGGGACACGGGTTCGTACCCTGGTCCGGGAAGATCCCACATGCCGCGGAGCGGCTGGGCTCGTGAGCCATGGCTGCTGAGCCTGCGCGTCCGGAGCCTGTGCTCCGCAACGGGAGAGGCCACAACAGTGAGAGGCCCGCGTACTGCAAAAAAAAAAAAACCAAAAAACAAAACTTGTTCACCTTATCAGTTTCTTGACTGCAGAATTTCTTTTCACTCGTGGTCAAGAGGTGTTCTTTCTCCCGTTAGGAGTCATCATTCTAGCACCTTACGTACCTAAAAAAATAACAATAATAAATATGGATCCTGTTTTCCATCATCATGTATGTTACTCTAATCCCTGTCCACCTTTATCTTTAAGAATCAATGACCTTCACCTGAAAGAAACCAGGAAAACACCTCCCTTGAGTTTCAGGACTGTCCTCAGAAAGTCCAGGATGTGTTCATGGGGTCACTTGTTCCTGTGTAAATTAGCAGATGGGAAAGGAGAGGGCGGGGTCAGCCTTGGCGAGCTGTCGCTTCTTTCCCCTGTTTGTCATTTTCTTCAGGAAGTCTGCAACCACTGGGGAGTAATGATCTCATCCACGTGGGAGCCCAACAGGTTTCCCACCCTCACCGTCTCCTGCAGCATCCCAGGGCTTGGTTCCGGAGCCCAGGACATTGGGTGCCAGCTGCTACAGTGCTGCTGCTTCACTTCCTGCCCTTTCTAGCCCTAGGCTTACCTCTTTTTAGATAAGGAATCCTTCCAAGAATCTGAAAACTGCAACGCTTCCTTCCGGAGAAAATATACACATATTCAAGTCTACTCTCAGGGGATTCTGCAGTTCCTAATCAAGGGGGAGGAACCCAGGTTAAAGACCCCTGGCATGCATCATACACAGGTTGCTTTGAAACGGGGCAGTTTATCTTACCGCAGTCTGTATTGCGGATTTTTTGTTCTCTATATTGTGTGACTCCATTTAGTATTTACTTCTGGAATTCAGGTGCCCAGAAATGGGTTAGTCACAGTCTTCGGTTTATCTCATGCTCGCCTCTGGTCTATGCAGAAGTCACTTTTATTTCTGTGTAACAACACTTGTGAGTCCACCCCCAACACAGAAACTAGAATGTGACACTGTTCACCTCGGCCTGTGCAGTCCTGCCTACAACCCCGCCTTGAGTTGCCTTGGGTCTCGGACCCATTGTTTCTTTGCTGTCTTCGGAAATAATTTTGTCACATTTACACATTTCTAAAAGGTTAACTGGGGTGTGGTTTTGTTCTTAAATCCTCTCTAGAAATATAGAAATTGTCCAAGCTTCATTTATTTTAAAATACCGAGCACCTACTAGGTGTCAGGAGAAGATGGGAAAAGAATGACAGCCCCTGCTGTCTCGCAGCTCAGAAAGATGCAAAAACCCTTTAAACTCAAATATGTACATCAGCAGAGACACGAACAAGTGGAACCACCTTCTGTGGGTGCTGCCGTGTCTACATGGAAGGAGACCTGTTTTATGCCAGACTAATAAACCCGAGGAGGGATGCAGCCCTGCAGTGCACCCACTTTCCTCGTATCTGAAGCTGTGTCTCTCCTTGCACGCCAGCAGCCCATCTCCCACCTGTCACATCTGCACAGCCCTATCCGTGCACCCTTGGCCACGTTGAGACACTCAGACTCAGGTGACACACCTTCACTGTCCTCCTCACATGCTTCCCCTTCACCTCTCCTCCTGCCTAGGTTTTTGGAGGGCAGCCTAGCACGGTACAAAGAACACAGGCTGTGGTGTCTGCAGCTTTGGGTTCAAGGCCTGGCTTCACAGTTGTTCTATGACCTTGAGTGGGTTACTTAACGCCCTCCCTCTTCTTTCCTCAACTATAGAGTGATGAAAGTAATACTCCCTCATAAGGTTGCTGTGAGGATTGAATGAAATAGTGTGCTTTATTTATTTTATCTCTGAAATCAATGAAATAAAGTGCTTAATATGTAGTGCCCTGTATGAAGTAGGTCCTTGATATTTGATGCCGTCACTAATTGTTGTTTTGGCCTGCTATAGCCTGAGAAATAGTAGGAGGTGAAATGAAAGAAACTGGCTTTGTCCCTTGCAGTCTGAGGCATCAGACTTCCCGTGTACAAGGGGTCATATTGAGAACTGCTTTTAAGAAGAAAGAAGCCTGTCGCAGTGGCCACCTGGCCCACGGCAACGCTTCTCACTTCAAAAGGTCTAAAGTCCTACTTCTGCAATATTAGCACATGCTGCCATTTCTTGCTCGTGTTACCACAGTTTTGTTCCATGTCCAGAACTAGGGTTCAAACTCTCTGAGGGCAGAGGCTCTCTTTTATTTTCACTGTTACATGCAGGACAGCACCCTTAATAAGGAGTTGCTGAGAACATCTGCGGAGGTTCTAGATCACAGGTACCAGACTCACACCTGGAACCCACAGATGTGCTTCTATTTACCCGCACAGTATTTTTTAAAAAATTCGTAAGTGGCCCTTGCATATCAAAATATTTCACTTGAAAATCTAGATATTTGGATTTTTTTTTCCTTGCAGAATTATCTAGCAACATGGAGCCCACATTCCCACCTGGCAACAAATGCTGGAGTTGAGAAGCAGACACCCACGCTCTCCCAGTTTACGATAGGCTCCGCCGCTCCCTGATGCTCACCCAGCACTGTCCCCTCGTGTTGCACCCACCTGACCTCCTGGAGTTTGTACAGGGCACTACATATTAAGCACTTTATTTCCTAGGTTTCACTGGCGTTGGGGGCCCAATCCCCATTATGGTCTGAGAGCCCGGTACCAGAAGGGGAGTACTCACTCATGTAGTGCATCTTCTAAGACCTGGCACTGGGTGCTGAGGGAGGGCAAGGGAGGCGGAGCTGGAGCACGGGACCAGTTCGTGTCTGTCACCAGTAGGTTCAGGGATGACTGTGGTGAACGCCTGTATCTGCCAAATGAGCGGTGCAAATAAAGAACTGAAAGAAGGAGTCCCTGCCTCTGCCTGAGCTGCTCATGGGGGTCCCCTGAGGGAGACCCAGCTCTTTAAGGACGATAAGGTTTCAGTATCTGGAGGAGAAAGCGGCCTTCTCCCCCGAGAGCATGACATACACAGGAAAAGGCAGCTGTGACTTGACCAGTTTGACCCATATGGGAAGGAGCAGAGGGAACTGAAAAGAGGGGGTGATATCAGACAAGCGGCCTTCAAGGCCAAAGAGTGGCATTTGAAGCATAGGCAGTGGGGAGCTGCCAAAGACTTTTGAGAAGATTGCAATCAAAGGAGCTTGAGAAATGAAATGAAAACTTTTTTCAATTGTCAGCAAACATCCCAAAGGTAGAAATGGCTGTGGACATGTTTGCTTGGACGTCCGGGACACCCTCCATCCTGCTGCTTCTTGAAGCTGCTTCTTCCAAGGGTGCCCTGATGAGGTGGGAAAGATCCCCTTTCCTTCTTAGGCCTGTGGCTTCTGTCAGGTTGGCAGGGTCCCAACACTGTAAGGCCCAGAGCCCGTAGACAGGTGATAAATTTCACATGCAATTTGAAGTGCATTAAAGGGGTGTGGTGACACTTAAAGAGGAGCTTAACCTGCCTGTCAGAGACAGAGATGGAAAGTGTATCTTGGGCCGCTCTAATCTATTTCAGACTCATTCGGACAGTGTGTGTCTGGCTCCAGCCAGATTGTAAGTCTGATTCTCTAAGTGAGACTTCACTAGGTTCTGATAGTTGTTAATTTGCTGCCCACCGTTGAGCACCGGCAGAGACGCTGCCTTCCTGGTGTTTGGTGCCGAGGTCTGGGTGTTGGTGAGAAACACTGCTGTCCCCTTCGGAGCACATTCTACCAAGAATACTGCTGCTACTGCTGAATAATTACTGCTTGATGCCTTCGCGAAGTCTGCCTCTGTCCTCACCGAGCGTGATCTACATGCTATCTTGGAGCCGACTTCCTTTGCTGCTCTGTTCAATGAACGCTCTGATATGTCTAGTCTGCACTGTGCCCTCGGAAAGCCTGTGGCATAATCACCATCAGAAACGGGTACAGATGCTTCTTAGCTGCGATGACCTGGTTTCACTCACAGTTCAACATCCCTGCCCCCAGCGATGGAACCGCCAGCCTGGCTGTGATGTTGCCACAGAAAGCAGCGAAGTGAGATCTGCCCCTGGAGCTGCAGGGATGCTTATTCCTTTATCTATTTTGTGGTTGTTTTAGGTCTGGTTTATTTCATTTGCTTTTTGCACTGCATCTAGATATGTTTTCGCAATGGGTCCTCAAGAAATGACTGTTGATAAAGGAATTCAAGATTGCAGAAGCCTTGAATAGAGTGGAGTGGTCATCACATAGCAGCCACGTGGCATCAGGAGGCCTTTCAAATAGCCTTAGATCATTTTCTGTGGGGCAGTGCTGGATTTCTTTTCCCCATTCACTCAACAGAAGTTTCTCAGTCCTGTTTTGTGTACACTAAGTGTGCCTCAAAGCCCTGGAGAAGTGAGTGACAGATAAGTGTCCATTGTGCACACCTGCTGGATTCCTGGACTTCTTTGTGACAAATTCAAAGCAGAATCATTCACTTGTCAAATAGAACCATTTTTCTTTTTCCCCAACCATAAAACCAGAAATGTGATGTTTATGTCACTTAATGGACTTGGGTTTGAAGAAGGAGTCCTCTGGACGCAGCTCAGTTTTACCCAAGTGTTATTTCTGCAGTTCGTGCAACAGCCGCCAGGTGAATGGTGGCACCTGCAGACATGAAGTAGAATGGGCAGCGGGCTGATCCCCAGGTGTGGGTAACTGGAAAAAGCAAACAGGAATAGCCCACAAAACACGCTTTCATAGAAAAGTAACACCTATTACGTAGGTAGTGCTTTGGTTAATCATTCTTCAGAACACAAACAGGTTAGAGGAGGAGTTCCGAGGTGTATAGCATTCAGGTGTAAAGGAACTGCCAGATGGACTAGAGACTTAAGTGTGCAAATTGGCCCCATAAACAAATGGAAATGCACGTGTGTGTGCGAATGAGGGGCATCAGCTCTGGAAGAGTGGATCCCAAGCTATGAAGTGGTTTCCTATGCGAAGGAGAATTTACTCTTACTTTATGTGTTTCTGTATTTTTTTGGATTTGTAACAGTGAGTCAGATACACACAGATACATGCACATGTACTCATATATGAACCTGACTGGATATGGAAGGAATTCCTAGGCTTAAAATTAGTGGGAGGGGGGCTTCCCTGGTGGCGCAGTGGTTGAGGGTCCGCCTGCCGATGCAGGGGACACGGGTTCGTGCCGTGGTCTGGGAAGATCCCACATGCCGTGGAGCGGCTCGGCCCGTGAGCCATGGCCGCTGAGCCTGCGCGTCCGGAGCCTGTGCTCCGCAACGGGAGAGGCCACAACAGTGAGAGGCCCGCGTACCGCAAAAAAAAAAAAAAAAAAAAAAATTAGTGGGAGAAATGACCAAAGAATAGATTAATCGGATTTGACGACAACTATGTTACTTTTATGGGAAGAATTTAGACAAACTGGAGAAAAATATTTCCAACATATTCATGTTACCATCCTCAACTAGCGTCGTCTATGCTGAGAGCATCTGGTAGGTTGAATAACGGCACCCTCCTCCTAATCCCTAGAATTTATGAATATGTTACCTTACGAGATAAAAGGAACTTTGCATATGTGATTAAGTTACTTTTGAGATGGAAATGTTATCCTGGATTACCAGGTGGCTCCAATATAATCAAAGGCTCTTTATAAGACGGAGGCAGGAAGATGAAAGTCAGAAGAGATGTGATGACAAACAGAGGGTCAGAGTCTGAGAGAGATTTGAAGAGCAAGGCTGTGGCTTTGAAGATGGAGGAAGAGGCCTTAAGCCAAGGGAGTGCCAGCAGCCACCAGAAGCCAGAAGAGGAGAGGAAACGAATTCTCCCCTGGCGCCTCCTGAGTCTTAATGTTGGCGTAAGTGAAACTACCTCAGACTCAGACCTCCAGAACTGTAAGATAATAAATGTGTGTTGTTTTAAGTCACTGAGTTTGTGGTAATTTGTTTCAGCAGCAATAGGAAGCTAACACAGAGCCCAACTAAATGAGAAACTTTCCTAGCGATGATGTCTTGCTGTCACTTAGCAAGTGCTTCCGTGTCTGGACTGAATTGTGTGCTTTGCCTGTATCATCTCTCTTAACCCTCACAAATCTATGGGGAAGGCGGTATAACTCTCGTTTTTGCAAATAAGTAAAGAAAAGGCTTAAGTTGTTAAACTGTACATCACACCATTAGTGTGAGAGCTAGGAGTCTATCTGCCCACATGACCCCAAGCCCCATACATATGTATCTTTATGTATGTGTCACTTACGAGGACATGCAAAGGATATATGCTAACCTGTCAATAGGGTGTGGGGTTATAAGTGATATTTTCCTCTTATGGTTTTTTTTTTATTTACAAATTTTCTACAGTGAGTATATAATCTGAAGTTCAGGAGAAGGGGGAAAAGTTTTTAGTGAAAGACTCGTACCTTGCCTCTCGTGGTGTATCGTCATTGAGAACAAAGTCTCCCAGAGAATGTTCTTTTCTGAATCAGAAGCCCTCTAGAAAGCACTCTCGAAGGTGGTTGTCAAACGGTGCCTTAACCTAATAGTTGGCCTTATCAAAACATCTCCAGGTATTGTCCTTGCTTACTCTCAGGTGTGGGCACGTGTTCTGGGCCAGGGGGAGGGGGGGAGGGCTGCTGTGGTGAAGGGAGGGACAGAGATGGTGGGACATGGGGCCCTGGGACCAGCAGAATGTGGAAGGTGCAGCCCTGGGGACTGATGGCCGACCAGCAGGCTGCTTGTTTCGGTCGCTTTTCTGTAATCGCTTGTATCACCTTCACCATCACGTAAAACTCAAATGGCGGCACCACCCTTAGCCCCGTGACCCTGCTTCCTTTCTGTTGCCCTTCATGTGCACAGAGGTGTGGCTCAAGAAGTAGTGCTGCCAGAGGTAAGCAGGAAATCTCTGCCTGCATCACTGTGAGATCAGGGAGCCCCTACAGCTGTCATCTTTGTTTCCCTTATGCCCCTCTTTCTTCCATCTGCCCGTCCTTCCTTTGCTCCAGCAGAAGGCCGCAGCCTGGCTGTGGGAGAACATGGTCCAGCGGGAGGGCCTGGGTGCCATCTGGATTCTGTAACGTCATGCTCAGGACAAGCCCTGTTTCCCCACGTGAAACTTTGTTTCACCAGTTCCACCGATGCTCCTGCGTGAGCCAGGGCCAGAAAGGGCCATGTTAAAAAAGAGAAGAGACCCTGCTTCCTCGTTCCTCTGAAGGGATAGAGGAAAGGAGAGTGGCAGCAGCAAAGGCCAGGGCTGACCTGAAATGAGAGGTGTAGGCAGCTGACTGGGAGGCTGGGTGAATTGAGAACAGAGTAGACACTTGCAAAGAATTCTCAAACCCTGTTCGGAAAAATGTGTGGAAAGCTGCTGTGGAGACTGATGGGGGCAGACCACCCTTCCCAACCCTTCCCACCTCTGCCGTTTGTCATGACGGGATGGGAAGAAATCTGGAGCATGGACAGGTAAACAGTCTCCACCTTCTCCACAGTGACATTGGGAAACTTACGTGCAGTGTGATGGATAATGCCAAAAGGAGGTGAGGGAATGTTTGCATTTGATGATTTCTGCGCCTTTAGAACTATTCATATAATCCAGAGAGGACCAGCCGTCCTGACCACGCCTGCTGTGAGTGGGCACCGAGCTCTGGCCTCCACTTCACCCCCCTCCCCCACTTCAGGGTACTTTCGTTTGGCCCTAAAGAGGGTTGTAGTTGTGGTAAGGGGCTTGTTTTCAAGAGACGTTTCCATTCTGAAACTTGAGGGCCATCTATTGTTTTTCTTTGCCTCTCAGAATGAGGCAGATCCCCAGGGAAAGGAATCAGCTCTGTGGGTATCTTCATGCCCTTCCCTTCACCCCTGCCCAGGCTTCATTGGCAGAGACTTTTTGCGTCTCTAGATGCTTTAATTCTTGAACCATTAAGATACTTCTGTACTACTGTACCAGCTCCTGGTGGATATTATTGTAGCAGCTTCTGCGTTTCACTCCACCCCACCCCACCCTAATTTTTGCGATTGTTTTGTCTGTGCGTTTAGTTTCACCAGCAGAAGGGAGCGTAATACCGACTGGCTCTCCCTTCTTTAGCTGTGACTCAGGAACAAGTTTTCCTCCCTAGATTCGGAGCTTTGCTTTGTTTTGATCCAGAGCCATTTGTTTTCTGTGTTCCAAGCCCCTCCTTTTCCTGTGGAGTATGTCATTTAAAGTTCCCTAACATTGGAGAGTTTTTCTAAGAACCCTTCCGTGCTGAACTTCACATGGAAATGGAGACCAAGTGGCCTGGCAAAGCCTTCATGACTTGGAGCAGCCTTGCAAATTCAAGCAAAAGACGACTAGCTAGTTCTTTCACATCTGATCACCTGACCTGTAAGCGGTGCAGTTTGCTCACTTTACAACAGCAAGAATGAGCAAGATTGTCATAGCAGCTCTCCAGGGAGGAAATACAGGGACCTCATAGGCACTTTACCACCTGATTGGATGCTGATGGAAGAGCCCGGGTGGAGGGGTGGCAGGCTGCAGGTGGCTTGGCTGGGTTGACAGGCTGTCTCTGGCCCTTAACTGGCCCTTTAGGCCAGGACCTGGGGAGGCAAATGCAGCTGTAGTAACCCCTAGCTAGGGAGGAATCCTGGGGCTCCTCCTGCAGGAACATCACCCAGCTGGGTCGGTGGTGGTTATGGGCTGCTTCTTTATGGGTGACTGTTTAATTAAGACTGTGGCTAATAAAAAGTAAGCGGCCAGCCTCTTAAACTTAAATGCGGTAGTACCCACCCATGCCCTTGATCACAAAGTACGTCTCTTTCCAAGCTTCAATTACGATTTGGCCGTATTCTGGTCCTTCCCACAGCACTCGGAGCCTCTGGGTTGCTTAGCTGATTTGCATTCGCTTTGATTTATTCTCTGTTGTGCAGCTTGATTACAGAGGGTTCTGTGAGGCAGGGCAGCACGGTGATAGGTAGACTGTGGGGCTTGGAGTCCCCTGAGTCCCCTGCTCTGCTTTAGCAAGTCAGAGTGATCCTGGCGGGTCCGTCCAAACTCAGGCTCAGTTTCACCACCTGTAAAATGGGCTTACACCTAAAGGGCAGGCTTTTACCTTGAGGCTTACCTAACATTTACTGAGCACTTGCTATGTGCCAGACACATTGCATTGATATTAGTGCTTTAAGCACATTATTTAATCATCATAATGCCTCTAGGAAGATGCTAGTCTTATACCCACCATTTTACATACATGATAACCAAAGTTTAATGAGGCCAGGGAACTTTACCAGTGTTATATGAACTACAGATTACAGAGCCAGGATTCTGATTCAAAAGCTCAAATTCCTCATCACGTTGAAATGTGAATAGAAATAAATATTAAAGGAAGATGTTCACACCCATTCATTTATCAAAAATTAAACTCTAATTGTACGATTTATATTAGGTTGAGAAGCAGTAGCCATTCTCGTACGATGCTGGTGGGAGTGTAAATTGGTACCACCATTTAGAAAAGTATATGGGCCGCTTCCTGGAAGACTGAAGGTAGTCTAGCAATTCCACTTCTAGGTATGTCCCGGAGATGCTCCTTCACACGTACAGGGAGGCAAATAGAGGACTCGATGTCACAGCGTTGGTTATAGTGGTAAACAAATGAAGGGCAGCTGAAACTTCCTGCGGTAAGTGAATTGACAAACTGTGGAATCGTCAGACGATGGAATACTACACAGCAGTTAAAATGAACACTTCTTAAAGATTGTGAAAAGGAAGCAGTTCAAATTAATACTTCATTAATATTGCTGTATCAGTATAGATAATCTTGTAATGGTGAATGGAGTGGGGGGAAGCAACATATCAAAGGCAATGTAGAAGAGAACACTTCGAATTTAAGCAAGATGAACAGTTTTACACATGTACGGGAGGTTATGTTGTATGGACACCTGTCAGGGCAGGTTCATAGCAGCTTCAGTGGAGTGGCTGTCTGTAAGGAACAGAATGGGGTCAAGGATGGATACAAAAGGGGGCTTCAAGGATAGCTGTAACATGATATATCCTTTCAAAAAATCTGGAAGCAACTACGGCCAAAGGTTGACATTCATTAAATCGAGGTAGGCAATACACAGTACAATTCTCTAGTCGTCTGTGAGTTCTAAATCTTTTCTGATAAAAGGGGAGGAAACGCAGAGATGACTTTTGGGGAGCTCTCCATTTGGAATTCCTTGCAAAGATTGCCGCACATTCTTGTGACCTTTTCTCAGTAGCCACAGATCTTCATCCTTTGGGGGCAAATTGGATTTTTTAAAAATAAAAGGCCGTTGTATTGAATCTGCGTGAGGTAGATAATAAATCAGGAGAGTGCTGGTTTTTAACTAGAATTTGACGTGGCTGGCAGTCAGAGACAGCAAATGGTTGAGTGGAGGTAGCCTTGTGGAAGCCAGTGCCTGTCCCGGCGAGCCGACCTCTCAGGAGGACAGGATGCATCCACGTGAATGTGTAAGTTGGGTCTGCTTGTTAGTAGGTTACCCTTGCTGTTAACCTGCCCCATAACCATGCTGAATGTCTTTTGACAGACTCGCACGGTCCTTCTCTGCCGCAGTCATCTGGTCCTTCAAGCACCGCTCTCTTCTGTTTACGTGAAAAATTAGGCTAAAACTTCAAAGTTTCCTTTTCCTGTCCTGTGAAATCAGGGAATGGTCTATAGTGAGTCCCTCCACCAGAACCACAGCTGAGAGCCTCACGCACAGGTGACAGCTGACTGTTAGTCACAATCTAGGACATCAGCCTCTTGCAGAGAGGATGTCAGAGCAAAGTGAGGGCCCCCGCTGGGACTGCACACGTTGGATTGCTTTGTGAATACCGGTAGAAGCCTTTGGAAGCCGTGGGCAGTCTCAGGTGATGAAGAGTCTGCTCAGGTGCTTCTTTCGGCCCCCTGGATTCTCTGCACTGTGATTGCTCTTCTCAGGGCTCAGTGGCCGCCTGCCTTCTCCAAGGAGAAGCTGCCTCTGGGCTCTGCATGCAGAAAATCTGTTGTGAAAAGTTCAACTTTGTCCCATGGAGGAACGAGCATTTCTCTTCTCCCATTTACTTTTCCTTGTTTCGTATCCTCTTCTCATTTACACTGTCTAATGCTGGCTTGCAGTGTTCTTTGCTCTGTTTTTTATCGTTCACAGAGCTCAGCGTTTACCGAAGTAAAAGGCAGGGACTTGGAGTCGGGCAAACATTTTGATTCCTGGCTCTGCCTCTGCCTGACCAGCTGTGTTTCTTGGACACATCATTCCGTCTCTGAGACTCAGTCACCTCACGCTCAGATGAGAATATCAACAGCACCTTCCATGAAGGGCTGTTGTGATGATTAAATGAGGTGATGTGTGTATAGGACCTTGCCTTTGACTTTCAGGTTAAATGTGGGTTGGCATCTCCACACCATACCTTCTGAGAAGTGTGTGCAACCTCAGTCTTGATTTCCTTCTTCTCGCTGCTGTTGTGTTTTAAGTAATACATCTCTACTTAATGATTATGAAAACATAAAGCCTTCAGCCTCTTGATCACATTTACTTATTAAAT